>NC_056728.1:1766053200-1766393200 GCF_019279795.1 Protopterus annectens
TCAACACTCACCTTGTTCAGAGTAAATCCAGAGCTTCATTTTCAGAATCTGCATTTCCCCCAAAAAAATCTGCATCCCCTCCCAAAAAAATGTATACAAAGCCAATCTGAAAGAATTTAGAATTAAAAAAAAAGTTGTGTGTACTTCAGTGAAACAGATGATAACAATACACTGAGAAGGGAAACAAGTGACATTTTAGCAGGTCCTTCTCCATGCAGCAGCATGTGGAAATGGTAGTCATTTTTTTTTTAATTTTTGCTTTACAAATGACTAGTTCCAAAGCTTAAAGCAACTGTCTTTGTATTTAGCAAATGAATACACTCTGACATCAAAAATAAAAATTCTGGAAAAATTAGCTTGTCCTTGGATTTGGAATAGAATCCTGTGTAGAAAGAGAACCTACAATTTTATTTAAATTAAAGGCAACCAATGAATTGCAGTTCTTTCCTTTAAAGATTTGTTGATAAAAACAAACAAAATGATACTGAACCACTGAGAATTCTTCAGTCCCTTTGTTTTCAACACATATTTGCTGTGCCATTTAACAGCAGCTTGCATATCCCATAAAGGACGGTTACATTTCTACATTTGACAATGCAAACCAGTGCAGTCAAATGTTTAAAGTAGCAACTGCCTTCACCAGTGTAACTTCTGTAGCTGTAGTAACATGATTGTCATTATTTTCAGCATTGTTACTTCTGTTCTCCAAGACTTTTTGTCGATGCCTTTCTTCCTGTCGTCTTTTTTTCTCTTGACGTTGCTGTTCTTTTCTTTGCTTGTTGGAGAGCTGGAAAAAATACACAATATGGTAATGTCTTAAACTGGACTATGGGGACTGTATACAAACTTAAATATATAACAAAACTGATATGTAACAAGCTATCACAGTGGCAGAATATCAAGTTCTAATGAAGATGATCTATAATCATACCTTCCAATTGATTCTTGACTTTCTCATTTTTTTCTCAGTCCCTCATACATTTTTTAGTTTTGGGGAAAATAACCAAGGATTACATTCAACAACAACAGACATTAGTTTCATACTTCTTATTGCTCAGAATGTGTATGCTGGTGCAAAATCTATTGCCTTATTAGAACAATATTTAAAATAGCCCATTATTTTGGGCCTTTGTCCCATTTTTTTTTTTGACGTTATCACAGATGTTTCAGCAAAGAAGCTGAATCTGCCCAAGATAAACTAGCATGAATCAGGTGTGAGACAGTCAGCTGGGTTGAAGTGAGACGGCATGGCCACTACAAACCTTCCTTCCTTGTGGGAAGGGTGTGGATTTCAGTCACAGCGGGCACCTTCTAATAGAGACTGAAGAGTGATGCCAAGATTATTAACATGATACCTAGTGTCTTTTTGGGGGGTGCTGTTTCTCGAGCAATACTTTGTGGGCATAAGCAAGAAGGCATCCATGTGATGTACATGAGACATCAATGCATGCTCCACACTCACTTGCATATAGTTCTCCTGCCTACCCAAGTTTGAACTTATCTGCATTTGTTGAAAAATTCTTTCCATAGCCATAACATGATGTCCCTTTCCCTGATTCTGAGAAGTAAATGGGGATGTACTTGCCAGTGATGGGAGCAGAGGGGGTGGTACACAAACTATGTGCACAATTATCACCTGTATTTAAAAATCCTTAATTGAGTCTTGCTGAAGGTGAACGAACACACTTTGTCTAAGCATGGCTGTGATGTGGACTTGGCAGCAAAAATAAATGTTGCTGTTGTGTCTTTCGGCTTTTCCTGGTTAGGGGTCGCCACAGAGGAACTCCGGTCCGCTAATGATTGGCAGTAGATTTTTACGTACTGAGTTGCCGGCTCTGATGCACAACCTTCAACGAAGGTATATTGCTATCTATATATATTTGCATTTGTTAACTAGAAATTCCTGCCTGGGAGATCTCATTTTTAGTGAAGTGCCAGAGAGAATTGCAATACCATAAACAAGCAAAGGTACAGTAAAAAGTATGCAGTTAAATATATACGACATAATTCAACCAATATACATAGCATAGTCCTAAACATAGCAGCATAGGAAATAACGTGCTACACAAAATGCATTTTCTAAAGAAAACATGGATACAAATTGGTAGCAGGATTATCAAGAGAAAAGGAAACATTATAGTTTTAGTCAGTTGTTAGGTTCAACAGCTGCACAGAATGATGGCTATATAGCAAGGGTTATATGAGGATAGCTTAGTAAAGGAATGAAGCACTTGGTTGATACCATGGTTACACAACTAACCATTAATGAGTAGGCAGGCGTGAAAATATTAAAATGCCCATTTATCTTTGGTAGCTCTTCTCTCAGAAGGCTGCTTACTTCAAATGTTACCAATGGAAATGGAAATCTTTGAGTAACTAAATTTAGTGAAGGACATGGGAATTTAGTCCAGTTGATGAGTGAACTGCCTAAGATGCCATGGAGAGGCCAGATGATTTGGGCAGCAGAGGAGCTTGTGAGTTTAGCAGAATTGAGCAGAAGAAATGTAGTGGTTATATTCAAGCCAGCTGACACCATGTAGAAAAAGACAGTGGTGGATGCAACTACTGTGCACAAAGGCAAAACTGGCTGACTTTACATGCTTCTTCCAGTTTGTGCGGAGGTGGTGAGGCTAACTTTTTAAAGACGTGAGAGGAGTATGACTCAGACTAGAAAGTATTACCCAGTTAAGGACATACTAGCTTTGACTGCTTGAAAAGGTTTATCCATGTACAGTTTGTCCATAGTGAGGTTAGTTTTTGGAATTGTGTTGTATAGAAGGGAATTGAAATGAAGTAATGCCAAG
The DNA here is from genome assembly GCF_019279795.1 of Protopterus annectens. Taxonomy (NCBI): domain Eukaryota; kingdom Metazoa; phylum Chordata; order Ceratodontiformes; family Protopteridae; genus Protopterus; species Protopterus annectens. Next base: position 1,766,056,005 of record NC_056728.1, read on the forward strand.
AATCTTAGCTGTTTCAACTTCTATGACTGTGGTAGGATTGAAGGAAATGTTAAGGAGTGAGGTACTGGCAGAAAATGCAGAGAATCAGGATGAGCTAAGGACTGTTAGGCTGTGGGGAAGGTTCAGGAAAGAATAGCATTACTTCTTGAAGCACTGGAGACAGACACATTTCTAGTGGAGTAGACTTTACCTGCAGCACTTGCCAAAAGATGGCAAAAGTCAATGCAGCTGGACAATCCACTAGAAAATTATGTGCTTTACAACTGCAGGTCCCTATCGTCCCTGAAAAAAGGAGATGAAAGCCTGATGGTCTTTCCAACTAGTCATTCAAAACTCCTGCATCCTTCTCAGCTAGCACTTAAGAGCTTCCACCAACTTGTTCACTTCTGCTGGGATATGAACTATTCAGAGAAGAATGCCCCATGTGCCCCAGAGGAGAATAATTTCCCTGCTGAGAAGTATAACCTTACACCCCTTTCTATGCTTAAATACCAAAAGTGCACAGGAACCAAAAAGGCAGAGAAGCACAGTTCTACTTGTCAGAATAAACATTTAGAAACTTTGAAGTTTCTACTCAAAGAAACAAAAGTGCTAATCAATTAAATGTTTATTCTGCCAAGTTTTGCTTCTCTGCCTTTTCGGTTCTTGTGTGCTTTGAGGTTAAATACCAAAAGTGGACTGACCACCTGACTAAACGAAAACAGGTCCCAAACCAAATGTTCTTCAAAGAACTTCATGGCCAAAAGCACTGCTCTGAGTTTCAGGTGGCTGATATGGAGATCCTTCCCTCCCAGGCTGGATGGGGTGGGGAGAAGCACGCTCCATCCCTACACCATTTGGAAGCCTAGGTTAGCTCCCTAGCTTACTAAAGAAGCATTTGTTAACATCTGTAACAAATTCAGAAACAGGAAAATGACACCCACAGACAAGGTAAATGGGGAAGTCCTATCAAACAGAGTACATCAACAACAACATTGACTGGACATATTGGCGCTGAAGGTACAAACACCTCACAGTTCACCTGAGCATCACATACTCAGGTACACAAAAGGTATTATGGAGATATTTGCAGCTAAGTCTGAGCCTGGACCCTGCTCTGTGCCCTAACAAATAAGATTTACAGCAATGAACCTCTTAAGCCCTCTCCAAAGGCAAGAAATACAGAAAATTAACTGTCAAACTTGACACTGGTGAAGGACTTCTTCTGAGTTGTGAGCAGGGAGGACTTATTCCATTTTCGCTACACCTGAATCTATGGAAGGTGTGAAGCCCCTGCACTGGCCCAGTAATCAAGGAGCCTCAATCCTCACCACTAACACCAGTAAGGGATGTGCACATTAGGGGGATAACAAGTACACACACACTAAAATACAATTTCCCTAAAGGGCACACAGAGATCACAGTTAGTCTGGGGCTTGTTTCGCTCCCTTTCTCCAAATCCCCAGCAAGACTCCCCACTGGCACAGCTATATGGTTAAGATCTCAGCTGATTGGTCAAGCCAAAACCTCAAGCACCTTCTCTGTCCAACCAGTGCTTAATTGCCCCTGCTCAAGTAGCTGGCACGCACACACTTTGAGATATGATTTACATATAAACACACAATACACCCCTGGGGAAGGCAGGCACAGGTTTACTAGCTATGCCCCCTTATGCCCAGACTATAAGGTAGTAATCACTGCCACCAACCACCCTTTATCAGCTACTATAAGGCCCTCACAAAGGGTGACCAATTCTACTGTGTAATGCTAGTATAATCTAAATGGTAAGTGTGACCAACAGCAAGGCTATTTAAGAGTGGCCTGTACAGTGTCACCAAATACATATGCAAGTACTCTCAGAGCATAAATATCTCTATCTAAACAAACCAGCCACAATTAAAAGGTTTAAATTAAATATTTTAATAATAATAAAAGCAGAAGACAATACTCAATGACAACACAGTGACAACAGAGTTCAGAATCACAGGAAATACTTTAAAACAACATTGCAGGACAGTCTCAAATAAATACAGAAAACATCTAAACTAATCTTAACTGTATTCCTATCTATATCCAAGAGATACTATGCCCTAAATTACTTACTTACAGAGCCAGGCAAATATAGATGAGAAGTGCTGATGAGAGGATGTTTCTAGGTCCAAAGAAAATACAAAATACACAGACTCACTCTCTCAGATGGTTCTTAAATTGCTATCAAACATTTCTGTTGGGTTATCTCAGATTAAATCATTCTTTGTCACCTCTGCCTTCAGCTTCCAGGCTAACAGAAACTTAAAATTTAGCACCTCGGTGTCAAAAATACTTCTCTCTCAAAAGTTTGCCTGGAACTGGAAGTCGTAAAACAGTTAAACACTTTAACTTTAAAACCTTAAAACCTGTAATTATTTCTATTTCCAGACAATAGAATTTCTAGCTGCAGACATTCTGTCTCCTGGCATTAACTATAGCACAGTCGTAAACAATTTCAACTTATTTTCTTAAAAGAGATTTGCAAGTTAACTGTATTTTCCTGCTTCCTACTATCAAAACATACATTTGCATAGGCATATAGTTCATATACATTTCTGTTATTTTCCAGTAGGGTACACTGTGGTTACATTCTTAAAGCTCAGCACATAATTTAACATACAATTTAACAGACACTTCTGCACCAGTAGTTTAATGTACACATAACATATAGTTTTCTTACATTTATAAGCCAACCATACAAATCATATTAATATTCACAAATGATAAACAATTATTTACAAAATTCCAACTAGCTGGGCTGGCAGCCTTCGTAATTCTCACCCCCACACCCGAAAATTCAAGCTATGTTTTTCAAGTGACCCTTGAGAAACATTGCTGGAGAGGGTTGAGCCAATCTGGGAATACTGTACCCCATTCCCTGTCTTGAGAGCCCATTTGCATTGGCATTGTTAACCCCACTGGAGTACTGCACTGTCATATACATTTGCAACCCTAGACTCCACCTTAGTAACTTGGCATTTTGCTGGCTGGCTTGATGTAGCCATGTTAAGGGACTGTTGTCTGTAACTAGTGAATTTTCTTCCATACAGGGAAGGCTGAAGTTTCTGCAGTGCCCATACTATGGCCAGACATTCCTTTTCTACAGCTGCAGAGCATTCCTCCCTGGGTTGGAGCCTATGACAGATAAACCACTGGGTGCTCTTCTCCCTCTGAAGAAATCTGGCTAAGTACAGCCCCCGCCCCATGGTTCATAGCATCCACCTGCACAACAAATTATTAGCAGTAATCTGGATTGGCTAACACAGGGGGTCCTCCCAAAGCTTCTTTAAGCTTTTGAATGCCTGCTTACATGCTGGGGTCCACACTACCTTATTTGGCCTGTTTTTCCTTGTCAGGTCTGTGAGAGGAGCAGCTATGGTATTATAATTGGGGACAAACTTTCTGTAGTACCCTGCTGTCTCCAAAAATGCCATCACCTGCTTTTTGGTAACAGGTGCAGGCCATGCCTGAATGACTTCCACTTTGGCCAGTTCTAGCCTGATCTTACTACTCCCCACTCTATGTCCCATGTAGAAGACCTCTGCCATACCCACCTGACACTTGCTGGGCTTAATGGTCAACCCTGCCCTCTGTAGTTTGCCCAGCACCTCCCTAACATGCTAAAGGTGCTCTTGCCAGAAATAGCTGTAGATGGCAATATCATGTAGGTACCAGCCACTGGAAAGTCGGTGGGGCATTTTTCATCCCAAAGGGCATCTTTGTGAACTCATAGATGCCAAAAGGAGTCACAAAGGCTGACGTCTCTCTAGCACTGGAAGTCAAGGGCACCTGCCAGTAACCCTTGGTAAGATCAATGGTGGTAAGATACTTAGTCCCACCCAGCTGCTCTAGGGCTTCATCTGTCCTAAGCATGGGGTAAGCATCTGACTCTGTGTAACTATTTAATTTCCTGTAGTCCACACAGAACCTGGTGTTGCCATCCTTCTTTAGTACCAGCACCACTAGGGAGGCCCAGGGACTGCTGGACTCCTGAATTACCCCTAGTTCCAACATTTCCTGTGTCTCCTCCCTCAGAGTCTGTTTAACTCTCTCAGGCACCCTATAAGGGGCCTGCTTAATAGGCCTTCGGGGTCCTGTAGACACATGGTGCTGCACCAGGTGGGTGCACCCTGGCTTCCCAGTGAACATGTCCCCAAACTCCTGTAACACTGCTCGGATTTCTCGAACCTGAGTAGGAGATAGCTGGTAGGACATTGCTACCCCTTCCACTGAGGTGTCAGTCCGAGCCACACTGAGGAAATCAGTCACCAGATCTCCCACAGACTCCTCCTGCAATCCACTGGAAATATTCTGCACAAGGGCCTCCCTATCCTGGTAAGGTTTCATCATGTTAACATGGTACAATCTGTGCCCCTGCCTCCTGCCTAGTAGTTCCACCATGTAGTTAACATCACTAACCTTCCTTACCCACCTTGTAGGGTCCCTCCCAGGCTGCCTGCAACTTGTTGTGTCTGACAGGAATGAGAACCATTACCTGGTGCCCTACAGCATACTCTTTAGCTCAAACTTCCTGTCATACCAGACCTTTTGCTGTTGTTGGGCTTCTGCCAGGTTCTCCTGGGTCAAGCCCATGAGTTCCCAGAACCTTGGCCTGAGGGTTAGGACATATACCACAACAGACTCCTTGTGGGATTCACACACACCCTCCCACTCATCTCAAATTAAATCTAGAGGTCCGCTCACCCTATGCTCATAAAGCAACTCAAAGAATGAAAAACCTGTGTATTCCTGGTGAACCTCTCTGTAAGCAAACAGATGGGGCAAATATTTGTCCCAGTTCCTCAAACTGGTCTGCAAATGCCTTTAGCGTGGTCTTGAGTGTAGAGTTTAACCTCTCAACAAGACCATTAGTCTGGGGATGGCAGGGGTGGGTCTTTATGTGCTTCAACCCACAGTTCTTCCACAGACAAGCCAGCAGGTCTGATATAAAATTGGCACCTCTGTCAGTCAGTATTTCTTTTGGGAAACCTACCTTGCTGAAAATGTCTAACAAAGAATTTGCTACCTTTTCTGCCTTAATGGAGGACAGAGCCACTGCCTCAGGGTATCTGGTAGCATAATCTACTACCATTAGGATATAATTTTTCCCTGTGGAACTTGGGGTACTCAGAGGCCCCACAATAGCCATAGCTACCCTCTGAAATGGCTCCTCAATCACAGGCAAAGTCATCATAGGAGCTTTCACCTTGTCTCCCTGCCTTGCCTACCTTTTTCACTGCTCACATTTCCTGCAGTACCCTGTTACATCTCTGGAAATCCAAGGCCAATAAAAGTTCTGCATAATATGTCTCTTTGTATGTTTTATGCCCATATGATCTGCAAAGAGAATATCATGGGGTATGGCTAGAAATGGCAGACAGTAGGCTCTGGGCACTACCAACTGCTGTATTCTCTCATCCTCTAGCCCTCCCTCAGGGGTCCATTCTTTATACAGTAACCCTTTGCCCCACTACACATATTCCCCGTTCCCTTGAGAATCAGGTGCCTCACTAGCGACCTCCCTCAGGCCTTGTAATGTAGGGTCTGAGAGCTGAGCTTGTCTCAAATCTCTCTTTGTAACCCTTCCCAGCCCCCCTTCCACAGGAGGTCTGGTATCCTCTGACAGAGGTGCCTCACTGTCAGCCTGGGTACTACTACTCATCTCTGCCCTTGCAGTCACTCTGTCCAAGGGAACATTAGTACCCAAAAGCAGCTGTTGCTCACCTTCAGTTTCACTGCTACAGGGTAGCGCCCTCCTTGAAGTAACCACCTCACCAGTCCTGGCTGCAAGTGTGCAGTCTGTCTAGGTCTCCCCCAGGCTTCCAGACCTACATGCTTGTCTCCAAGTCTGACTGCATCTAACTGCATGCACAAATGGTACTGCATTATCAAAATCATTCCCTATCGACACATATGCAGGGTGGCAGTTTGGTACCCTTGTTGTCTCAAGACAACCTACTGTTGGCATTTTGTCATTCCTACTTACTGGCTCTCCTACCTTTTGTTACCCCCACCTTGCCTCTGTGGACATCTGTATGCTACATGGTCCCACTGGTTGCATTCAAAACATTTAACCTTAGGTCCTGGATGTGTACCTAGATTAGTGGCTGCCCCTGCTACTAGTGGACTCTGTTAGGGCAGTCTGGGCTGCCCACCATGGGTTCCATTAGACCCATGAGCAGCACTGGGTGTCCCTTTCTTGTGCAGAGATGCCCTGCTTGCTTGGTATAGGTCTTCCTTCTTCCCCAACTCATCTACAGTAATGCATGGTCTATCAGCTAACCAGATCCTCATGTCCTCAGGCAAAATGCTAAGGGCTTGGTCCCTCACCAAAAGGACTGCCAACCTTTCAAAAGTGGTGACCTGACATCCACTCACCCACCTATGAAAATAAGTGCTTAGTTCAGCAACATATTCACACACACCTTCATCTGCCTTGCGTCTATGCTCACAAAACTTTTTCCTATAAGCTTCAGGTGTTAACTTAAAAATTCTAGCAAACAATTCTTTGCAACATTATAATTTAAGCAGTCATTATCAGTCAGTCTGGAAAGAACAGTTACAGCTTTAACATGGAGTAAGGGGGGTCCGGAACCGTAGCCCTTGGTTAACATCATACTGTTTATATACCCTCTCAAACATATGAATGAAAGCATCAAAATTATCCCCTTCAGTAAATTGTGGCAGAAATTTACTGACCTTTATTGCTTCTGAGGTTCAGTTACTCCCTTCCCCATTACCTCCATGACTCTGGTGAAGAGTCAGCATCTTTTTTCATGTTGCCTTTGCCTCTCTTTCTCCTCAGCATCCAGGCGTTGCAGTCTCTCATTTTCCTCAGCCTTCAGACAATGCAGTTTCTCATTTTCCACAGTCTCTACATGCCTCAGTCTCTCTGCTGCTTCTATTTCCAAACACTTGGCCTCCAACTCAAGTCTCTAACTATAAATAGATTTTTAAGTCTTCTGTGAAAAGGTTAAGCTGTCCATTTTCTGAGAGTTGTACATCTCGGCCAGTCTGATTGTCGTCCTGACTGCTATTCTGTGATGCAGCTGTGACTAAAGCTGCAAACATGTCTGCTTTAGTCAGGTTGGCATGCACCAGTCCTTTAAGCCTGGCACATCTCAGCTAACTGGCTCCTTGTCAGCTTGCCATACTCCTCTGCTGACATGCTTGCCTACTCTCCCTGACTAACTAAGGTAACAAAAGAAATAAAACAATAATGTTTCGGTATCTTATTTTATCTTTTTAAAGCATCTGTTTAAATTGCTATGTTTCTCATGTAACATTTTTATGCCTTTTGTGAACTTGTACAACTTATGGAGCTTTTCTCCCCGGGCCTCTACTGAAAATGGACATATATCCAGTTGGACTAGCCCGGTCAACAAATGTAAAATAAAATAAATAAATAAATAAAATTGTAATATGAACTCTGAATGTTCACTGTGAGACTGATTTAGAGTACAAACATACCTTCAGTGTTCACTGTACACAAGCTACAGGAATTCAATATCCACACCACTACAAGCTGATTAATATGTGATGCAGCTAACGCACCACCATCAATCAATTAACATTTGATGTGGATATCCAACCACTGCCAAACAATTAATATGTGATACCCCTGCACTGGCCCAGTAATCAAGGAGCCTTAATCCTCACCACTAACGTGCACATTGGGAGGATGATAGGTACACACAAAGTACAATTTCCCTTAAGAGCACACAGAGATCACAGTCAGTCTGGGGCTGGTTTCTCCCTCTTTCTCCAGATCCCCAATAAGACTCCCCACTGGCACAGCTACAGGGTTAAGATCTCAGCCGAGTGGTCAAGTCAAAACGTCAAGTACCCTTCTCTGTGCAACCAGTGCTTAAAGATATAAGAGGGGTATGTGAGATTATTAGGAATAATTGGATGATTTTATTAACTGGTGATAGTTTAAAGGAAATAGTAAGGGAAGCACCACATTTTATTTTTAAAAGGAATTGGAATTTAAAACAAATTTTATGTGATAGGGACAATGTCAATAAGCACGATAAGGTTAAGTCTCCATGAATAACAGGGACATTTCCGTGCCAACACTGTAAAGCCTGTCCCCTGATATCCAGGGTTCAGGAGTTTACAGATCCAATAGCTCATAGGGTATTTAAACCTAACTTGTTAGCTGATTGTAACATTATGAATGTAATATACCTGGCTCTGTGCCAGCCTTGCACATCATTTTACATAGGGAAAACCAACTGCAAAATTAAGGAGAGGATACTGAAACATCTATCAGCCATATGCTTACAAATTGTGCATAATGCCCTTTACCAACATGTTAAAATACATCCCAGGCATCATTTTACTTTTATGGTTTTGCAATTAGTGAGGGGAAGTGTTAGAGGGGGAGATACTGTTAATCAAACGGAGTATTGTGAGGTACAGTGGATTATTAGACTAGGTGCAGATAGAAGCCCTGTTCTACATGTAATGGTACCTTTAAAACCTTTTCTTAAGAGGCATAGACCAGTTTATTAAATCTCGATGCTCATTGGTGTTTGTATTTTAACTTGGTGTATAAAAAGGCTTTGTTTAATTAATCGTAATATGTCTGATGATGGGTGTATCTTGAAAGTGCTAACATTCTGTATTAAAGTTTTACAAGTAGCCTGGTGGTCCGTGAAGCTATTTTTTTGTTTTATCTTGTTGTTATTCAAATATGGGAAAACCAGTGGACCTTTTCTTATCAAAGGCTTTGGCTACTATGACCAAAAGATTGGTGAAAATTGTGGGCACTAAGAAAAGCTCAGATGAGCACAGATGCTGAAGTGACAAAAGCCATCCATTACACTGATTTGGGGTGTTGAGAGGATTCTTCCTCTTTTACAACTGGCCTAATCTAGAAGAAAGAGATGTGGAGGTAGAGGGCGATTACTGTGGAGGACCTGTTCCTTTTTTCAAGAGGTTAAGTAGCTCAGTTGACCTGCTGTTAGGTAGGCTCGCCAAGCAGCCTATCCGCTCAAACTGGGAATCTAGGATCTAACATTTGAGCTTCTCCTTAAGGAATGACAGCTGCAGCCACATCACCATATTACGATGCATATATACACCCAAGCCTGTGGCCCTAGCCAAAACATCTGCACAATGGAAGATGCAGTAGGATACATGGTAACGTGTAGAAGAGAACAGTTAATGATTTTTTTTTAACTGTTAGGAAGCTCCTCCAGCCTATCTGTGCTTTCTGAACTTCAAGCTTCTGGAACAAGAACGGTATGATACATTATGAAGTTCTCTAAGCCCTTTCGTGATAGAGAAATAGCTTATCCTGCCTGCTTGTTGAGCAGCAAGGAGGCAAAATGTTGAAGTCTCTGCAATCTACGCTGGACCAAAAGATTACATGAGTGTCAGCAATAAAATGCATTTTGAAATGATCTGCCCATTCTAACAGGAGTCTTATTTTTATTTAAGTATGTTTACCTGGGAAGTACACAGATCACAACGGACTATCTGTAGTCAGCCTGTGTCAAGAAATTCACATAAAAACAGAACTGAATCACAAACACAGAGTAACCTCAGACATACTAAGTTCAGCAGACAACTGAAACAATAAACAATTACAGCGGATATAAAAAGTTTACACTCCCCTGTTAAAATGCCAGGTTTTTGTGATATAAAAAAATGAGACCGCAATAAATCATTTCAAAAATTTTCCCACCTTTAATGTGACCTAGAACCTGTACAATTCAATTGAAAAACAAACAAATCTGCTAGGGGAAAAAGTATAAAAAATACAAAACGTGCAATAAGCTGGATGCATAAGTGTGCACACCCTTAAAATAATACTTTATTGAAGCACCTTTTGATTTAATTATAGCATTCAGTCTTCTTGGGTACACACCTGCCATCAGTTAAAGAAACTGATTAATCACAAATAAAGTTCAGTTTTTCCTGACATTTACTCAATTGCCTGCTAAAGTAAAAGCCATGGTTCGCAGAGAGCTTACAAAGCATCAAAGGGAACTCACTGTTGAAAGGTATCAGGCAGGAGAAGGGTACAAAAAATTTCCCCAGTATTGGCTATACTATGGAACACAGTGAAAATATGGGACAACGGTGACATTGCAAAAAACTGGACGTCCCTCCAAAATTGATGAAAAGACAAGACAAAAAATGGTCAGGGATGCTGCCAAGAGACATACAGCAACACTGAGGGAGCTGCAGGAATTTCTGGCAAGTACTGGTTATGTACTACATGTGACAACAATCTCACGTATTCTCCATATGTCTGGGCTGTGGGCTCAGGTTGCAAGATGGAAGCCTTTTCTTACACAGAAAAATATCCAGGCCCAGCTAAAATCTGCAAAACAATACATAATGTCTCCCAAAAGCATGTAGGAAAATGTGTTATGGTCTGATGAGACCAAGGTTGAACTTTTTGGCCACAATTCCAAAAGGTACATTTGGCACAATAAACAACACTTTGCCTCAACAAAAGAACACCATCCCCACGGTGAAGCAAGGTAGTGGCAGTAGCATGCTTTGGGATTGCTTTTCTTCATCTGGAACTGGGGCTTTAGTCAAGGTGGAGTGAATTATAAACAGTTCCAAATACCAGTCAATTTTGGCCCAAAACCTTCAGGCGTGTCTGCTAGAGAGCTGAAGATGAAGAGGAATTTCACCTTTCAACACAACAGTGACACCAAACATACATCCAAATCAACAAAAGAATGGCTTCACCAGAAGAAAATTAAAGTTTTGGAATGGCCCAGCCAGAACCCAGACCTAAATCCAATAGAAAATCTGTGGGGTGATCTGAAGAGGGCTGTGCACAAGAAATGCCCTCACAATCTGACAGACTTGGAGCACTTTTGCAAGGAAGAGTAGGCAAATATTGCCAAGTCAAGATGTGCCGTGCTGATAGACTCCTACCCAAGTAGACTGAATACTGTAATTAAATCAAAAGGTGGTTTAAGGGTGTGCACACTTATACAACCAGCATATCGCACGTTTTTTTATTTTAGTTTTGAAATGATTTGTTGTGGTCTCATTTTTTTTATATATCATAAAAACCTGGCATTTTAAAAGGGGTGTGTACACTTTTTATATCTACTCTATGTATGAGGTTAGTGAAAAAGGTGGAGCATAATGGTCTGTATAAGCATATAAAACTATGACCTCTTATAACTTTACTTTTTATGTCACTGATGATATTCTCACTGACACAACGGGTGGCCCCATGGGTGATTTAACTCTGCCAACTCTTGGGGGCTCAGTGACATGGTTTCTATTAGTAGTTTGCTCCGCCTTAAAGCATCTTTACATATGCAAAGTTATTAACTTTCATAAGGTGTGTGGAATGCATTATTACTTGTATTAACATTTCCCTGTTGTTTATCAATATTTATGAATAGTACAAATTGATTTTCTCTTCTTTTTTATGGAAAGTATTTTTGTTGCGACCACATTTTATTTTATTTTTATTTTATTCTGGTTGCTCGTTGGAATACTATTTAATAAGTTTTAAAGGGTTGCGTATGTGTTTAAGAACTAATGACTAGGAAGTCTATTAACTTGCTTTTAGCAGTTTTAAAAGTAGGAGGTTACATTTGGGGATTTAAGCATGTATGTATTCCTTGTGTTTTTATTTTGATGAAGTCCAAAAATCAGGATGAAAGTGTTAAATAAGTGCATTTAATAAACAGCATTTTGGCAGCAGATCATTCCCAATTCCTTTATTTTGTATGTTGTTACAAGTTTTATCATGGTTGCTTAGTTTGTGTTCTTACTGCTCAATGCTGGGAACCTTAACAAAAATCTCCACTCATTACAATAACTTTTACCCTGGAAATCACTGATACATGCATCATTGCCGAAACCTGGTTCAGTACAACTGAGAGCTCCCCATAAGTGCAGGGTTTGAACGCCTACCACACATTCAAGCCCAATGCACTACATGAAGGCATTAGGGTGATGCTGTCTCTATATTTGTGGGGGAAAAAAACTTCACCTCCAGTATAGTCAAGATAATCTGCGATTTCTCCACACTCAACATTAACAAGACCCCATTTATCACATCATGGCTAACTACATGACTTCCTGTATGTCCCCTTCAGCCCATAACTCCTACCTAACTAGTGTGGAATCCTTATGCATTAAGCGAAACACCATTTTCCAAGGGGACCTCAACTACCTCTTATACATCCTCTAACATGTTTGCCCAGAGATTTCTGAAATTCAACAATACAAACTATCTGGACCAGTTAGTCCTCACCCCAACCAGGGGCAATACAGTCCTGGCCTTGGTCCTCACCAATATGGGACACCACTGTTCCCTAACAATTGTAACTCCATCCCTAGTCAAAGTGTACCACAATTAAGACACATTCACTTTAAGACTGAATCCAAAAGCATCCTTCAGTACTGGTATGAAGGCTAACTACTGAAACTGAGTGATGCCCTGGCTAAATTTAAAATCCTCTCCCAGCTTGATGACCACACTGCTTATGCAGAATCCTTTACTGTCAAGTTCTATGCACATGTGAATAGCTGCACAGGTGCATCTCTCCGTCTCTCTTCTGAAGTATATACAATGTCAGATTCAAAAATAACCCTCTGTAGTGGAACCCAAACATAAACAAGCTTTGTAACAATAATAAAAAAAAAACTCACTGTATATAAAAATAAATGAAACCCCTAAGAAAAAAGTCTTACTAAAAGAGAACTGGACCATGATCAACTCAATCAAAGCCAGATACAAAGTAAAAACTGCCAATTAGGCAAATAACAGGCACAACACCTTCTTTAACTATGTTACAAATCTTGGAAACAATGCCCAGCACTATGCAGAACTAACAATAAATGATATCACATACTCAGATCTAAAGGACAGACCTAAATTTATCCAATAACAGATTGGCTAACTTCAACCCCACCTTCGCTAAATTCCCAGATGTTGAACCCACTTTTACACCCCATCCTCCCAATTCTCCCATGAACAAGTCGCCAAGAATGCTGCTTCTAAGGGGACAGACAACATACTGGGCTACATACTGTTCAGCCTAAAAGAGAACCTGTCAGAAGCCCTACAAATACTACTCACTGTCCACTTCCAAACAGGCTATGTGCCGGATGAATGGAGGACAGTAACTGTCACCCTGTTGCACAAAAGTGGTATATCAACAGTCCTGGGCAATTATAGACCTATAAGTCTTACCAGCCTCATCTGTAAGGCTATGGAAAGGATTATTATGGAATCAATAAGTAAGGACATGGGTAACCTATAAACTCTCCACCCAAGTCAGTTCAGATTCGTTAAGGGCAGGTCCTGTCTATTTATCCTGGTTGATTTATTTGAGTATGTTACTGAAGCAACAGATTAAGGTAAAACAGTAGAAATCATATTTCTAGACCTTACAAAGGCATTAGACACCATACCATACTCAGGTATCATAGATAAAGTATCCCAGCTAAATGTTAATTGCTACACAAGTTGCAAATTGATTCACAAATAGAAACCTGTGACATTAGAATGGGCTGCTCTACTTCCTCCAAAACTCCTGTCCCTATTACTGTGCCCAGGGTTGCCAGATTTCCAACTGGCCAGGTAGGGACAAAAAAAAAGGTCTTTAATGTGGAATAGAGTTCCACATTAAAGAACAGCAGCTCTGCACTAAACACGGAGCTTCTCGTGTTTAATGCATTGCAGTTCCGCATTCAACAGAAGTAGCTCCGTGTTTACCGATTTTTGATTGGCCCGTATACCGGCATACGGGCCAATCAAAAATCGTTAAACACGGAGCTACTTCTGTTTAATGCGGAACACAAGAAGCTCCGTGTTTAGCGATTTTTGATTGGCCCATATGCCAGGTATACGGGCCAATCAAAAAAAAAAAAAAAACAAAGTGGAGGCTGGCCGGGATTTAAACCGGCAGGGCGGGACTCGGGATCAGGCTGCTGATCTTGGGACAGTCCCGCCCAAACAGGGACGTCTGGCAACCCTGGTTGTGCCCCAAAATTCAGTTCTTGGGCTGCTCCTCTTTGGTGTTTACTTCTTAGAGATCAAAGCTACTGTCAATGGCTTATGGCTGTCCAAGTTTACAGATAACTGTAAACTTGGTGATATCAAAAACTCTCGAGAGGAAACCAAAATCCTCCAAGAGGGTTCTTCCCAAAACTGGTGTCAAAACCATGGACTAAAACAGAATGCTAAGAAATGTATAATAGTATAGTTTTATAAGCAAGAAGTCCCTTGTAGTTATCACACTGACAGCACATCCCTGAAAACTGATCCACTAATTGTGGACCTGGGGACCTATGTATACAATGAACAGTCCTTCACTCACCAAATATCTGCTATTGTAAGAAAGTGCTTTTTCACTGCACAGTTTATTACCAAGTGTATGCTGCTCAGGTCCAGCAATGTGATCATTCCACTGTATTCCACACTCATTAGGCTGCTCATTGAATTTAATTGCCCTTCAGTATGCACCTCTCTGAGACCAAACACTATTCAATTTTGAGTAAATGGGTCCTTGTACATAGCTGGAAGCAATCTCTCTTGCTGAACCATGTGTTGGCCACCATCAAACCATTTGCCAGCCATAAGTCTAGAATGGCCTCGCCTTCTTTATTTCTGTTGCCCCACCCATGTGGGCCAAGGCAGTCCTCGTATCCTGTTCTGTCTGACCCAATGTGTGCGTTCCGGTTACCTATTAAACAACATCAGCTCCTGTTCTGCTTTATTTAGTAAGTTCTGCAACAACTGTCTGCACTATCTTCCTCACTATCATATCCCTGATGTGGGTCATAGGCTGAGGTAGTAACTCCTATCCTTATACTGGAGTCTCCTTGCCATGAGTCTGTCACTAATTCTGTTGACATCCCTCACTGTCTTATAGAGCCTCTCCCTCACAATTTCTGCACCATTTCTAGTCTGCCTTCCTCCAGTGTAGTAGTCTCTGGATCCCAAGCCAAGTGACTTTGCTGCACTACCCTTCCATATAGTCTCTTGGATATACAGAAAGTTCAGAGCCTCCTATTTATTATGTCATTCACTTCCAAGCTTCATTCTGTCAGATACTTCACACTGAGTATAGCAATTCTTAGCTTATGTTTTGCAGGCTGATTGGATTTATGCCTAGATTTTACTCAATAAGAGCTATCCCAGGTAACCTAGGCTGAGCAACTGGAGAACCAGTAGCTTACTGACCACATGCTGCAGGGCAATTTTTTATACAGGGCACAAACTGGCTAACAGGAACACATATACCCATCTCACAGTTAGCATGGTCACTAGCACATGTCAGAATAAGCCAGGTCCTCAACTCATTATCACCAGCAATACCCTGCTCATTTTGACAGCATTAGTCAACACTACTGAACTACCTAGAGCCAACCTTTCACACTGCTGGGTGGCTAACCCTGTCATGGTGTACAGTCTGTGATCAGTGTTCTTCTATCTTGAAGATACTGTGTATCAGAGTTAACACCCAAAGCAGTTGGTCTATAAAACTCTTACCCTACAGGCACCATTGTGACTCTATACTTCCAATACTTCTGCCCACAGCTCTATTCTTGGGTGAGTTTGATGTAGAAACACTCAGCATATTTTTGGGAGGTGGGAGGAGCTCCACAGAGACACAGGGAGAACATACAAACTCCATTCAAGCATTGGCCAGAGGTCAGGATCAAACACTGAACCATGTTCATGGGAAGCTACTAGCTTTCACTTTCAGCATCATTTCTGTTAGTGTCATACTGTATCTTTCCAGTAGTCCACTGCTCCAAGGACTATGTGTTGCTATGACCACACTTTCAATACCGAAGTTCAATGCTACATCTGTAAGTACATCATTATTGAAATTATCCACCACTTCCATTGAATAACTTTTGAGATGGGCTATATTTAACAATGAATACATTTACTTATAAGATCTGATGGCTTCTTTGTATTCATAATGCTTCCAGCACTAGAATGTTTAAACTGACTGATGACATGAGTTTACCAGATGGCAGGCTCAGGTTTATGCAAGTCCACAGAAATTGTCTCACTGTACTTAGATGCCAGAGGCATGACAACAAGCAGCTAAGGCTTAGGTCAACTATACTTCAAGCAAACCTCAACTGTCAAACTACTTCAAGAGAAGACTTCCAAGATGGCTGCACACTGATCAACAGGTTAATTTGAGCTCTACCAGTGTGAAAACAGAAACTGAAAAAAAGGCCACTGCTCATTTGGGTAAAGTTCAGTTACTGGTTTGTAATTCTACTGTCTAGTTGCCAGCACACAAATCTTGAGAACCTGAAAGAAATTCAACCAGAAAAGGAGAAAAGAAAACTCTGAAAGATCTTTCAGCTATTCAGCAAAAAAAACAAACAAAAAAAAAACAGGTTTCATGTCTGGGACAAGAGAGAGCTTCCAATAATTTAGAGGAAAAATAAATGCATTCAGGTGTGTTTAACTTGATATATTCCTTCAGTGTTTCATTATTTTAAAAACATAAGGCTAGAAAAACTAGAAGAAGCTTTAACTAGGTACTTAGATGAACTGATAAAACTGCAAAATCAGAGACTGATATGAAGAAAAGACTGGCTGAGCATAAGGCTTCACAAGAAGAGCCATTTTAAAAACAGAGTTAGAAGACTGAGCATGCAGAGAAAGCCTGAGATTTTCAGCTGTAACAAGCTGTGTTAATTTTATGAAGGTACAAATAAGTAACTGGACTGATGATTCACAGCAAAATTTGTTAAATGAGAGAGCACATCATCTGCATACTCCAAATCCAGCTAACAGAAAGTAGCTATGACCTATATTAGTAAATATGTAATCATACCGGCAAAAAGAGTTGCTCCAGATAAAACTATGGAAAAAGGGAAAAGTATTAAAAATTGGGGACAGAAGAATGTTTGTGAATAATGAATATTCACTGTACACCAGTCCAAAGACAAGGAAGTTTTATCCCAGCAATCAGGGAATGTCGAGAGGCGGGTATGACATTCAAACTGTTGTATCCAGCTGTCTTCAGACTTTTTCTTAAAGGAGCAACATCTTTTTTGATGCAGAAAATGTGAAGGAGGAAAAAGTTTATCCAACAAATAGTGAGCCAGCAAAAAGAAAAGGATTATACTTCTTATTCTTCTGAAAATAAAGCTCATAAAGAGACTTTGCCAATTAAACTTTTTTTTTTTACATATTTTTCAAAGGAAAATATGACAGACAGAAAAAACTACATAAGTTGACTAGAAGAATCAGGTGTACCTTCGACTTGAACCAGAGACGGGTGGTGGAAAATGGAAATGTTCAGGAAGACCAGCTACACTGAAATTAGTGAATGAATGCAAGACTATAAAGCAATAAAGCATCAGTCTCATTGGATATAGGAATAGACAGATGAAATGCGACTCTGCAAGAAAAGGTCACTGAGAAAGACTGGAATTTTTACTATGTTGAAATTGTGAGTGAACTGTAAAGCATATACCCCACTTTATTTCATTAATCCTTATGAAGACATGGAATGATGGGAGGGAATAACCAGTAAAACAGTTTTTGTCCTTATTAATATTTGTATAGAAATTTTCATGAAGTAAATTCCACATTATATTATAAATCAGTATTGTATAGTGTGCAGTCAGGGGTATTTTAAATGTGGGAACAAAGATGAGGAGAGAATAGAAAGCAATCAGTGTAAATGGGAACATAGTATGCAACATGCTCTTTAGCATGGGTAACCTTAATTTTAGATTAGGTAATACCCATGGGTAGAGCCATCCATTTGGAGCAACGGCTACAATCTGGAGAAGTAAAAGGACATTTGTTGAAAATGTACTTTTGTGTGTTTGCTCTGAGCTAAAAGGGAATGGGGATTCTAAAAACCTATTTAGTTGAGTATTTTCACTGAAGAAAAACACTCAAAAAATGGGACAAATTCAAATGGAGGTGAGAAGAAACTGCATAAAAATACAGCCTGACAAACAGTACATGCACGTAAACCAGAATTTGGAAATACACTCTCAAATGAACTGTCGTATACAAAAGGTGGGAGCAATATCTTTCTATCATAATGTGTATCAAAAGCTTTAACACACATCTGATAACTATTTCAGATCAAACATCGATGAAAACGAATAAAGAAGCAAAGTAATGAAGTAAAACTGAGATACGGGTGCTCTCTTACCTACCTGTTAGAGATGAATTTAAGGAATGGGTAGTGAAAATCATTCAAGAGTTATTAAGGAAGATAGAAATTTCTTCAGAAGAGATAAGTAGTTAGTAGGATAAAATGAAAATGGATGTGAGAAAGCTATGGCAAAGTAGTAGGACTTAGAAGGGTTGACAAAGGTAATAACATGCAGAATAAGGGAAATCTTACAGAACAAGAAGAGGAACAACTCCAAAATGTTAAATGTGCAATAAGAGAATATTTGGATAATATGCATGAACTTAGAAAGGCTGCTGTTAAGCAACTGTTTTTTAATAACTCCATGGCAAACTTTTAGCACAGATATTTAGGCAACCTAAAGTAGAGAGTAGAATGGGTGGTAACCAAATGTAGAAAGCCTATAACAAAAATAACCAAAGATCCTATAACGGTATTGGATATGGTTTGGAAATGTTGTGAAAATTTGTATAAAGCAGAGGAATGTGAAAACTAAGAAAAGGCACAAATGGATATATTTGCAGAAAACTTTATTGTACCAAGGTTAGAGGAACATTTAGCTCAACATTAATAGCTAAAATGGGAATAGATGGGATAAAAAGTGATGCAACATCAATCAACAGAGATGCTTCCAGGAACATAGAGTATTCATAAAGATGTTAGGCAGTTGACAGGAAAGAAAATGAAGATCTAGAGGCTTTGTTTCACATTGCTATTGGGAGGGGTACCAACATCTTCGAAGAAAAACGTGGTGGAGATTACCCAAAGAGAACAGACAAGTTTCAGACTTAGCTTCTTACAGATCCAGTTCATTCAAACCATGATTACAAAGTGTTTATATCTGTACTAGCTTAAGGGATTGCAAAGATGTCGCCAAAATCGATTTTCTGGATCAAGCGGTTTTGTGGAGAGGAGGCAAACATTTGTGAATATGACTAAAAAAATAACAATTCAAAGGAAGCAGATAAGAAAATGCCACTACTGCTGGTGGGTCTTAACCCAGAGAAAACATTTCATACAGACAGCTGGGATTTTATGAGCAGGAAAATGACGGAAGGGTTCCTCTCCGACAAGCAACATTTTGAACACAGAAAACAAGGCAGGAGTGTTCTCTTTCCCTTTTGCTACTTGCTTTATATTTAGAGTCACTGGCAAAGAAAATAAGTGATTCACACATTCAGGTACATAAATAGCATGGTGATCAAGAAAATTTAACTTTATTTGTAGATATTTTTGTACTTGAAAAATCCAGAAAAAAAAGACATTTATTTCAATATCATACAATATTTTCAGTTACAAGTCTTTTCTGGAGATAAAATAATTGAAGATAAATCGTAGGCTACTGAGGTAAAATGTGTACCCACAAATTAAATTGTTCAGCAATACCCATATGGGGGTCATAAGATGAAGCATTTAGGTGTATGGATTAAAAAGGATTCTGTTATTGCAGCTAAAAATATGTGGGAAGAGTAAAAAGACAATACAGCAATTGAGAAACTGTAAGCTCTTCATTAATGAAATGGATAGTAAGCCACAAGAAGTGAAAATATTTAAGTCCCATTAGTTTTATTTACACAGATCAGGCATATTTTTTTATCAATCAGAGGAGAAGAAGTTGTAGAAGATAATAGAGAGGCAAATTAATGTGTCTGAGTGGGGAAGAGGGGAGAAATAAATGAGATAAGTCGACTCTCTACATAGAACAAGGTGATTTAGGACTACCTGATTTGAAGGGATACTTGAGAGCTATGCAGTTAAGTTAAAGTTCCTGACCTCACTGCAATGCAATCTCATAAAAAAAGGCTGCCAGCAAAACCACTATTAAAAATAATGTTCATTCACTTTTTAAACATCAGTAAAAAACATTTGTTCATGAGTGTTCATTCTTGTAAACTGTACCTGCTTAAACATACAGCACATTTGGATCTCCTGATATAGTTACCTACTAATTTATACTTTGTAATGGCAGTTTCACCGAGCTCTGTCTGCTCAACATTTTTATGTGTTCTATAAAATATGCTGTGCCCCTGAATTATGTTAATGCCCACTGGAGTACCCAATGACTTTTTGCTCTGCAAATGCACTTCATGCAAGGGCAGCTTGTGGCACTGGACTGATGGGCTGCAGCCCACCCAGCTAAAAATAGAAAGAAAAAAAGGAAATAAGCTAACTCAGCAAGTCCACTATTTTAAATTAAACATAATAATTGACTTTCTGTTGTGTTTCAGTTCCTTGGAACTCTATAGACGTGCGGAAATCCAAAAAAAAAAAAAAAAAAAATCAGCTTCTTAAACTTACTGGGCTGTTTTGAAAACATCAGTCGAGTTTGATCAGCAGCATTCGGCAAGTCGCTCAATGAGGGAATCACCAGACTGCTGCATGATGCAGTGAGGAGCCTTTCCTAGTGACTCAGGCTGCACCAGGTGACTGAAACAGCCTGAATCAAGAAGGAAGTAGTTAACTTGGAAGAGGAAGCACTAGCACATCAAAAGACTTTATTTTTTGAAAGTATTTTTTTTTTTTTTTGCTGGCAGCAAGTATGCTACTGCTGGAATGTGGGAAGAAGGTAAGTGCACAAAATGTGTGTGTGAATATGTGAGAGAGCGAGTGAGTGAGTGAGTGAGTGAGTGAGTGAGTGAGTGAGTGAGTGAGTGAGTGTGTATGTATACATGGACAACTTACTGAAGGGTCAGTGAAGAGCTTGTGGAGACCTTTCTTTAACAATCAAGCATCAGTATTTGCACTCGATAAGTAGCTGTCTGTGGAGGTTTAGGCAGGATGTGTGCAGTATCAACTGATCATTGCCAAAGTGTGGCACTGAGAAGTATTACCATATTAACAGCACTTGGTTCCCCTGTTGAGTTTTTGGCTGTTCATTCCTTCTATGTGAAGTCCTCTTCTCTTTGTGGATTTTATCCAAGTTCTTTGGTTTCTTCTCCCATACCTTCAGCAGTATAACATATGCTGCTGGCCACTTGTTCTTTTACTTTTCAGCCCAACACCAGAGTAGTACAAAAAGATAAGTGTCTTTTCGGAGGGGTAGGAAGGCAGGACTATTCCCAGAAAGACTGAATATTTGTCCTTACTCATGATTTTTTTGTTCAGGCCATTATCAAATCAAAAGTTAGTTAAAAGAAAAAAAAAAATCAAAGATGCACCTTAGTGTATCTCCAGACTTGAAATTACAGTGGAGTCTTGGCCAGTTAGAGAGTGTTAAAAGAATTTGGGGTGGTTAAAAAAGAAGATGATGTATGAAAAGGCAAAAAAGGAGTAATCTATCTTGATGGTATGGCTCCAGGATGGCAGAAAAACAGAGGAGGACACTTGGGGAATACACTGAACACTAACACGGGAACCCATGGAGTGTTGATTGTAGCTAGACATCTTAGGAGCATACAGTCAGTAAAGTAGTTATAATAAGTGGGTTTGTACTGAAGCGGTCTGTGGTTGAAAACGTGAATAACCACACCTATTTTACCACAGGTCTGGCTACTGCCCTGCTGAAATACAGCCCTGCCCTACCATATTTGGCTCCACCCATTCAGCTGATTCCTGCAGCACCCTCTTGCTCTGAAGTCACAAGCCTGCACTAACTTTAGGGTTAATTATAAGTTATGTATTTGTTCTTAATACTTACTGCCTATCGTATACATTTAGGCATACAGTATTTAACAGCTTGAAGGCAGGCACACATCTGGTAGTGCCATATTATAGTTACAAATCTGACTAGCTTTGCTTAAAGTTAAAATAGGTTCATAGGTGGTTACTAGGCTAACAGCCCTACAGTCCTTACAAGCTGAGCGAGTTGGCTACCCAGCCAGTGACATAAGGGTTTATCCCCAGCTGGGAAAGTTTTTCAATGATACCTGACTGGGGAATTGTGTCAAAAGCCTTGGCTAGGTCAAGATAGGTGGCATGCACCATCTTACATCCATCCAGGGCTTTGGTGTCATTCTCAAAGATGTTTAGCAGGTTTAACAGGCATGATCTACCCTTGACAAAGCCAAACTGGGTTGAGTTAAGAGTTTGAAGGTTGCCTATGTCCTTGTTGACAAGGTCCATGATGTTTCCTTTCATGGCCTTCCAGATGATGCTGGTCAGGCTTATGAGTCTATAGTTCCCAGAGTTGGTTGATGGGCACTCTTTGTGCAAGGGGATTACTGTTGCTGTTCTCCACTCTGATGGGACACAGCCAATTCTCAAGCTATGGTTAAAGAGAGTGCCAAGTGGTTCCACAAGGTCTTGCTTTAGATTGCTGTAAGCAGCCTGGGATATTATCTGGTCCCACTGAGGCAGTGTTTTTGGTCTTAGAGAGTGCACATATAACTTGCTCTCTAGAGATGCTAGGGAGGGGGACTGGTGTCAGGGTTGCTTTGGGATATGGCAGGTGGGGACGGGGGTGGGGGGGGGTGAAGCTGGTGCCAAATCTGTCAGCTAGCTGGTTGGTAATTTCCTCAGTTACAATATGGGTGGCACCATCCACTAATAGTCTGGAAATAGCTGGGCATTCATTCCCTTTTAGATTTCTGACATAGCTAAAGAATGCCTTATGGTTATCTTTAGCTAGGAATGCCACTTTGGCTTCACAATTAGCTTTACAGAGTATCTGATTTGCTTGGTCAAGCTGTGGAAGGAATTTTTTTCTCTGCCGAGTCAGTTCCCTCTTGCTCCTAGACATCAGTGTCTTCCTTTTGTTATACAACCTATTTATACTTGAGGTCCACCAGGGTTGCTTTTTTTTTTTTTTTCCCAGAGGGCTTGGTCTTAGTCCCGTCAGGTACGGCCAAGTCTATGCAATTGTTTAGGTGTTTATACAGGGCATGTGTGTATACCTCTGCATAGGAGTCATTGATTACTGTATTTGCAAGGGGTTTGAAACTTTTTATACTATTGCTTAGTAGGCTGTAGTTAGCTTTGGAAACACTTTTTAGTTTTATTGCTCCTGCCGGGATATCAGGTCTGACAATTACTTCAAACTCAACTGATTTATGGTCTGACCTTACCAGGGAGACAGAACACGGAGGAGTGGGGGGACAGGCGGGGAGTGCAGTGACCCCCCCCCCATATTGGTAAGTACTAAGTCTAGAATATTTGAACCCCTTGTGGGGGTGCATAATGTCTGTTCTAAGGCATTTGTACCGACAAAGTCCAGGAACCTCTGGGCAATCATGTTTGGGCTCATGTATGTTACCCAGTCAATGGAACAATAGTTGAACTCTCCCATGATCAAGGTGCTTGGCTGTATGGTGAGTGACTTCAGTAGGTCCAGGTAGGCAGTATGTTCCTCTTCACTCATGGGGAGGAACTAGAGCTAACAATGACGTGGTAGGGTATTCTGCCTATAGTTAGTTGGACCTGGAGTACATCAAGAGAGTTATACTGCTTAACCAGCTTCGAGGTCTATTTAGCTTTAATGAAGATGGATACACCTCCACCTTTGGTTCTTTCATCCTCATTCTCGTTTTGATGTCTGAACATGTGGAAGGCATTGTGGGCTTGCATGGCTGAGGTACTCTCCACAGCCTTGAACCATGTCTCAGTGACTGCAAAGATGTCAGCATCTTACAGGGGGAGGAGTGCTTCCAGGAGTGCAGTTTCCTGTTTAAGCTCCTAGCATTAAGCAGCATAACCTTGAGTTTATCACAAGTGGATTTTATGTCAGCAATTTTGTTTTTTTGACGTTGCCTTAAAAAAGGCACTATTGGGGGAGGCAAGAGCCTTTGCCAGTATTCAAAATCAATAGGAGCCAGATGAGACCATGTCTGGCAAAGCAGCGTGGTCTGTTGACCATGTCTTCCCAGAATGACAGATCCTGGATCCCCCTGGACTGACACGAGAAGCTAAGCCAATTGCTGAAGTCTATCACTTTTTATTTATATTGTGGCTTCATCCTAGGTGAAGGTAGAATGCTGCTTAGGGTTAGGGTTATACCTGCCTTGGACACAATCCAAGAGTTCAGTCATGTCTCTCTTCATATAGTTCAGACAGGTATGTCTTAAGTCAATCACTCCAACATGGACTATGACAGAGTCAAAACAGCACTTGTTGCTGAGTGACCCGAGTACAAACATACAGTACAGACTTGATGGATCCTGGCACCTGACAGGCAGCTGACCATGACCATTTCCTTATCCAGCCTGGTGAGGGGGGCATCTGTGTGTCTCACTATCGAGTCTCCTATGACCAAGATGTTTGGTTTTCAGGTGTGTGTGTTGTTATATGCAGTGGTTTCTATACATGTTGCAGTGTGTGCTGGTGGTTTGCGCTTGGGTGGTCTCTGAACTTTTGGTAGGCTTCTAGTGAGTATCTCCACATATGTGGGTTTACGTGTTGTGTCCTTATCTTGTGTGAGAGGTACAGTATGTGAGCTGACAACCTATTTTTTGTTACGTGGGAAGATTGTTTCCAAATTCATAGTGTAATTACATCTGTCACATACAGTATTTGTTTGTTTTAGGAGTAAACGGTCGTCAGTATACATGAGGCAATTACTACATTGCCTCAGGATGCCTACGTTAATCAGGCTGGTTGCAGAAATGGTGGGAACCTGACTTATCTATTATGGCAGGTTTATAGTGTAGTACTATTAGGGAGTGGGCAAGTTAGATCAGTGTATGCTGTAGGATTAACAGAGGGGATTATTCTGTTGAAGGTTTGGGGTGAAGAGCTGTGACAACACTGCGTACATGGGAGATGATCAAGTTTGTCATGCACATCATCACCCACTAGAATTGACTCTGGCAGGTGTTGCACTGACTGCTCCATGACCATGACTAGAATTCAGTGTGCTACCTGAATGTGAAAAGTGTCTACTGGATGAAGTGTCACTGAGTCAGTGCGCAGCTGAGTTTTCCGCAGAGAAACAGGGAGCTTGGGAGGGTTCTACTGACAGACGTCTAGGGAACAATTATGTTACTAGGTATTTGCCTCTACACAGGGCACCACCAGCCCCTGTTGTGTTGTACAGCAACACACAAACATGAAGCTTAAATATAGGCAAAGTTCAGCAATTTTAAGTCAAACTATCAATGGGAAAGCCCCACACTGAGCCTTTCTCCAGCAATCCCCAACTCAGATGGGACCTAAGCTACATATTTCTGCCAGAAGGGTGCAGGGAGGCCCTCAATGTAAGATGGCTGGTATAGTGCTCAAGTGATAAAAAAAAATCTAGATTTGGCAAGTCTAAATCTAGCCTATGCTATACAAGGCAACAGTATGGAATTACAAAGTGCTGAATAAAATGCAGACACAACAGCAAAAATGAGGCAGCAGTTCAAATAAATACAGCTAACAAAGGGAAATACAGGCTTAAAATGTACTTATTTTTCAGTTGTTTTCAGTGGATGCCTTGGATTTCAGATAAGATGCACTCCAGACCTCTGGCTAAAGTAGCCAAACGCTGAGCAGCATAGAAACTGGCTTTCTCAGAATACAGTAAAAATTACAGTATGCTTCATAAAGCTAATGTTCTTTGTCTCTGTTACCGTTTGGGTAAAATCTTCATTCTCTGCAGTTTTAACACAGCTCTCACGTGGGAGCCTATACAAACCAAACAGTGTAAAAAATTGAGCCTAATTTTCCTCTGGTCATTGTAAGTGCAAGGCTTTTAAAGGTACAACACCTTCATTCATGGGAAAAGCTGTAACCATCCAAATCAAAGGGCAGTTCTCTCCACCGTAATACTTTACCCCAAATAAAGCAGTACTAAGAACATTGATACACCCACATCAGACAATCTCACTGGATACTACACCTGCTCAATGGATCTTAGTGGGAACTTAGAAACATCTGGGAGAAATCTGCCATTAAATAGCAAAGCACTAGTAAACCCCACCCTCCCCAATACCTGTAGTGCAGGTTTCTGCATGACTGCACCCCAGTGAACCCCACCCTCCCCAGCACCTGTAGTGCAGGTTTCTGCACGATTATGCCCAAGTGAACCACACTCTCCTCAGCACCGGTAGTGCTGGTTGCTGCACGATTATGCCCAAGTGAACCCCCACCCTCCTCTGCACCTGTAGTGCAGGTTTCTGCATGATTGTGCCCCAACCTCCACAGTGCCTGTAGTGAGAGTTTCTGCATGATTAAGCCCTAATAAACCCCACCTGCAGGTTTCTGCATGATTAAGTCCTAGTGACACCCCACATCCACACCCTTCCACTTTAAGCCATCTGACCTTACATACTCACAATGGCTATTACAACCCCTCTAATACCTCACTCTAATGTACTTCTTAAATTACTCCTGCTTATCTTCTGCACCCCTCTATCTGTAAATTCTCAACATAGTTCTTGTATATTAATGCTTGTGAATGTCAATACAAATTGTATTACACCGATTATCATGTATTCACTGAAAGTGCTTAATAAAATTTATTGTACATATTGATTGCATTCAATAGGATACCTTGGAGCTATTCTTCCTGGACCTCCGATGAAAAAAAAAAGACACCTATACCCATTCGGATTGTCCAGGTAAACAAATGTCAATAAATAAAGTTAAACCAATCCCATTAAGCATGGCAGTATCCAGCAATGTACTACCATATCATAAAAGCTACCCCTCCCTATATTACCCTTTCCATTTCTCCCTGCATAAATTCCACATACTCAGTACAATGAATTTATCTTTCAGTATCCCAGTTTAGTAACCCTGCTCCATTGCAACTCAAGATAATCAGCACTTTTAGCAGCACTCATATGGTAAATCAAAACCTCCATTACACTAATGCAATTATGTCCAGTAGAACACCAAAATTAAAACGTACATATCTGTTCATTCCATATCAGACATCCCTTCGTCCATAACATTACTAGTGTCTACAGACATTCACCCAAATCTGGAGCTGCAACAACAATGCATATCTACCAATCCAAAAAAGGAACACCTGACTAAAGTCTCAAGTTAAAACTGGCCACACAATTCAAAAGCATATACAATAAACCAGATTGAATACACAGCTGTCTTACTCTCAGTCAACCAGGTATATTTTACATTTCAGAATTATGGCTATTCTAAACAGATATGAATGTCTGCTGAGTTGTCTGTGAATGTCCATAGAACATAAGATCCTTTCCTTTCTGTTTGTGGACTGGGGAAGAAAATGGTAGGTGAACAGCCTGATTGAGGGACAGCTTATTCACTATCTTAGACATGAAGGATAGATTAGTCCTGACAGTCTCCCTGTCCTTGTGAAAAGAAAAAGGGAAATGGCTATGACAGCTTGTAACTCAGAAATTCTCCTTGCAGAGGTGACAGCCAAGAGAAGGGCAGTTTTCCAAGTACAGAAATTTAGAGAAGCAGATGATGCTGTATAAAAGGGGGCAGTATAAGCTTTTCTAGCATAAAATTAACATCCCAAGCAGGAGAGATGGGTTTCCTTGGTGGGTTAAGATGCAGGATTACCCTGAGGAAAAGCTTGATCTCTGCCCTGGCCAGAAGTGGAGGGCTAAGAGGAAGGCATGCACTGATAACAGACAGGTGAGCATTTATAGAAAAGCAGGCCAAACCTGATCAAAGTAGCTTGCAGAGATATTGCAATACAGCTGGAACTTGTGATAACAGTGGGTCCTGACTATGTTTGCGGCACCAATAAGAAAACCTTTTCCATATAGCTGTGTAAGATTTTCTAGTAGTGGGTCTCATTGCCTCTAGTAGTGGGTCTCATTGCCTCTTGTAGTACTTGGACAACGTTTTCAGAGAAAAGGTACCTTTAAGGAACTAAAATCCTATCCTCCATAGGGGCAAGTTGACAGACGGAAGATCTGGGTGGACTAGCAATCCTTTTTGCTGAGTTATCAGGTCTGGTTGAAGAGGTATTCTCCTGTAATTCCCTTTAGTCAAGTGAAATAGCAGGGGAAACCAATGCTGCCTTGGCCAAAATGATGCCAGTAAAAGGAGTTTTGAGTGCTTCCTTTTGTGCCTTGAGAAGAACTTTTGGGAGAAGAGGCAGAGGAGAGAAGGCATAGAGGAACTTTCATGTCCACTGGCAGGAAAAGGCAGCTGTCCTCTGGGCTGTGAGACAAGGGTCCCTAATGCACAAGTTGGGGAGCTGATGGTTGGTTGGTGACGCAAAGAGGTCTATCTGAGGAGTGTCCCACTGAAGGATGACAGTCTGTAAAACCTCTGTTTAACTCCATTTATGGGCATCTTCCAGGCGGTGGGGCTTAGGGAGACTGCTAGCACACTGTCCTGAGAAAATGGATGTAAGTGGCTGTGAGCATGATGCCCATTTGAGTTGCCAAATCCCATGCCTCCTGTGCTAACCTGCACAGCTGGGAAGACCTGGTGCCTCCCTGATTATGTACCAAATGACTGTGGTGTTGTCTGTGTACACTAGGTATGTTATGGGTTGCCAGACATATGTGAAAGTCTGAAACCTTTGCAGAAGCACCCTCATTTCCTTCAGATTAATACATTTCTTCAGGAACTGATGTTGCCATTTCTCCTGTTCCTGGTGTGAATCTGTCCATGCGCCCAACGCCTCATCCAAGGTGTCTGTGTGAACCTGTTGAAGAGGAAGTTGTGGTGTGAATGGCAGTCCTAGACTGAAAATGATCTGTACCTTTCACCAATGCAGCTTCTTTTTGAGACAAGGGAGGAAGGGAATCAGAATGTACAAGGGTGCTGGGACTACACAGATTTCAGGTACCACTGGATTTTCTTCATGTGAAGTCTGGCAAGGTGGAGTATAGGGATGGTGGCTGCCAAAAATCCTTAGCATCTCCCTTTCTAAGCAACTGATTGCAAAGAAAAAAATTTGGGGGGGGGGTGGACAGACTGAAATTTCCCCTAGGGGAGGAAGGAAGTCTGCAGCCCAGGAAAACCAGATTCTGTGCAGGGACTATGTAGGACTTCTTGCAGTATACAGTGAAACCAAGCCCTGTCAGAAGTTGGAGGGTGAAGTGTAGATACTGAAACAGAATTTCTGGAGAATCAGCCTAGATCAGCAGGTCATCTAGGCAGGGGGGAAATCTGAATTCCCTGAGTGGAGCAGAAAGCTGTTAATGGAGCTAAACACTTTGTGAACACTTTTAGAGCTGTGGAAAGACCAAAAGGCACAGCAGTAAATTGAAAATATGAGGAGCCAGAGGAAAACCTATGGAATCTCCTGCAAGAACAACAAATGGTATATGTAAGTAGGCATCCTTCATATCTACGGACACCAAGAAAGCTTGTGGGAGGATGAAAGGCAGAAAAGTGTGAAGAGAGAGCATTTTAAAGATGGTACCTTCAATTAAGTGTTTAGGAGAGACAGGTCTAAGGTGGGTCTCCACTGCCTTTCTTTCCTTGGTTCTAGAAAAATATTGTAGTGAAACCCTTTTCCCTTGAAGTCATTTAGGACTTTCAGAGCTACACAGTTAAGGCTTGTATACATAGTACAAGCAGAAACCTATAATTCAAAGTGGAAAGGGATGAAGATGAAGCAGGGTGAAAGCTCAAGAAACAAGGAGAGACTGAGATTTCAGACAAAGATCCTTAAGGAGAATACCAACCACCACGCAGAATATTATATTCATAAAATAGCAGAAAGCACTCTGACGACTAAGCCGACACAGGAATGGGGAGATTCTGCCAATAGGCATGACTGCAATTAGGGATACAGATGACAGGCAAGAGAAGGGTTTGAATTTATTGTAGAAAACTGCTAAAAGAACCAAAGTACTGTGAGCAAATAATAAGAGAGGGAAATGTAATAGAATGGGAAGAGGCCAAGAATTTATTTGGACTGCAGGACAGAGACTGACTTCCCTATCATGGATTGATATCAGAGTATAGGCAAAGAGAAAGAAATAGGGGGATCCTAAGTGAAATGTCAGCACTGGTACAGTTTTTAGTAGAATCTAGAAAATACTCTGGTGTTAAAAACAGAATAATTAGTACAGCCTACAAAATGATGAATGATAGCTATAAGAATCCAACAGAGGAGGTTAGAAAGGATTGGGAAGAGAGACTGGATAAGCAATTCACAAAGAAACAATGGGGATATATGTATATCTCCCAGATATGCAAAGTCTAGAAGATTTAGGAACCTTTGCTCGGAAGTGTTTACATACGTATTTTGATACCCTGAGTACACTTTAAAGAATTTTTCCACAGGTACACAGCAAATGTTGAAGGTGTGATGGGGAAGAAAAAGGTAACTCGGAACATATTTTCTAGGAGTGTAATGAGTTAGCAGATTTTTAAGATTCCCTGCAGACTGCTCTGTCACAGATACTGGGTGAACAAAGTGGTGTGCCTAAAGAAATAATTATTTTGAGTTATGACACAGAATCAGAATTGCTTAGACATTATAAGGCCTTGCTGAGTCTAATTATGGTGGCTGCCAAAAAAGTAATTACTAGAAAATGGAAATCAAAGCCTAAACCAACCTTACCAGAAGGAGTGAATATAGTAAGAGATAAAACAACTGGAATTGGGATCTTTAGAAAAGGATAGGAACAAATTACATAGGAAACAAATGGAGATTATGGGAACAATACATACAGTGGAGGAACAAGGTTTAAAAGAAAGCAGGATTTGAATTAGCTAAGTAATGTTTGATTGCCAATGACTGGATAGATTATAAGCGATATATAATGTTTGCAACTAAAATTATATCAATATGGCTTGTTTTCATTTATATAAATGTATAACTGCCTATGTCATACGTGATAATTTAGTAAAGATGTTTCTTGTTTAAAAAAAAAAGAAAGAAAGAAAAAAAGAAGCTTTTGGGAATTGCTTGATGGGACCCTGATTGAAGAGGTCTTGAATAATGGGGACCAGAGGGATATTTGAATATGAAGAGGTTGTGCAATGCCTTTTAGAGGGGAAATATTTTTCCCAAGGCATGATATAACCATTCTTGATGGAAAGGATGCTGTTGTCTGTGGTAATAGCTTCCCACCTGGCCAGGGACAATGATAGTCTTTGGAAAAGAGGAGTACTGGTGGTGAGGGCAGGGGGAGGGGTGATGTAGAGGTAGTCACAGAGTTTTGCTTCCAAAGGTAGGCCTCCCTGCAGGAGGTTCCCTATGTTTTTTTTTTTTCACAGTACCTTTTCTTACAGGTTTTCCTTTGTTTCCGAGATGTTTTAGGATCCCTTCTAATGAAGGGGGTAGACTTAGATGGGCAGTTCCTATGGTATCTAGGAACTAAGGAGAGAAGAATCTGTCTACAGATTTCGTGGTCTTACCTTGGTATAAGACAGTTTTGAATAGTCTGGCAGCCTGAGGACCAAACAGCAAGTCTTTGTCCAAGGGGAAAGTCTAAACGTTTTGAGTTGAAATCCTCAGGGATAGACTGAATGCAAAGCCAAGCGTATCTGTGAAATACAGATAAGAGTGGCAGCAGCACTACACAAAGTGCCGACTGCATCATAACTGTACTTATTGCTGTGTCTAGTTATTTATGTGGCCTGGGATAGTTAGCTCTGCATCTGATGCTGAAGGATGGCAGGACATGCATCAATGGTTTATTATTTGAGTCTGTCAGTTAATTTCCCTAAAAACCAAGGGTAGTACAGGTGTAAACCTTCTTTTCTCATCTAACCACAGTCCTAGTATCTTTGCCCGTAGGTAGGGAAGAATCTTGGAGGGCTTATCTGAAGAGAGACATACTACAGAAGAGTCTGCCACTGAATTCTTACATAGACAGTTTAAGTCATCAGGCACCTTGTAAAACTTGTCTGGCCTTTTACAAGTTAGTGGTCAAGAACCAGGTTAGAAGAGGTGGCCTGAAAGGCCTCAAGGACAAGGGGGGACTGGAGAGGGGGCATCTGCATGGATTTCCATTCAAAATGTTTTATCATGTTCTGTATAGTCTTCCCCAAAAGAAGCTTCCTCAATAGGGAAATCTGATGAGAGGGAGTCCTCTTTATTGGAGATTTATCCTAGAGAATGCAGCTGAGAGGAATAGTCCAGAGAATGCTCAGAGTTGTATTCTGGTCCTTCATCAAAAGCGGAAACCAGGGTACTTTGAGGATTAGCACATGGTTGCAGAGACCCAAAGGAGGGAAGTTTCAAAGACATAATAGCTTTGAACAACCCCTTGAGAAATCTATCCACTTTTTCTTATCTGCTGAGGGAGAGGCCATATGCCT
The DNA here is from genome assembly GCF_019279795.1 of Protopterus annectens. Taxonomy (NCBI): domain Eukaryota; kingdom Metazoa; phylum Chordata; order Ceratodontiformes; family Protopteridae; genus Protopterus; species Protopterus annectens. The sequence continues at coordinate 1,766,088,233 of NC_056728.1, forward strand.
AGTCATCTGCTTTTTCCTTTTAGGCATGAAGTCCACCTGGATGAGACAGAGAGGTTCAGAGCCCTACCTGGCTTCTATTAGAGAGCCTTGGATCTCTTCCCCAACTAAAATGAGGGACGCTGTGCAGTCCATGGTTTATCTGACTTAGCAGTTTACAAGGTATCAGGAGCCATACCAGCCTCCAATGGGATCTCAGTAGTGGGCAATTGAGAAGTAACCTGACGTACTGCAGGTCCTGAAACCTCAGCAGGTGCACAGGAGTCAGAAACATTGGACTGTAGATCCATTCAAGGCTTCTTTATTTTTTTTGTTTGGTGGCACAGGAACGTCCAAGAATGTAGAGTTAGACATCTTGGAATGGCTACGTGTTTAAGACACTGGGTCTTTAATAGGTGTTAAGGGTGGAAAGCCTCAATGCAAGGGTTTTGAGAATGAATGACTGACAGATTTAGAAAGCTTTGTGATCATGCTCGGGCCAAGGCAAAAAAGGCATTTCGTATGCAAGTCCTTGTACGTAATCTGCCTACTTGCATTTGCCTCTCCTAGATGACATCTAACAACTTTCAACAAAAATGCTTAAGTAAAAAGGAAGGAAGGAAGTTTCCCCAACAAGCCACTTATCAGGATAGACAACTGAAGTTAAGGTGACATTGACCAAAGAGAGCTCAGTCTGACAGATGCATGATCTGTGTTCGGCAGGCCATGAGACAGACTGAAGGTCCACGCTCGTACATCTGTCTATATATCTCAACGCATATGAGCTGTGGTAATATGTCAGGCATACACACCTCAGGAAGGTAAAGCTTTGGTACCTCAGCCAGATGTCAAAGGTGACAACCCATATGTCAGGAATACTGCAACAGTGATTTCAGTCAGGACATTTCAGTGACCACTTCCCAATATATGTAGTATACAATCGGTGGTGGTGCTGCGGTAGCATTGCCACCTCACAGTAAGACGCTGTCCAATTCGATTCTCAGCTAGAGCGTCTTCTGCGTGGCGACATGTGTGAATGGACGTACCTTCGTTGAAGGTTGTGCGTCAGGGCTGGCAACTCGGCACGTAAAAATCAACTGCCAATCATTAGCGGACCGGAGTTCCGCTGTGGCGACCCCTAACCGGGGAAAAGCCGAAAGACACAACAACAATCACTCAAAAAAATTCACAGTCCAAAGAACTGTTGCTGGCTCATTAAGCACCTGGTGCTGGTCCCTGAAGTACCACTCCACCCCACTTCAGCTTTGGAGAAAGCTGATTGGTGTTTGCCAACAGGCTTCCTACAGATCAGATACACATCCCACTCAGCTCTTCAACTGAAGAGTAAGAAAAAAAAAAAAAAAAAAAAAAAAAAAAAAACTGAACTAAAGTTATACTGTCTAAATATGAAAAACGTCAAAGCAGAGTCCTTTACCGATATCCTTTCACTGTTAACTGGTTGCCTTTTTTTAAACTGCACCTGACTGATGTCATTTTCTATTCTATTTTTATATCCACACTGGCTACCCTTACTGGTATGGCCTTTAAATCTATAATGGATTACTCCAACAATTAAAACTATAAAGAAAACAAGAGACTATCTTTAGCCTATCTACAGAGCATCAAAAGATAACATCCACAAGTAAGTCAAAGAACTTTAAAAGCTATCAATGCTAGTAAAACAGTTTCTATCAATGCTATTAAAAAGTTGTTCTATCAAAGCCACAAGTATACTCATGCTAGAAATCCCAAAGCATTCTGGATGACTATCAACTATATTAATTAGCTGGGTCAAAACAGTCCCCAGCCTTAATGATGCTAACATTTCTAAGTTGTTTGTCACACATTTTTAAGTTTCCATAAAAAATGTCAAAAAATAAGCATACATGTTATATCTAAAACCATTAACAATGTTGCCACATTTACCACCTAAACATTATCAGTCAGTATTTGGACTAAATACCTTAGAAGACCGAAGCCAGGATATGTTCTCTTTGATAATCTCCCAACAAAATTTCTATAAAAAGTTGCTAAGACCATCTCTCATCCCATCACCACATGAACCAGTCCACAAAGGAAGATATAATTCCCTCAGCATGGAAACACATGCTTACTGTGCCTCTTCACAAAGGTTGTCCATATGTGGAACTGAACTAATATCCATTGTCTTGCTATCTATCTATCAACAGTCACTGAAATAGCTGCCCAATTCCACTTACCACCTTTATATTTTTTGTCTAATGATATGGTCAATCACTAATCTCTTGCATATTATGAACTCTTTAGGTCTTCACTCTAGTGCATCTAGAAGAGGTTTTTGATTTACCTTACAAGACTATTGCAAGCTATTAAATGAATCATTCTACTATTTCTATCATACTGGTTGATGCACACGTACCATAAGGTTCCATTCTCGGTTCTCTGCTACTCACTATCTTTGTGAACAACCTGGTAAAGCAATGCGATTATGTAAAACCTGAAAATGCAAATGATTCTACCACTCTCCTGCCCCACCTCCGCAACTCAGTTTTACTGACAACCAAACTACTAATTAAACTCCAACCACCTGGAACACAGTCAGGGCTCAATCCCTTTGCACCACAAAGCTGGATTATTTTTCTCTAAAGCTGCACAAACAACTTTTCATATCTTGGAATTTGTACAACATGGCATAATAATATCAGAGCATTTTTTAGCCAGAGTTTAGCTTTCACACAACAGCAAGAATTGTTTTCTGTGTAGTTATTTATTGAGATATTTACATAAATATTATAAAACATGCTTATTTGTAAAACTAGCAATACAAATATCTCTTAAGATGTATGCCTTACAGTGGAAATAATTTTCTTCATCGTCATCATCATCTACAGTTGCACTTGATGCTGTATAATGGTTTTATACTTTTCTTGGTTTTAGAAACATCACTGTGCATAAGGAAATATTGCATATGTTTGTAACATTTATACAGATAGGAATATCTCCACTCTGGGGTATTATATACCCCATAGTGATGATACACTTTTGTTTTCCACTATAATATCTCACACCACATCCCTCAATAACATGCAGTTCTATTTTAGTTACGAAAATATGAATGCAAAAGTGAAAACATGAATAACAAGTTCATACATTTACAGTTAGTTAGCAGTCCAGAAGACCATTAAGGAGCCTAACCCAAATTTTCAGTTGCTCCAAAGCACTCCTTGGTTAAGTGATTGGTTTAAGGTTACACAAAAGGTAAAAGAAGGTGGAAAGATCCAAACCATGCAGAGTTGGCACAGGAAGCAGCTCATTAACATATCAGAGCTGCACTAACTGCCAGACTAGTGACAAACGGTGAGTAATATTCTCCACTGCTAGACATCCTGGATTCACAATCTTGGTCCTCACTTGCCTTTACCAACCTCCAAAATGTCAGGATGTTATAAGGAAATATGAGTGTTATACAAATGTTTATCAAGTTGTGCAAAAGATGGGAGATAATTACACCATATAAGGAGAGATCACAGTTGTAGTACTCCTGACTTATGGGACATATCCTGTCAAGTATACCATGTGTCCCAACAGTCTACAAAAGTTTAGGCACCTTCATCTTGCACTGTACGCCCTACCTACTACCTATGTATGAGAGCGCATGTTTGTACTTAAGTGATATATGGGTGTGAAAACCCTCAGAGCTTTCTTGCCCCAGAGAGAAAGACTGAGGCTAATGCTCACAGAAGACAGATGCCATCATAAAATGGAAGAAAGATGGGAAAACTAAGGGAAGGTCCACCTCTGTCAAGAAGTAAAGGAGGAGAAAAAAAAACGGGAAGGAGGGCAGATGTATATACTGCAAGAGTGATCTATTTATGAACATCTATGGTTTTGGTAAAAATGTGTTACACAACTAAACTATGTACTTCATTAGAACACTGTTGCAGTATTCCTAATTTATGAGATGATTCCCACAGCTTTTTGAAAGGGTGGAGGATGAAGCAACAAATCTACAGTCCAGTAAACCTTGAAGAATGGTTCTGGCAAAACCTGTTCTGGCTCTGGAAAATCATCTATCTTCCACTTTGTGAAAGTGTTAACAGAAGACTAGGAAGCTGCCTCTAGAACGAACACAGATTCAAAGCCTTTTAAAAAAGGCTCCAGAAGCCATAGCTCTGTTAGAATAGGCTTTCACTTGTTCATGGAGTGAATTCCACATAAAGAGTAGCAGATGGTAATGGAAAGGGATAACCTCATGGAAATTGTCTGTTTTGAGACTTGAAAACCTAATTTTTCCTTTATAAGAGATCCAAAAATGTTCAATAGTTTCTTTTTTAGATGGATTCAGTTGTCTATAAATATCAAACAAATGCAGAATTCTTTATCCTGCATTTTGTGGATTAGGAAAGAAAGTAAGAAGATGGGTTGATTGGTTTACAGACAACTAAGAAACAGCTTTTTGCATAAACAAAAGGTTAGTTCTGAGACTAACCCATTCTTTATGAAAGATTAATATGGAAGGAGAACACATAAGAAACATTTTCGGCAATGGTCAATGTCACCAATAAAAACTGTCAAACAAGTTAAATGTTTTAAGGAAGGAGATGAAGTAGGTTTAAAAGGAGACACAGCTTTCTTTTCAAGAGCACAATTCAGGTTCCATGGACAAGAATTAGCATTCTTAGAAGCCCTGATGTGGAGGATAACTTTCAGAAACTGTTCCACTTCATAACATGAAGAAAGAGAGAGGATGAAATGCTGACAACTGCACTTCAATGGAAATGTATGCTAGACCTGAATTGAGCAGCTTGCACAAATATTTGATAATACAAACACAAATGTGGAATGAGTCCTGTATTCTACTCCAGCACCATATATATATTTTTTTTCCATTTACAAACACACACATTTCCTGTTGTAGGCATTCTTGCCTCTTACTATCAGCAGTACATCCTCAGAGTAAAAAGTGTTTGAAATGAATCACAAGCCTATCATATAAATTGTTAGGTTCAAGGTCTTTAGGTATAGGTAAAAGAGAGAGCCCTTTTCTTGTGAGCAGGTCCATCCTGTGGGGAAAAATGTAGTGAATGCCTTGACTAGGTGAAGACAGAACCAATGCTGTCTTGGCCAAAATGGGGTCAACAACAACTTTTATGGATTATCTTTATGAATCTTCGGAAGGACCTTTGAAATGAGTAAGAAGGAAGAGAAAGCATACATGAATTTCCCTTTTCATACATAAGAAGGCATCTGTGCTCCAGGCTTCCTTGCAAGATACTCCAGTGCAAAAAGTCTGGTGTTGTTTCTTTATAGCAGAGGCTGAAGCATCAGAGGAGTTCCCCACTGATACACAATATAACAGAAGATCTCTTGGTTCGACATCCATTTGAGAGGGTCTGCTTTGGATCTGCTCAAGTAATGTCTCACCGAATTTTGCTCTTGGGGGATTGTATACCACCTGGAAAAGAGGTTGTGTTGAATTGCAAGGTCCCAGGTGATAACAGTAATTTTGCAAAGGGGTTGTCACTTTGTCTCCCCATTTGTTGATATACTATTTAACCATGGTGTTGACTAAGAATATGAAGGGGTCATGGGATCTACAGAGGAAGCGTTTGAAGGGCAAAAATCAGATGCTTCATTTCTTTGATGTTTGTGTGTGTTCCAGTCTTGACCGGACCAGATTCCCCTGCACTTTGATACCTTATGAACAGGCCCATTATGCAAAATCTGAAACATCTGTTGATACCTTTTGCTGGGGAGCTTCAACAAGAAAGAACCCCTGGATTTATTGTTACTTGGTTGAGCCATCAAAACAGTTGTTTCTTTACAAAATGCAAGAGAGGGATTAGAAAAGATATAGAATTTTTTTTTTTTTTTAACAAAAAGCATCTTTATTAAATTATCACTTATGACACAGACAATCATACATTTATATAAATGAAAACACACTATATTGACATAGTCCACAAGGTGCAAGTATTTGACATCACAGACCGTTTTGACATAATTTTAGTCGCAAACATTATACATCACTTATAATCTACAAAATCACTGGCGGTCCAACATTACATAGCTCATTCAAATCCTGCCTTCTTTTAAACCTCATTCCTCCCCTGCATGTATTTTTCACACAGTTCCCATTTTTTCCTGTGTAATTTGCTCCTACCCTTTTCTAAAGATCCCAAATCCAGTTGTTTGACCTCTGTTACTATATTCACTACTTCTAGTACAGTTGGTTTACACTCTGATTTCCATTTTCTAGCAACTGCTTTTTGGCAGCCACCATAATTGGACTCAGCAACGCCTTACTATGTCTAGGCAATTCTGATTCTGTATCATAGCTCAGAAAAATCATTTCTCTAGTTACACCAATTTGCTCACCCAGTATCTCTGATAAAGTAGTCTGCAGGGAATCTTTAAATTATGCCAACTCATTACACTCCCAGAAAATATGCTCACAATTACCTCTTTCTTCCTCATCACACCTACAACATTTTCTGTCTACCTGAGGAAAAATTATCTGGAGTCTACCTGGGGTAGGAAAATATCTACATAAACATTTCCAAGCAAAAATCCTAAATCTTGTAGATTTTGTTGCATATTTGGGAGACAAACATATATCCTCAATTTCTTTGTGAATTGCTTATCCACTCTCTCTTCCCAATCCTTTCTAACCTCCAATGACTGATTCTTATAGTTATCATGCAATATTTTGTATGCTTTACTAATTATTCCTTTTTGACGTCAGCTTCTGTTATAGATTCTATTAAAAACTCTATCAATGCTGGTCTTTAGTTTAGGACCCCTCTGTTTCTTACTTTTTACTTAAACTCTGATATCAATCCTTGATAGGGAAGGCAATCTCTAAACTGCAGTTCAAATAACTTCTTGGCATCATCCCACTCTATTACATTTCCCTCTCTAGTTATTTGCTCCCAATACTTTGGTTCCTTTGTCAGTTTTCTCCAATAAATTCTAGCCCCTTTTGTCTACTGTCTGCATCCCTAGTTGCAGTCATCCCTATTGGTAGAATCTCCTTCTCCATTACCTTGTTGGCTTAGTTCTTAGAATTCTTTCCACTACTTTATGAATATAATATTCTGTATGATTATGTTATTCTCCTTAAAGGTCTGCATCCAAAATCCCAGTCTCTTTGTTTTTTGAGCTTCCCCATTTCATCATCATCCCTTTCCACTTTGAATTACAGGTTTCTGAGTGTGCTATGTATAAGAGCCTTAATGTGTAGCTCTGAAATACCCCTTCAAATCAGGCAATCCCAAATCGCCTTGTTCTACTGCAAGAATCAGCTTATCTCACTTGACTCTTGCCACCTTCCCCTCCCAGGTAAAATCCTTCAGCTCTTTATTAATTGCTATCCACAACTTCTCCTCTGGTTGATAAAAATACACCTGACCTGTGTATAAAACTAAAGGGACTAAAAACATTTTAACTGCTTTTATCTTTCTATCCATATCCATACAACAGAGCTTCCAATTTTTCAGACTTTGTATTATCTTTTGTTTAGTTTCTTCCCACATATCCTTAGCTGCCACATCAGAATCATTTTAATCCACAGTCCAAACACTTCATTTTGTCATGTCCCCATAAATAAGGATATTGCTGAACCAACTTGTGTGTGGGTACATAATTTACTGCTATTGCCTTTGTTTTAGCATCATTAATTTTGTATCTTGAAAAGATATGAAACTGTCTCAAAATGTTCCACAACACTGTCATGTCCTTTTCTAGTTTCATCGGGTATAAATTAAGATCATCTGCAAATAGAGCCAGCTTTTCTTGACTACCATACCAATTGTATCCTTGAATTTCTGAGTCCCTTATTTTCTTTGCAACTTGTTCTAAATACAATGTAAATAACAAATTGGAAAGAGGACACCCCTGCCTGGTTGCTCTGCTCAAGCAGAAATTATCAGAGGGGAACCCACCACTTTAATTTTCTCCTCTGACCCCTCATATATCCTCCTAATCAACCTTATAATTTTATCAGGGAATGGAAATGCTTCCGTTGCCCTGCTCATAGTCTCAGCTTACTCTGTCAAATGCTTTCTCTGCATCAAGACCCACCAAAACAGTGGTATTTTCTTACATTCTGCTTCCCTCTGGATCATCAATGTACTGTTAATGTTATCAAATGTTTGCCTCCCCTACACAAAACAACACCAATCCAGATCTATCAAGTTTGGCATCACTTTTGCCATTGTTTTACAGACTTAAATTCCTTATAATCATAGCTTAGCATTGATATAGGCCTGTATGAAGCTGGATCTGATGGATATTTACACTCTTTAGGTATTACAGCTTCCACCACTTTCTTGCAGGATGTTTCATCTCCTCTGCTTAAAATACTGTTAAACAAAACCTTCCATATGTTTCAGTTTTTCCCTCCTAGCTTCCAAACTTCCACAGGAATACCACCTATTCCTGGGGACTTTCCTCTAGATTGGTTATACATCACCATTTTTATTTCATCTCCTCCTATCCTAACTGCTAGCAATTGAGCATCACCTACCTCTAACCTTGGCATATTTAATTCTTCCATAAACATTTAAATTTGTACCTTTTCTTGATTTCAATATTTCTCTGCTTTATACAGACTTTCTTAGAATTTTTGAAATATTTCTAATATTTTTACAGGATCTCTTGTTACCTTCCTTGTTATAGGCACCCTAAGCTTGGCGACAGCCCTTTCTGCTTTCTGTTGTCTGAGTTGTTGCGCTAAAAGTTTTTGTGGTCCAAAGTTATTATCAAAAACAGTTCCTTAACAGCAATCTTTCTAAACGTATGCATATTACAGGGGCAATCCGTTATTTTCTCTCTAGCACTCTGCAGTTGTTCCTCTTGTTCTGTGGGATTTCCTCTAGTTTGCAATACTTTTTAACATTTGTCAATCCCTCAAAATAATTCTTGCTACTTCTTAACCATATCTCCCTTTCTTTTATTTCTACCCTATTTTAAACTCCATTTTAACTTTATCCCAATTCCTACCTATATTTTCAGCAGAAATTTCTATATTCTCTAATAGCTCCTGAATAATTTCCACTACTCACTCCTCAAATTCAGATAGGTGGGAAAGCGCCAGGGTCTCGTTTTTATTAAACTACTCTCTGTTTTTATTTTAAGTTATTATTGGCACATGCGGTAGTGGTGTTGCGGTAGCATTGTCGCCTCACAGCAAGATGTTGTTGCATTCGATTCTCAGCTAGAGCGTCTTCTGTGTGGAGGCATGCGTGAATGGGCGTGCCTTCATTGAAGGTTGTGCGTCAGGCTGGTAACTCGGCATGTAAAAATCCACTACCAAACATTAGCGGACCAGAGTTCCGCTGTGGCGACCCCTAACCGGGATAAGCCAAAAGACATAACAACATTGGCACATGATCTGAAATGGTTATTGGGTGTATATAAAATCTTCAATTAAATGCACTTGTTCCTGTTAAATGTAAACTCTGTCTAGCCTAGCCCAGTTTTTGTATCTTGGGGAATAATATGTAAATTCACTCCGAACTCCTAGTACTGAATTCACATTCTCCATGCAAAATATTTTCATAAATGTCTTCAAACATCTACCCTCCTTTGTTATATTTTCCCTTCTGGGCCTACAGACACATCTTCTCTATTGCAAATCAAATTCCAGTCCCCATCTATAAGTAATATTCCTTCCTGAAAGCTGATTATTTCTCCCAGAATCTTCTTAATCTCCATTACAGCAATTTTATGTGGAATATAAATACATGCCAGTGTAATCCTCCTCCCTTGCCAATAGCCCCTTAGTACTATAAACCTGACATTATTATCCTCTTCTAGCACTGTTGGAGCTCCTCTTGCAATTAATATAAGAACTCATCTTTTCCTTTACTCCAGTTATTTTGTGGAATAAGCATCCTGAAAAACTTTCTCAAAATCACATGTTCATTCCTTTCCTCTACATTCAAGAGTCAAAGATTCAAAGAAAATGTATTGTCATTTAGGACCACACAAGTGCAGCCTAAACAAAATTACAAATGTTAGCTCACAAGAGAAATGCAGTACAAATAATATAGATACAATCATATCAAAGAATAACATAAGAAAGAAAATAACATATATGACATGCAAGAGGTAGTTCACATTACATAAACACACTCAATACATATTATCCAATGATAAATAATAAATAAATATCCACCACCAAACCTCTTCACCATTACGATAGAGAATACATAGAGATTAGTGAATAGCAGCTGTTTAGCTACTGTATTGCACTTGTTAACCTTAGACATGATTAAGTATAGCCATCATATTTGCACCACAGTATAGCTTTTTTAGCCTTTTAGTATAGTTCACTACTTTCTTTTTCACATTTATCTGTGAGACCACTGACATTTAAAGACATTACAGAAAGCATCATTGTCTTAAAAAGTTATTACTCCAACCTTTTATGTACATATAACAGCTTTTTTGTTAAATGTCTAGTTCCAGCTTTTGTGTTAGTGTTACATGCATACACTGTTTGGCAGATTGATCTTTTATACAGTTTTTCTTGCATAACCATTGGAGCCTACGTTACATCTTACAAAAAAAACTTTTTGTTTTATTGAAAGCCCACAAAATAAAAAAAAACACTCCCCAATACCCCCGAAAACCTACTAACTTAATAACACAAAAACTATGTACATCTTCAAATATTGAAATTTTACCCTCCTAATAGGAACAAATGTTCCAAACTGAGTCACACTCACCTAAAAGAAATGTTAGCCATGCAAAGATGCATGTGCAGCCTTTGCTTCTACTAAGTGCTGTCTGGTTTTGTCTTTTCTTTATAGCTCTCTCAGCTGGGAAAACACTTGAATGCTTTCACTGAACATTATCTCCTAGCCATGTCTCTTTATCAGATTGTGTCCTAGAGACATGAGAGCCAGATGGAAAACTGCTAAGCATACATTTATTTACTGGAAAAATGCCTTATAATATTCAATATTCTTTTTAATTTACTTGTTTTCTCTTGAAACATGTTACTAGTTCAAGCTAAGAAGGGCTTTAATCCAGTCATTGCCCTATGCAAGAATGAGAAAAGCACACACATTTTTTGTCATGCTCTTATGCTCATTTAAACAGATTTTTCTTCTTCTGTTTTTGTTTTACATTGCAGTGCCTACATTTCTTAAAACTGAAGAAAGAGAGAAGAAGGGAGAAAGAACAAAGGAAAAAAAAACAGGCGCACCTATTTACATTAGTATCAACAGTAAACTTAAAAATAACTAAGAAAACTTTATAGCAAGCAAAGAAAACCATGCACTATTTAAATAGTATTATTAATAAAACATGTTTTACTTACAGTTAAGTTTCTCCTTCCTCTTCTCCTCTCCTAAGTATTTTACTGAACATTAATGACATGAAGTAGGGCATAAGCTTTAGAGACCCCAAGTTTAGCAAAGTCCAAAAAGTCCAATATTTCCAGATTTGCTTGTTTTGTCATGTTTCACAGATATAATTATTGCTTTATAATCCACATCTGTCAATTTTTAAATTACTGGTTTTATTCCTTTTAATCCCCATCTCCTAAATCCTCTCTCTGCTTCACTTCCAATGTACTCTCAATTACTCTAGTATACTTTTGTGTTTTCTTCCTTCTCTCAAGCATTTTCCACTGAAACACTTGAAATGGTTTCACTAGCATAGTCTCTCGGTGTTCTTTATCACCAGAAGAACAAGAAGCAGAATCTCCTTCTGTTTCACAGCTCACTTTTTGTTGAACAAACTTATTACCTCCTTAGCATTAGCATGCATGTACTTCATCAAAAAATGATTTTGTCCCTCCAGTGAAACTATTTTGATGACAGCTGGGTACATCACTTTTGAATCTCACTCCTGTTTCTTGACATTCCCTGAATAATGGAATAAATTTACTCTTCTGTCTGGTATACAATGAGTAGTCAGCTTCACACTCCACTGTCTCCCACTTTTAATATTTTGTCCTTCCATCACAGTTTTGTTAGAATCAACTCCTTCTACTGGTAAGATTGCATCAGTACTATTAAAAGTATAGGTCACTTTCTCATAGCCAGGTTTGGAGCATACACATGATGTGCCCTTACAATTAACAATTCCTGTTGTGGAATACCAGTCCAGTTGCTTATTTGTGCTTTCATAAAATTAATACACTCTGTTCCTTCCAGCTTCTCTGCTACAGCAGAAAATCTCAGGTTTTCCCTACATGTTCTCCTCTAATTCTATTATTTTTGAAATATTTCTTCCTGAGCAGTCTCGTATTCAGCCAGCCTTTTCTTCATTTCGACCTCCAGGTTTTGCAGTTTTATCACCTCATTTGAATATCTGTTTAAATCTTCTTCCACTTTTTCCAGCCGTTTGTTGTTTGATTTGATATACTCCATTAGTGTTTCACTTATTTTAATCAGGTCTGTGTGCAGTTGTCTTTTACTTTCCTCTACATTACTGAAAGTCATGTCTACAGCTTGCACTGCTTTTTGCTGAACAGCTGCACTACATTTCCCAGTCAGTGTTTTTTCCTCACCTTTTGTAGCAGATTTTCCTTCAGGTCCTCTGTATTTCTTTTTTCCTGCTATCCAGGCAGTGCACATACTAGCCAGTTACTAAAATTTACTCAAAGGTATAGGGCCACTAACCCTCTCTGCTAAGTTTCTGTTTTCACAAAGCTGTTACTCAATGTGCAGCCATCTTGGAAGCCCAGAATGACATTGCTGAGTCCAAAATGATTTGAGGTTCCAGTGAATCTTCCTCATGTGAAGTCTATCAGGTGGTATACATCGATTTTGAATGCCATGAACCCCAGGGGATGCCATGAACCCCAGAGGAAGTTTTAAGAAACTGAACCTTTTCTGACAGAAGGAATGCCATTATGATGGAGATGTCCAGGAGACATCCTATAATAAAAGGGACTGATTTGCTTCTACAGAACATTTCTGTGTGTTCATAGTAAACTCCACCTGAAGAAAAAGACCGGTTGTGAAATGTGAGTCCTGAAGTGATTTTTGTATTGAAGTGGTTTCAGTCAAGCAATCATTTAAGTAGGGACAGCTATGGATATCTTGCATCCTGCAAAATGCTTTGACAGTAGCTAAGCATTTTGTAAAAAAAAACACATTGGGGCCATAGATAAGCCAAATGGCAAAGCATTAAATAGCATGTGATATTCCAATGCACAAAACACACTTTGCTCAGTGTGTTTTTTATAATCTTTATAATATATTTTTACCATCTCAAAAATACTTACTCTTCTCTGTACTCTTCTTTTCTAGACCTATCACTACTCTTAAGTATTCAACTGCGGTACCACCTTTAACAGTCTTGTAAGAAAAGCGCAGTCTGGGTCTGACTTGTCTGCAAACAGCTACAGTTAACTTTGAGTATGTGTCTACCTGTTTGAGTTAATATTCATTTTCCCCTGGAGAGCACTCTGCTTTGGTTGTAAGCAACCCCCCCACCACACACACACACACACACACACACACACACACACACACACACACACACACACACACACACACACACACACACACACACACACACACATCTTCCACTTTCTCTTATTCCCTTCTGTTAGCAAATAGTATCCATAACTGATCAATACTGTGTGTTTGTAAATTTAAACTATGACCACAGTAGCCTACTGATACAAGGTTATCCTGAATTTCCACCTGAGAAATTAAGAAATGACTTACAGTTTCAGAGCAGTCCTTGGTCAATTGTGATTGTTTCTTAACACATACTTGTCTTTGCTTTGTGATTGTTTCCAGCCCCTCATACCAGCAACTAACAGGGACTCTACCCGCTTCGCTCCCCACCCTGCCCCCTATTCCCTCCCACCCCCAGTGGTCCCACCTTTATTGCACTCAAACCCCTCCCATCTTTCTAATAGCTAACCACAGCACTAACCCAACACTACCTCCTCCATCTTCCCACTACTATCTCACCTCCTCAACTAACATGTACAAGCATACCTTTCCTATGTTCACTGCATGCACTCTCCTTGCATATCTTACATCCTACCAAAGCTCCATCATTCCCCCACTCAACCACTACCACTGTACTACTACTCACACCACCATTCATGTCTCACCCACACTCAGCTCCCCTCCCACCAGCTCAAAAACCATCCCTATGCACCCCCCACATATTCTACCAACTATATTACTCAAACATAAAGCATCCCTACAACTTAACATATTAACCCTCCCACTATACCTATTACCCACAGAGCACAATCATAAAGCTTCCCTTATAAACAAACACATTCAAAAACTGAGGAAACTAATAATCTCATGCTTATCAAAACTAGCCCTAAGTGGAGACATCCACCCCAACCCTGGCCCTACCATCTCCAACCCCAATCTTCATAATCAGACTAGAAACCACAACTTCCCCCATATTACAGCCAATAGAAAGCCAAGTGACTTCCTTCTACTATGCCTAAATATTAGAAGTATATCCAACAAAGTCCATGAACTCCATGCCACCATAGACTTGTACTCCCCAGATATAGTCATCCTGACAGAAACCTGGCTAAAACCTCACATTACCAGTGAGCAAATACTCCCTATAGGTTACGGCATACTAAGAGTAGACCAGCTAAACAAAAAAGGAGGTGGTGTAGTTATAATATTTAAACAGCATCTAAACATCCAGATCTTAAAATCATCAGCTCCACAAATAGGCAATGAAGAAATAATATATACCAACCTCAAAATTAACCAAAACAAAACCATCAACATAATTGGATGCTACTTCCCACCTGGCCAAAACATCCCTCCCATAGAAAACCTCCTCAGCTGGTCTACCCACCATCTCCCCCAAGAAACTATCATCTTAGGTGATTTCAATATTGACTGGCAATCCTGTTCTGGCAACAATCCAACCCATCATGTACACCTTCATGGCTTCACTCAACTAGTCCAGTCACCGACCAGGATAAATAAAAACTCCACCAAGCACACTACCCTGGATTGGATACTAGTCAGTAAGAGCCCCCAGTCATATATAACAGGCTGCTTATCAGATAGCCTCAGTGATCACTCCCCAACACTCCTACTCAAAAAATACCTATACCAAGCTAAACCTGTCATCTACCGTCAAATACGTAAAAAACTAAACTTTAACCCACTCACATTCATCTCATCCCTCAAAGAATGTAACTGGCATCCTCTAAAGTACCTCAGTCTAGATGATGCAGTTGAATTTTTTAATACTACCTTCCTGAACATCCTTAATTTCCATGCCCCCATAACATTCTCCAGAACCAAAGCACAACCCTCCCCATGGCTACAGAAAACCACTAAGTCAGAAATGCAAAACATGGATAAAGCCTGGGAGCACTGGCGCAAAACCAAAACCCCCTCAGCTAGACAGAAATTCCTAGAACTATGCAATAGAGTCAAAAAGCTAATAAAACAGGACAAATCCCAATACTACCAATCTGCCCTAGTCTCCTCACAACACAGCCCCAAACAATTCTGGTCCTCCATAAACTCCATCCTCCACCCAGGTAAAGTCAGTACCCCTCCTCCTAACATCCCTCACTCCTCAGAAAATATTGCTACCTCATTCAACACACACTTCACCTAAACCATACTATCACTAGCTAAACAACACAACCCCCTCCCGTCCAACCCACACCTTCAACTAGTAATCTCCCCACTGCCTTCTCTTTTTCTCCTGTACCTACCTCCGACATAAAAAAACTCTTAACTAAACTTAAACCCACCAAATTAGCAGCAGACAGCCTCCCAAGTGAATACCTACAAATCGCAACTGATGCTCTGGCCTAGCCAGTATCCATCTTGATTAACCGATCTCTGTCAGAAAGTTACGTTCCCACACTGTGGAAAGTATCACATATAATTCCCCTCCACAAAGGCGGACCCTCCAAAGAACTAACCAATTACCGCCCCATACCTATTCTCTCTCCACTCTCCAAAATACTAGAGAGACGCATACACTCTCAGGTCTCAGACTACCTCCTTACTAACAACCTCCTTTCCAGTACTCAGCATGGTTTCCGACCAAACCATAGCACCACCACTGCCTTACTCTCCTTTACTAACACTATCCTTCAGCATAAAAACAATGGCTATCTCTCCTCTGCTACTTTCCTAGACCTATCTAAAGCATTTGACATGGTCCCACACAAACAACTTATCTCTGTCCTCAATAACTTATCCTTCTCACAATCGGTCACCAACTGATTTCAGAGTTACCTGTCTGACCGCCAACAATCCGTTGTATGGCAGAATGACATATCTCCCCAACTACCGGTCTCCATAGGGGTTCCCCAAGGATCCATCCTTGGACCCCTACTCTTCTCTGTTTACACCAATAATCTAGCCTCTGCCACCAAACATGGCACGCTCATACAATACGCAGATGACTCGACCATCATCTGCTCAGCCCAGTCCCTACCAAAACTGCAAAAAGTCACACAGGAAGCCTTTTCCTCTGTTGAAACATGGTTATCTGATGCCCGATTAATACTCAACCCAAACAAAACTAAACTACTCATCTTCCAACCCACCAAACATACTCAAAACAACTCTCACTTTAACATCACGGCAAAAGACAACACCACTATATACCCAACTGAACACACCGAATTGCTAGGAGTGGAAATAGACAATAAACTAAAATTTGACATTCACATATCCATGACTATAAAAAAAGTCCACAAAAAACTAGGAGCGTTATACAGAAATAAGCAATTTCTCACCAAAGCAGCAAAGATTTCAATAGCAAATTCCCACCTTATCTCCACCCTACTTTATGCCTCTCCAATATATACCAACCTAAGGCAATGTGATCTAAACAAGCTAGTGACCTGCTACAACAAAATCGCCAAATTCGCCACAGGGGCATCCTACCGTAGTCACCACTGTCTCTCACTTGCTGAACTGGGCTGGCTTGAACTCCCTCACTTCCTTCAGTGGTATCAACTCTCACTCGCCCACAAACTAATAAACCATCCACTAAATGTCCCATCCCTCCAGAATCTACTCCAACCCTATCGTACCACCAGACCACTAAGATCCAGCAGCAAAAATCACTTACAGATCACTAAAGCCAATAACTCTGCTGGTGAAGCACTATCCTCTTGCGCCATAGCCAAATTATGGAACTCACTCCCACCCACAATTACCTCCATACCATCATGCACCCACTTCAAAACTTTACTAAAAGCGCAACTAAAAACATGCTGGCTATGCCCTTGCAACTCCCACTCTAATATCATCCACCCCATCCAACCACTACCTTTCTTTCCACTCCACTAACTACCTTGATTATAGCAAGCTCAGATGCTCATAAGCCAGTACTTATTATACAGCACAAACTTCTTCTTCTTGTAACATTTGTTAATGTCTGGTATGCACTTCACAGATAAAGATTCTAGTTGTCTACTGATGTACTATGTTCTTCATCTGTAAATATGTTGTAAGTAAATGCTATGTAAATTGTTATTCACTATGTAATCCAATGTATATACTGTCTGTTTATTTTAACTGTGGAGCTTTTCTCCCCGAGCCTCTGCTGAAAATGGAGGACACTCCCAG
Organism: Protopterus annectens; assembly: GCF_019279795.1. NCBI lineage: Eukaryota > Metazoa > Chordata > Ceratodontiformes > Protopteridae > Protopterus > Protopterus annectens. The sequence goes on from NC_056728.1 coordinate 1,766,105,758, forward strand.
TCAACAAGTTTAAATAAATAAATAAATAAATAATAAATAAAATCTTAAAAATTGTCTGGATTTTGTGTGACAAGAGAGATCCATACAGATAGCCTTCTAATCCAAGGTAGCAAGGAATACTCGAAGGAACAGAAGAGGAAAGGTTTTGGAGGGTAAGTATCTTGAATTTTAGAAAGGTGTTTAGATGGGATAAAGTCCAGAATTGGTCTCCATATTCTCTCTTTTTCAGGAACTAGGAAGAGTCTAGAGTAAAATCCTTTCCCTATTTGAGAAGGAGGAACATATTCTACTATCCCCCCTACAGAAAGAGAGATGAAAGAACTGGGAAAATAAGATGCCATTTATCTGAGGGGGACTTAAACTCCTGAAATTACTAAAAGAGAATTCTGCTGAAGACTGTACCACGTCCAAAACCCTGGAATCTGAAGTTATTGTTTTCCAAAAGATAATGTGCCATCTTGAGATGGGAGAGACCGGGGTGTAGACAGGGATGCAAAAGACAGGCAGAATATGGTATTTTTGTCCTTATAAATGATTTCTTGGATCCTTTAAATTCAGACTTTTTTGAAAAAAGAATTGCTTAGTTTTTTGCAGAGAAGGCTTTTGGGATGTGTGAAAATATGGTCCAGATTTGTTGGGGTAGTTACTCTGAACTTACGAATATGGAAAAGAAACAACTGCTTAAAGCCTTGCATAATACTTCTTATGACGATAGGATCATAGGAAGTTACTAGGCTATTGGCTCTGAGCCCCTTACAAGCCTAGCCAAGAATTTAGCCCACGTTCCAACAAGTCAGCACCCTATGCCACTGTCCAGCAGGGACACAGGTGGAATCCCAGGGGTGTATTTTCTGTTCCCCATCCAGTTATTCAGGTTGCACTTAAAAAGGGTTAATGAGGTACTCTGCTTTACATGGAAGGAGAGTCTATTCCACAAAAGGGGAAATCTCTGGGACACAAATCTGTCTGCCAACAAGTCCTACTGATGTCACAGACCAGGCTGAAGTCATGCGTGTGGGTTACTCGAGTCGAACTTGACTTGCAGATATGCAGCAGTCCCATCAGGGTGGGGTCTGAGATTGCTTTGTATGCCAGACAGAGGTCACCTCTGAGGAGCCTGCAAGAGACTGAGAAGAGGGACAGGGATTTTAGCCTATCTGTGGAGGACAGATGTATTCTTTCCTGTAGTTTTTGAAAAATCTCAGAATAAGACTTGTAAACCAACTCATTTTTATCTAAAGGAACATCAAGTAGTTTCTCTTTGACATGACTGGGGAGGGACTGCAGCCAAAGTAAGGCATACCTTCTGAGAACTGAACAGGTGGCAGCTGCCATACAGGATGCATCAACAGTGACTTACCACTTCTAATGGAACACCTTGAAACTTGGGATGCTCAGTACATCTGACAAGGAGTGTATGAGTCTGTAATATCCAAAACCACTTTAGCCATATTATCAAAAACTGAAATTAGTGCAGAAAGTCTAACATGGGTCATATCACAGCATGATGGCACAATGAGTACCCCAAGTAAGGGGAAACAGAAGAAGCAGAAGACATCTGAAGAAGAAATATTGACATGGAAAAGAAAAAGAGGTTTCATATGGTGTGATATTTATGTAAAGGAGCAGGCAAAACTAATCAATACAAGAAGAGCAACATGAAAGATATTTGAAGAGAAACACAGGCAAAGGCATCTGGATATGGAATGTTTACAATACAAAAAATAAGAATACAAAGAGGCAATGTAGAAAGGAGGATTAGTAATGGAGAAGTTAAAAGAAATAGAAACTCAGGTGATGAATTACCTGCAAAGTGAAGTAAAGGATTTAATGCAGAAAAATCTAACTCTGATAATACCACAACAGGACAGAATAATGAATCCACATATTAAGGAGAAACCAGTGGAGTGGGAAAATCTTATCAGTTGTCATATGAAGATACTTTGTAGCCTACAATAGGAAACCAGTATAAAAGTTCAGTTAGACTTGCACAGCAAGGAAAGGAACAGGAAATTGTGGCAAGTCTGATGCAGTTTTGTGAAGTGATAGGCCAGTGCCCAAAAAGATTTGAGGTGCCACTGAATCCTCTCATATGAAAGAGCAACGGGTAACAGGTTAAAACTGAAGAGAATATGGCACAGGAAAATGCTCTGGAACTTTCTGTAGAATGCCCACAGGAAATGGAGAACAAAGAATGTGCCCTCAGTTTAGGAGAAAATGATCCAAGGGAAGAGTGGCACGATTTAATAGAGATGGATAGACATAGTAAGATCAATGAAAGAAATAGACTATAGAAAAGTCAACAAGACCCAAAAATGTTAGAAGTTTGATAAAACAAATGAACACAGTAATCTGGACTGTTCATAGAAATCCATGTGATATAACAGAAGTAAATGGTATATATTACTGTGCAGCTAAATTAATAACTGATAGGTTCATAGGTTGATACTAGGCTATCTGCCCTAGGGCACTTATAAGCCTAGCCAGAGTGTGTTTGGCTTTCGCCACCCTTTTAGATTAGTTGACTGTGTCTCTGTATAGTAGGTCATAGAAGGTAGCCATATTTAGGCTAGTTTACTGTACCTCTGTCTAAGCAAGGACACAGAAGAGATCCCAGGGGTAAACTTACGGTCTCCCATCCACTCGTCAAGACTTCTCTTGAATAGGGTCAGTGAGGGGCTCTGCCTAATATGGATTGGGATTTTATTCCAGAGTGAGGGGAGCCTCTGAGATATGACTCTGGCCCTCCAGCATGTCCTGTTTATTTCTGTGCTGAGGTTCAAGTCCCTGGAGCGTGTAGCTCTAAGGGATTTGGATTTCTTGAGGTGGAGCATATCCATTAATTCTGGGTAGGACATGGCTTTATATGTTAGACACAGATCACCTCTGAGTAGGTGGTACGCAACTCAGTAGAGCTGGAGTTTCTTTAGCCGAAGTGCATAGGGCATCTGTTTGAGTCCCTTGATCCTCTTGCTGATGTACTTTTGGGGTCTTTCCAGTTGCTGCAGGTGTCGGTTAAGGTACATCCCAAATGGGGCATTGTATTCAATTATGGGTCTGATAAGTGATGAGTAGACAGGCACAATGACCTCTCTTGATCTAGACGCAAACCCTTTCATGATAAGGTGGGCTATATAGAAGGTCTTTCTAACTACTTTGGCAACATGATTGTCAAAGGAGAGATTACTATCTACTTGGATCCCCAGGTCCCTAATTACTTCTTCCGTACTTAATGGATTACCACCTATGTGGTAATTTGTGGGCACTTTGTTTTTCCCAAAGGGGATGACAATGCACTTTTTGGCATTTAGCTTTAGGCCATGGCTCTGGCACCAGTTATCCATCTCTGTGAGACCCTTTTGGAGGATGTTCATGTCAGCCAGAGAGTCTATTATGGCACCCAGTTTGCAGTCGTCTGCGAACTTTGTCAGCCATAGTCCACCCATGTTAGCCTGTACCTCGGAGAAATATATACCGAAGAGAGTTCCCATAACTGAGCCTTGTGGGATGCCACTTGTAACTGGTTTAGAGTCTGACATGGCACCTGCAATTCTGACCATGTGGGTTCTTATCCCTAAGCCAGTTTGCAACCCATCTTGTGACATAGGGGTTGATATTTAAGCTGGTGAGCTTATTTATGATGCCCGAGTGGGGTATTGTGTCGAAGGCTTTTGCAAGGTCCAGGTAGGCTGTGTGGACTACCTTCCCTTCATCTATGGCTTTGGTAACAGTTTCAAAGAAGTCGACCAGGTTCAAGAGGCAAGATCTGCCCTTAACAAAGCCGAATTGGGTAGGATCCAGTGTCTGGAGGTTCCCAATGTCCTTGTTTATGATTTCCATGATGATGCGCTCCATAGCCTTGCAGACCAGGCTGTTCAGGCTTATAGGGCGATAGTTCCCGGGGTCTGTTGTGGCACCACATTTGTGGAGTGGGACCACTGTTGCTGTACGCCATTCCTTTGGTACATATCCTGTAGTAAGGCTGAGATTGAACAGTGTCTTTAAGTGAGGGTTTAGTTCTTCTTGGAGCTCATGTAAGACAAAGCCCGGGACACCGTCTGGTCCCATTGATGCTGTGTTTTTAGCTTTGGAGAGGGCAGCTCTCACCTGTGCATCTGTGATCACAGGGAGGCTACATTCTGTTGGGATAGACATTTGCTCTTTTGGAGGGGAAGGGGGGGGGGAGTTTGCACTGAACCTTTCTGCCAGGATGCTGGCAATGTCTGTGGGTTCAGTGTATTTTTTGTCATTTTGCACTAACTCAGAGCATATCTGGGAGTTGCCTCCCAGGTTCCTGACATAACTAAGGAAGGCCTTGTGATTATCCTTAGTATCTTGTGCAATTTTTCTTTCGAAGTTTGCCTTACATGATTTTATGAGGGATCGTAGTTTCTTGCTAGTACTGATCAGAGACGCCTTCCCTTTTTGGGATTTTGTTCTATCATGTAGTAGCTTCCACCTTCTGTTATATAGCTTATTTATGGCCAGAGTCCACCAAACAGGTCTCCTGCTTTTGGAGGAGTGAGTCTTGGTTTTATTTGGGATAGCATGCTCCATGCATTCCTGTAGGTGTCCATAGAATGCTTTTGTAAAGGATTCTGCGTTTTGGGCCATAGTTTCCACTGGCCCGGGGCCTTTGAAAGATTCCACCTCGGTTTTGAGAAGTGTGAAGTTTGCTTTTGAGAAGTTCTTCACCATGGTTTCCTTGGCTGGGGGGTGGGGACGGGATATGAATGTCCAGTGAGATTAATTTATGGTCTGATCTTACCAATGAGGGGTATACCTCTGATGTGGAACATAGAGACCCCATGTTGGTGATGACCAGGTCTAATATGTTCTCCACTCTTGTGGGAGTGGTGACCAGTTGTTCCATAGCATATGAGTTTATAAATTCTAGGAACCGTTGGGCGAGGGTGTTTGGGCTTGAGTAGCTTTCCCAATCAATGTTTGGGTAGTTGAAGTCACCCAATATAATGGTGTTTTGAGAGACCTTCATATTTTCTAGCGTTCTCAGGAAAGTCGAGTGGGGTTCCTGTGTTAGGGAGGGTGGTCTGTAGCAGGCTACAAACTGAAAGGCAGTTTTGCCCACTGTTAGTTGCACATGGATGGTCTCCGATGCTTCGTGCAGTGCCACTAACCTGGAGGTGTGGGCATCTTTGATGTATATGGATACTCCCCCTCCTTTTGTGGTTCGGTCCGCGTTTTGCGGCCGAAAAGCATGGTATGAAGTATAACCTGGTAGTGCTGGGGTGCTTTCGGGAGCCTTGAACCAGGTTTCTATTACTGCACAGTTATCGATATTCTCTATACTGAGGAGAGTCTCGAGTGCGTGCACCTTGAGGGTTAGACTTCTGGTGTTGAGCAGCATTACCCTTAGGTTTTTCTTTGTGTTGTCTATGGAGGTGGGTTTGTCTTTTGAGCCTTGCCTAAAAAAGGCACTATGGGGGAGGTAAGAGCCTTTGCCAGTATTCGAAAACCCAGGGGTGACAGGTGCAAGCCATCCCTTGCGAAGCAACATGGCTTGTCGAGCATGTTACCCCAGGCTGACAGACACTGGATCCCCTTTGAATAACATTAATACTTTAGCCAATTGTTAAAATTGATAATTTTGTCTTTATACTGTGGCATCATTCTTGGTGAGGGCAAGATGCTACTCAAGGTCAGGGTCATACCGGCCTGGGCTACATGATCAGAGAGCTCCTCTATGTCTCTTTTCATGTAGTCCAGGGAGGTACATCTCAGGTCATTCACACCAGCATGGACAATGACGGAGTCATATTTGTACTTGCTTTGGAGTGACCTGAGTACATGTGTTATGTGGCGGATCCTGGCACCCAACAGGCAGCTTACAGTGACCTTCTCCTTATTCAGTCTGGTGAGTGGGACGTCAGTGTGTCTGACAATAGAGTCACCTATTACAAGTGTGTTCGGTATGTTGTTAAGCCTTAAGGGCTATGACTGTGTGGCACACTGACTTTGCGAGTTATGTCTTAACGTGGGCATTGTTGCATGGTGGGGTTGCTGGGATGTCTGCTTTGGAGGTCTCTGCTGATTAGGCAGATTTTTGTTTAGAGCCTCCGAGTATGCTTTTGTGTGTTTATGTGTTTGGTTTGCTGATGCGATGGGTCTATGTGAGACTGGATTTGTGGAGTGTGTGGTTACCTTTTCCTCCTGACCGGCTGTGCCAGTACTGGGTTGAGAGAGCTCAGCCTCCAGTTTGGCTATATAGTTGCATCTCTCACATATGTTTGAGCTTGTTGGGAGGAGGAGGAGAGGGTGGTCTGTGCACATAAGGCAGTTGTAACATTGCCTCAAGATTCCCAGATTCACCAGCTGGACTGGGGAGTAGACCCGAAACTGGCCTTTGGACATGCCTGAAAAGTACAGGGAACTACTTATTGACTGATCAGAAAGGACCAATAGGGAGCAAGTACTTAAAGGAGTATAACAGGGTGTAGTGCTTAAGTTTATTAGTGTTTACCTGTAAGATTACATATATGAGCAAGTGCTGGGCTTACAGAGAGAGAATACAGTGCCTATTTTGCGAATTAGAGTAGTTCCAAGGGAAAAAGTGAAGAGCAGACTTTGTGGAGCCAGAAATAGTTTAAACTCATTTAAGCAGCGCTGCCCGATGCTGTGCTATGCGCAAAATCGCTCAAAGCCGCGCTAAAGCGTGTTTTAAAGCAGGGGACTTGAAAGAGCTAGGAGATAGCCCAAAACAGCCAATAAACAACTAGTTACTGGGCTGAGACCACTCCTCCAGGGACTGATAGGCTGCTCAAAGCTCCCCACTCTCACTGGTGAACAGAGAAGCTTCCTCCTATCTAAGTAAGAATATGGGCAACACAGGAACTTGTACTGAAGTCTGGAATACAGCAAAACCTGAATTCAGGACTATTCTAGCACAGTAAAGGCGGGAAACAAAGATACATTTTTTTGTTTTCTTTTTTCTTTTTTTAGGACAGTATCAGAGGCAGAAAAACACAGTAAATGCTTTGCACAGGCTAGCGCACTTGAGTGGGCAGCCTTAACAGTTAAACAACAAACAATGGCTTAAAAGTGCAGGTAAGCAATAAATGCAATAACAAGCTTATTTAGGTATTAAAGCAAAATAAAATCCTTAACATAAAAACACAAGGCAGCAAGGGAAAGGAAGGGGAGAAATCAAATGTCTTCATAGAAGTACTGAATATAGAAAACGACAAAGCAATTAAGACAAGAAGTGTCACTGTTAGAAGAGTACAGAAGAGGGAACATATCAACAAAAATACTCAGAAATACAGACATGATAAAAGTAAAGCACAGTATCAGAACAGATCAGAATTTATCGTGCACTACTGCAAATAAAAAACTAAAGACAGCAGCACAGGCAGAACAACTTAGAAGATATACAGATAAATGTAAAGGAAAAGTACAAATTAAGCAGGTTATTGATGACCCTAACAAGTTTTATAGAGAATTGGGAAACAAGGCAAAAGGAATAGAAACACCACCAAAAAATAAGAAATCTACACATTTTGGAGAGATATCTATAAAGATCCTGTGGAACATAAAGATTCTGAATGAATAGAAGATGTAAAAGAAAGACTAAGAAGTTCAAATGTACAGGACATGAAATGGGATGAAGTAACGTCCAGAGAAATTTAAATAAAATTAAGAAACACTAATCGGAAAACTCCAACGCCCAGATGCAGTACCCAACTTCTGGCTACAAGTATTAACATCTTTAACATCTTTATATGAAGATTTAGCCATAAGTAAGAACATTTACATGCACACCCCTAACAGATGACAATCATACTCCTTCTTAAGAATGAACCTGCAAGCTATCCTAAAAACTATAGAGCAATAACGTGCCTTCCAACGATGTATAAACTATACAATGAAACTGATGCCAACAGAGTTTATAGTCGTTTAGAAGAAAACACAGTCATAGCAACTGAACAAAAGGGTAACAAAAGAAAGTCATATGGAACAATGGATCATTTGTAGTTAAAGTCATAAAGGAGAACTGCAAAACGGGGAAGAATCCAAGTACGGCATGGACAGACTACAAAAAAGCATTTGACAGCATCTCACATGCACAGATAAAAGAGTGCTTACAAATGTATAAGATGCACCCTACACTGATCGGTTACATTATAGTAACCGTGAAACAGTGGCAAAACACTCTGCAGTTAAGCCATGATAAAGGATTGATTAATATTTCAGGGATAAAAATTCAAAGTGGGATATTCCAGGATGACTATCACTGCTGCTTTTTTGTCTTGTCCTTAACCCAATAAGTTGTCTACTTAACAGATTAGGTCATGGCCACAATTTGACTCCCAGAAAAAACAGTGTAAAGACTTATCAGCTTTTTGTGGCTGAATTAAACTGTATTGCTCATAAGATGAGGAACTGAGGCACAAGTGGTCAAAACTTTCTCAGATGATATAAGAATGTCATTTGGTTTGATAAATGTGCAAAAGCAGCCTTTAAAGCAGAAAAGCTGCAGCACCAATAAAATATCGGTCTGGGACAGGAATCTGATATAAAAGAACTTGAACAAGAGAAATGTATAAATATTTGGGAACTGATGAAGGATCAACAATAAAACGTGAACAAATGTGAATAAAACTTAGAAATATTTTAGAAGACTAAAATTAATACTGAAAACAACACTGCTATCTAGGAACAAAGTGCAGACTAGAAACCAATTCACTCTTCATATCCGCGGTGGTACAGCGGTAGCGTTGTTACCTCACAGCAAGAGGTTCTCCTGTTCGATTCTCAGCTGGAGTGCCTTCTGTGTGGAGTATGCATGTCCTCCCCACGGTCGAGTGGCCTCCGAAAGACATGCATGAATGAGTGTGCCTTCACTGAAGGTTGGGCGTCAGGCTGGCAACTCGGCACCATAAAAATCGACTGCCAATCATTAGTGCACCGGAGTACCACTATGGCGACCCCTAACCGGGAAAAGCCAAAAAGACAAACAACAACTTTTCCTGTCCTAACTTACAGTTATGGGGTGAATGTCTGGCCGCAAAAGGTATTGGATCAGTTGGACAGGAAAACAAGAAAAATGCTTCATGCTTATCAAATGATTTATAAAAATAGTGTTTACCAAGATTATATATTCCCCATTCTGGAGGAGGTATGGGCCTTCTTGAAACTGACTGCATGTATAGATCTGCCATCAAAATACTGCATACATATCTGCTGACCTCACAAGATCAAAACGTAGTGAAAGTTTTAAAACATGAGGAGAATAAGTCAAAGATGACTTCCCAGCTTAGTTTAGCAGAAGCATATTGGTGTCAAGCTGGAATGGAAATTAAAACAGAAGTAAATAAAAATCAGGCAGCAACTGAATGTGCCAAAAAAAAAAGACTATAAAGATGAAAGATCAGACGAGAAGGCAAGAACCGTGGAAAATGCATAAATATAGTTGCAAGTACAGAAAACTCTTGGAACAACCTCATATCGATCGGGACTGAATGCAGGAATGGTTAAAGAGAGGTGATATTTAAACCAAAAGAAAAATTGTTAATATTTGTGGCCCAGGATAGTGGGCTACATACACACTGGCTTACAAAGTCCATTGAACATGTAGGAGAAACAGACAAATGCAGGTTTTGTAAACCAGAAATGGAAACAGTCGCACATCTTGTTGCTGGGTGTGATGCACTAATGGTAGAAGAACTGTATACTGAAAGACATAACAATGTGGCAAGACTGACGCATTGGGAATTGTGCAAACATTATAATACTGAAGCAGCTGAGAAGCACTGGAAACAAGAGGCACAAAGCATTATAGAAAGTGATGAAGTTTACATCACATGGGATCACCCATTAGCAACAGTTCAAAAAATAGATCCGAGAAAACCAAATATAGTAGTCCATGAAAAGAAGACAAAAGTATAATTGAAATTGCTACACCCAGTGACTACACTGCCTTACATACAGACAGACACAAAATCATAAAAAGCAGGATTTACAGGCAAAAGCAAGGGCAATGTGGAAGAAAGATACCCAGATAGTTCCAACAGTAGTAGGAGCAATGGGTGCTATAAAAATGAATTTACAACTGTAGTCAGATGTTACAGATACAATTCGGGGCACATTACGGGTGTTGGAAAGAGCACTTTTGGTGAACATCAAAGATTGACACAATACTAATTTTGTGAACTTTAATCATATTTTGACTTAGGAATGAGGTCCATTCCCGTCATAGTATTAGAAGCCCAAAAGACTACAAGAATTACACCAGTGAAAAACAAAAAGCATGCATCTGGTTACATGAGTTTGCCAGTTAATGGCACAACAGAACAAAGTGGCAGATGTGTACATTTTTTACCATATCCATCACTGACTCTGCCATCTTTGTCAATGGGTAAAGCATTAGTGGAAGGAAGCATTTAAAAAACGTATCTGTTTCCACTGAAATAATTACAGGATTGGAAGTACGTCTTTTATACACATACTTAAGTATATCAGGTACTTTATAAAATCTGTCTGGCTTCTTAGGTGCAGGTGGTTGGGATTCAGGAGCCAGATATGCTAACAAAAAGGTATCCACCAGAGCTTCTACAACCGGTGGAACAGCAGAGTGTTAAGGCACTTCCATATGCATAAGGTCACAATACCTTCTTTGAGAATCAGATATTTGCATACTTTTTCAATTAAAATGTCCAACATCTTGTAAATGGTACTATATGAACCTTATTGGCCACGAGGGCCTTTTTAAGCCTAGCCATGCATCCTAGATCTCTGACAAGTTCTGATACCCTTGATAACTGTAAGCATGGGCCTGGGAGATGAATCATTTACAGGTTACCTGTGTCCATTAGTGACATAAGTGCCAAACCAGGGATGACTTTCCAGTTTCCCATCCAATTGTCCAAGTTGCACTTGAATTGGGTTAGGGAAGAACTTTGCTTCACATGAATGGGGAGCCTTTTCCATAGAATGGGGTAGTCTCTGGGATACATACCTATCTCTCCAGCAGGTTCTATTTATATCACAGGCAAGGTTTTCAGTCTTTAGAATGGGTAATTCTGGTGCTGCTTGTTTTGTGGATATGCAGGAGGTCCATCAAAGTGGGGTCTGACAATGTTCTGCATGCCAGACATAAATCTCCCATCAAAAGCCTGTAGGAGACAGAATACAGGGATAGGGCCTTGAGGCAGTCTGCATAGGACATTTTACTTACACCCTGTATTCTCTTAGTGAGTGACATTCCAACTGTTGGATATGCCTGCTGAGGTACATACCAAAGGTGCATAGTACTCGATAGGTGTGATGAATGCCGAATACAGTGGAACAATGACTTCCTTGGACTTAGATGCTACACCTTTGTTTATAAGTTGCACAACATAGAATGATTTCCTAACCACTGTAGACACATGATGGTCAAAGGCTAGATTACTATATTATGTTGTCACTAAGTCCCTGACTACTGGGTCAGCTCTAAGGGGTGTGTTGTCAATATGATAGTTACCAGGGATGGATGACTTCCCAAAGGATACTATTATGCATTTCTTAGCATTTAGTTTTAGTCCATGGCTCTGACACCACTTTTTTGTCTGTGTCAGCCTCTCCTGGAGAACATTTGCATCAGTGTGAGATTCAATGACAGCTCCTAATTTGCAATCATCTGCAAATTTAGTCAGCCAGAGACCACTGACATTGGTCTTGACTTCTGAGAACTAAATGCCAATAAGGAGCAGTCCAAGGACTGATCCCTGAGAGACTTCACTTGTGACTGGCCTCTTTGTAGAAGTAGTCTCCCCAATTCTAACTTCCTGGGTCCCGTCTGTGAGACAGTTGGTTATCCACCGGGAGACATACGGGTTTGCACCTTAGCTCTTGAGTTTGACAACAGTGCCTGAGTGCAGTATTGTGTCAAATATCTTGGCCAGGTCAAGATAGGCAGTGTGAATGGTTCTGCCCTCATCCATTGCTTTGGTGACCTTCTCAAAGAAGTCCACCAAGTTGAGTTGGCATGATCTACCCTTGACGAAAACAAACTGGGTTGGGTCCAGTGTCTGGACGTTTACTACATCTCTGTTGATCATCTCCATGATAATTCTTTCCATGGCTTTACATACAAGACTAGTGAGACTTATGGGTCTGTAGTTTCCAGGGTCTGTACATGGCCCACCTTAGTGCAGAGGGATGACTGCTGCCTTTCTCCATTCATGAGGCATGAAGCCTGTTTGGAAGCTACAGTTAAATAGTACTTCCAGAGGCCCAAATGTGAGTTCTTTATCGGGGGGGGGGGGGTCAAAAGACACAAGCCCAAATTCACAAAGATTACTGTGAGATGCTCTGCATTCAGAGACAGCTCTATTACATTGCTTTTGCATGAAGATGTACAGCACTGCAATGGTCTGTCTCCATGGCCATGTTAGCTGCTATGAGGTATTTTGGGGGGGCAGTATATGCTAATTAGCCACGTGTTCCCACCCAAAACCACCTGCAGTAATGCATTTACAAAACAGAGAGATTCAGTGAATTTCTCAGTTGCATAAATTAGCACAACCACACCTGGCCAGTCATGGTAATGAATACAGCTTAAAGTCTGTGTTCATCCATAACAATAAAAGTAAGTGTTGTGGGGTTTAGTGGTCAGGTAGTGTTAGTGGGTGTGGTTGCGTATGTAATGAATACTTATGCATGTGGGGGGCTGGGTAGTTTAGTGGTCAAGTAGTGTTGGAAAGTATGTGAGTGACTGCGTGTGCGTGTGTGTGCGTGTGCGTGTGCGTGTGCGTGTGCGTGTGCGTGTGTGTGTGTGTGTGTGTGTGTGTGCGCTGAACATGCGAGTGTGTGTTTGCCTGGGACAGGGGAATACTAGCCACCACAGATATTTCTGAATAAGTGAGATGGGGAACATTATCTGTTTTCAAACACAACACATTGGGGACTACTAGTCACCAGGGATTACATTCTAATCTTGCACCTTAATGGTGCTTACAAACAATGCGGGTTGAGAGAACACTAGACACCAGGGATAAAGACACAAAAAAGACTGGCATCAGACACCAGTAGATGCAAGGGACACTACCAACAGCTTGCTTTACAGCCACTTAAGCAGAATCCATCCCTGTATTTTTCCACATCCCACAGTCGATATTAGACCTCTGTGTCACCACTACGGCCAAAGGATGTAGGAGAAAAAGTTAAGACAAAAAGAAAAATGAGGAAAAACACTAACACTAACACATTGTGCTAACTGATAAGTGCAAGGGTTTTTCAATGTCCAGAACAGTTCACGAGTTATGAGGGAAAGGAACAGGGAACAGAAAGCATACCTCTCAACCTCGTAGCACAAGAATTGTGCACAAAGCCACTAATAATGGTGGGACAAAGACACAAGGATGGATTTTACATATTACTCCCAGAAAGTCAATAGAAGAGCTTTTGCACTACCATACATTTACTGAAGGATACACAGTGTAAACCTCTAATATCTGGTATTAATGACTAACTGGAATCATCAGTGACCTAAGAGGGAAGGTAAAAGGAGACACTGAGGATGTTCTCATAATCCAGGGACAGGTACGGGTTCCAGCACTCAGACTTGTGAGAGATGCACTTATATCTCCAAATTGGAAGCCATGCACTCTCCAGCCAAGACCGGAACAGCTGGTCAAGAGGAGAGGGTCAACACCTGCACCACACCACATGGAACACATAGCCCTCCAGAACACCCACCATCACAGCCCTCATATAAAAACACAAACCACACACCCACCTTCACAGAGGCTCTCAATAGAAATCTATCCAAACAGCAGAGACCTCCAAGGCAGAAACACATTTGACTACGACAACAATGCACAAACCACAAGACACATAGCTCACCTACACAGCGTGCCCCTCAACCTAAGCACCTAAGGCAAAACAGCATTCACAATAAAATAATCATAGGGGACTCAACAGTGAGGCACACTGATGGCCCACTCACTAGGTTGAATAAGGAGAAGGTAACAGTCAGCTGTCTATCAGGTGCCAGAATCAGACACACAACACACGCACTCAGGTCACTCCACAACAAGTACAAGTATGACTCTGCCATTGTCCATGTGGTGTGAATGACCTGAGACGCACCTCCCTGGACTGCATGAAGAGAGGCATAGTGGAGCTCTTGGATTATGTGACCCAGGCAGGTACGACCCTAGCCCTGAGCAGCATCCTACCATTGCCCAGAATGATACCACAGTACAAACAGAAAATGATTGACTTCCACAATTGGCTAAGTTTCTGGTGGCATTCTAAGGGGATCCAGTATCTGTCTGCTTGGGATGACATGACTGACAGAGCTCGATGCTTTGCCAGAGATGGCCTGCATCTGTCACCCCTGGCTTTCCGGGTACTGGCTAAGGCTCTTGCCACCCCTATAGTGCTTTTTTCAGGCGGTGTTCCAAGGACCAAATTAACACCTTAACAGCTATAAATAAATACAATCTGAGGGTCATGTTGCTCAATACCAGAAGTCTAACTCTCAAGATGCACTCGCTCGAAGCACTCCTCAAAATGGAGAACATTGACATTTGTGCTGTAATGGAGACCTGATTTAAAGCAGCAGAAAGCACCCCTGCGCTACCAGGCTATAACTCATTCCACACCTTTTGGCCCCAGAACATGGACCGAAGCTCCAAAGGTGGTGGTGTCTCCGTATTCATAAAGGATATGCACACCTCCAGATTAGTAGCCCAGCATAACGCATCTGAGATACTCCAGGTACATGTTAACATTGGGTAAGACAGCGATTCAGGTCATAGCCCTCTATAGGTCCCCAACCATGTCCCAAGACTCTCATTCCACATTCCTAAGTGCCATGGAAACTATTAAGATCCAACCCAACACTCTGATACCAAGTTTCTTCAACTACCCCTCCATCAACTGGGAAAACTACTCATGCACCAATGCAGTGGCCCAACGCTTCCTGGAATTCATCAGTTCCAATGCCTTGGACCAGCTCGTTCTTACCCCCACTAAAGGAAGCAACATCCTTGACCTGGTTATTAACATGGGCAACCATTGCTCTATACCAATAGTCAATTCGTCCCTGGTTAAATCCGACCATAAACTAATCACCATGGAAATCCACATCTCACCACACCACCCTGCAAAGGTATCCACCATGAAATACTTCTCCAAAGCTGACTTTGGACTCTTAAAAACAGAGGTGGCTAACTTCATGGCAATCATGCAAATGGAAAATAGATGCATGACTGCTGAATCATACACCAATGCACTGTATGAACATGTACATAAATGTATTGAACTAGCCATACCCAACAGAACCAAGAGGGTCTCCTCCAAAAAAAAAAGGAAGCCAACCTGGTGGCCCCCTGCCATTAATAAACTCTACAACAGAAGGAAGAAACTGTTGCAGAAAAAGGTGAAATCCCAAGACTGAAAAAAATTCCCTTATCAGCCTCAACAAAACGTTGAGATTTCCTCATCAAAACCTCCAAAGCCAGCTATGAAGGCAGAATTGTGGCAGACACTAAAAACAACCACAAAAGCCTTCTATGGTTATATCAAGAATCTCCATGGTAATATCCAGATTTGTTCTGAGTTACTGCACAATGGCACCTCCTACACTGAGCCAACATATAATGCCAACATACTGGTCGACAAATTCAGTGCCAACTTTACCCCTCTCTCCCCACATAAAGGATCTCAATACCTGAAGAATGCCAGGCACCCAGCATTACTGCAGCACAGATTAAAGCTGCATTGTCCAAGGCCAAAAAATATAGCTTCCATGGGACCCAACAATATCCCTGGCTGTGTTCTACATGAATTACAAACTGAACTGGCACCACATCTGTGTGCCCTGTTCACTCATGGCCTCACCTCAGGCTTTGTCTCTACCGAATAGCGCACTGCTACAGTCATCCCTCTCCATAAAGGAGGAGCGACTACAGACCCTGGAAATTATCACCCCATTAGCCTGACGAGTCTGATATGCAAGGCTATGGAGCGCAACACCATGGACCTAATTAACAAGGATATAGGGAATCTCCATACTCTAGATCCCATGCAATTTGGTTTTGTGAAAGGTAGATCATGCCTGCTCAACCTGGTTGACTTCTTTGAGTCAGTCACCAGAGCTGTTGATAAAGGTATGGCAGCTCATACAGCCTACCTCGATATGGCCAAGGCCTTTGATACCATTCCTCACTCAGGAATTATTGATAAACTCACCAAACTAGGCATCAACCCCTATATCGTTAAGTGGGTTGCAAACTGGCTCACAAATACAACCCACAGTGTGAAAGTAGTGGAAGTCAGACTGCTGACCAGTCACGAGTGGAGTCCCACAGGAATCGGTCCTGGGTCCTCTCCTGTTTGGCATCTACTTCTCAGAAGTCCAGGCCAACACAGAGGGATTCTGGCTGATCAAGTCTGCAGACGACTGCAAGCTGGGAGCCATTATTAACTCTCCAAGTGATGCAGGCATCCTACAGAAAGGCCTCACTGAGACCAATGACTGGTGTCAAAACCATGGCCTTAAGCTTAATGCCAAAAAATGTGCAGTCATCCCCTTTGGGAAAAACTCAGTTCCCACTAATTGCCACATCAATGGGAGCCCAATGAACACTGAAGGCGTTATAAGAGATATGGGGATATAGGTTGACAGCAACCTCTCCTTCAACCACCACATTGCCACTGTGGCCTGAAAGTCCTTTTATGTGGCACATCTCATTACCAAGGGTTTTTGCCTCCAGGAAGAAAGAGGTCATCATTTCTCTCTACTCTTCCTTCATTAGACCAATCATAGAGTATAATGCCCCATTTGGCATGTACCTCACTAGACACCTGCAACAGCTGGAGAGGCCACAAAAGTACCTCACAAAGAGGATTCTAGGCCTTAAA
The DNA here is from genome assembly GCF_019279795.1 of Protopterus annectens. Classification (NCBI taxonomy): domain Eukaryota; kingdom Metazoa; phylum Chordata; order Ceratodontiformes; family Protopteridae; genus Protopterus; species Protopterus annectens. The sequence goes on from NC_056728.1 coordinate 1,766,122,630, forward strand.
CACATGTCCTACACAGACAGACTCAAAAAACTCCAGCTATTCTCTGTCTCATATTGTCTACTAAGAGGCAATCTCTGCTTGACTTACAAAGCCATGTCTGACCCAGCTCTGTTAGAAATGCTACATCTAAAGAAATCATAATCCCTGTGCACCACATGCTCCAGAGACCTCAACCTCATTACCACAATCAACAGAACATGCTAGAGGGACAGGTTCATAACTCAGACACTGCCCATGCTCTGGAATGGACTACCCATACATGTCAAGCGGAGCACCTCACTGGCACTCCAAGAGAAATCTTGATGAGTGGATGGGAAATAGAAAGTTCACCCCAGGAATCACTCCAGTGGCTCTACTTGATAGAGGCACTGGGAACTAACATCGGGTAGCACAATGCCAGGGCAATTCCATGGGCTAGGCTTGTAAAAGCTCCAGGGCCATTAGCCTAGTACACACCTATGAGCCTATGAACCTATGTGTTTTGTGTGTGTGTGTGTGTGTGTGTGTGTGTGTGTGTGTGTGTGAGAGAGAGAGAGAGAGAGAGAGAGAGAGAGAGACGGAACAAATAGAGGTGGCCTGTGCTATCACACTGTGATTGCTGTACCTGTTAACTACCATAGGAAACTGCTGGTTTGCAGTCAGAGACATGCAAATTAGCTGATAATGATGTATTTTCTTATTGTGGCTAATGTATGTTTAAATCACTGTGTTTTATAAGGTGTAGAAACAAAATGTGGGGGCAGCAAAGTCATGAGAACTTTAAAATGTCCTTAACAGAGACGAGCTACTCCTCTGTAGGAAAGCACCTGGAATAGCTGGAGGACAAACAGGTTTAGTTTAGTTTTTTTTTTTTTGTCTCCTTTTTTTAGGTGTCTAAGGAAATTGTCTGAGGAAGAGGAGACTCTGGACATACCTCCATAACAATACTGGGGAATCTTCCCTCAGAAATTGGCTCTTTCTTCTTGGCCAAATCAACCTTCTACTTCAGATGTGCTAGAACCTTGTGCCATGTCATTTTTCCCCAATGCATCCTGACAAAAGGAACAAGTACAACAGTCAGATGGTTCAAGGGCCAACTAAGTGCCTCAACAGAGATACCAGACTCCAACTGACTAAAAGAAGCAGACTTCTCTGATATATTGGTCTTTTCTTTTAATTTTCTAGACTAATGGGAGACATCAAAAGCCATACTAGCAGGAGCCAATGCCAAAAGTCGCTTGTTCTTAATATAAAGTTTTAAAGAACTGATAGATGGAACACTCTACAATTAAGCTCAGGGCCTAAGCAGAAAAGACACTGGAAAATGCTTGTCTTCATAAGGAATTCATTGACCACAGTCTCCTTTCCCTTCTTAGCAGACAAGAAAAGTACAGTTATTCCTAAGTTTTTAAAGGTCACGAGGAAGGGTTCCCAATGCGGTACTTAACCACATATGACTGTAGCTGACTCTGACCATATGCTTGACATACCACAATGCAGACAGTCTTCAATCACAGAATGAAGACAAGAAAGTTTTGGGGATTTTCACATCCCATACATCCCTTAACTCATTAACCCAGAGTACCTTCTCATGGCACCTCTGTGCACAACACCAAGCATGCCATGAAAAGATAGGAATTCCATTATGTTAACCCTGAGTGCCTTCTCCCAGTGCAGTTTACTTTGCAGTCAGATAGTAACTCAACTGTTGAAAATTAAGTTGAAAAGTAACTGAACTTTGTCAGGTACCTTGTCAGCTTAATTTTCAGCATGGAGTTACATGGTGTTAGTATTTTAATTTTCAGAGAAAATCACCTTGCATATCACTCTGTACTTTCCTCTTCATAGCAAGCTGATTTTCTGTGTGTTTACAAGTAAGCTGCTGCGTCCAATCCAAGACACCACTAGCTTAACACCGCCACCCCTGACGCAGAAATCCTTTGTTGTTGGCTAATAAATAGTGGGTCCAACAGTAAAAATTCCCTTTCGTCTTCGTGCGTGTACACAATTTAGTGCTGTATCCCTCTATTTATTTTTGCTGGATACTTCACTCAGCAGGAGTCCTTCTACAGCAGAAAGACCTGCATCAGATCTGTCTGCGCTAGTCCCTTCTCCAGACCATTTCACCCAATCCAGAATAAGGTAGGATGGTGCCAGCTTTACTTCTCTCAATGAGAAATTATTGCTTTAGGCACACAAAGTATACCTAACTGAGCTTGGGTGTGTTGTATGACGAGGTGTTTATGGGAGAAGAAGAGTAGGTGGTAGAGCATAATTGATATGGTAACTATTATGTGTTTATAATGGCAACAGTAATACATAAAGTTGTAATTAGATGCATTAAGGAGCAATATGTTTTGGGAAGAAGTTGACGGAGTATAAACAAATAAATTGCTGTCTGTGTGACTAGCAATGTTTATGAATGTGGTGACCACGCGTGTTTGACATACTTTTACTCTTTTTTTGTGTCAAAATCTCGGTTACGTTTGATGGAAACCTCTTTCGGTAATCTCTGAGGAAAAGTTGATGTATTACTGACTAACTTTTTGTTGCACAGATGTTAGCGTTAATGTTTGGTGTTTTTATTTTGAAAATTCTGGTTGGCTGACGACGGGCATTGGTGCTTTTCTGCCAGGGATTATACCCCTGTTCGGCGCCTGAAAGCAAAATTAGCATAGTTTAGCCGTTAGCGGTCCAAGCTGTTGTAAGGAGACTAATGCTCAAAAGTTGCCATTTGTCACTCATTTTTATGGGACACAACTCTGAAAACCATGTGCCCCTTTTCTCTTCCGCTGTTAGAAGTCGTGTAGGTGGAGGTGGGTATTGCTTTTGATGCAGTAATTGAGGCTCTAGTTTATTCCATATATTTTCAGTATGTTCTCCATATTTTGTTTACTTTGCAATGATGAGCCAAGTCTTTTAACGATCTGCTGTTCGTGGGGTGGCACTACAAAGGGCACTTTTCTGCAATGGCTAAAAGGACTACTGCTTGTGATGTAGGATGCGTGGTAGCAGGCACCACCCCTTCCCTTGATTGATGTCTTAGATGTGTAAGCCCACTATGATCTGTTAAAAAAAATAGAGAGTGTTGACACAAATGGCAAGCTTGAGATTCCCAAATGAAAACGTTTAAATTAGGAAGTAAGACTGGGGGGGGGAGATTACAAAATGTGTCGCAAAATCCTACCATGCAAGATAACCAAACTACTAGCAACAATTTAAAAATAAGTTATGTAGTATGTTTGTATATGTAGTAGCTAGCTTGGAAATAATTTTAATGAAGGAGATTCAGACACTTGTGTGACGGATATATATATATATATATATATATATATATATATATATATATATATATATATATATATATATATATGAGAAAGAGAGAGTAAAAAAGGGTAAACTTATTCTAGAAAGTGGGGATTATGGTTTTATGAATCATTTAACATGCGACAACCAATGCAAATAGCTTTCACTTCTTTATCAATTAAAAGGATTGTCAGCAAAGGCAAAATCTCCAAATTGTGCCCAGTCGGTTTACTTAGTAAGTAAACGAGTAATGGGTGTCTCAAAAGTGTCATCAACAATACTTTCGTGTAGTTTGGGGCTTGGTTTCCGTGATGGGCAGTCCCAGACTGGGAAAATGTATATAGCCACCCAAATACTGTGTGAAGCACTAAACGTTTTGAGGTTTTCATAAAGGTAGTACACATTTGTTGCTTCTTATCGATGTTGTTAAATAATTTTTGCCTAGCTTACAGAGCAGTAGTCATTGGTACTTTTTAATTAAAAACTGCATCCTTTAACCTAACTAAATGTTCCGATTCTGAATGTTAAGACCTAGTTAAAATAATCTGTTAACTGGGCACATACAGGACCTTTTCAGACACTACCAGTGCCATAAGGCAGACATTATCACCAGTGATTTAATATGGTAAGCATTTACAAGAAATAAGAATAGATAAATATGTAGATGACCTAGGAAGCGTAACACCATGTAGGTGCTAGATTTATGAAAGCTCTATAGTTTTCTCCCTAACATTCCTTACTGACAATGAATGTGGAAAAACTAATTATATAATGTGTGTGTAATTTTCATTTGACAGAGTTGCCCGACTAGGCTGGTAGACTCTTCAGGGAAGACCTGAAGCAGTATTTATACAACTAGAGGGAAATTTGGCCAGGTCACTGGGGACCTTCCCCTATTCTTTTCAGTGGGTGCTGTAGAATCTTTATCATCCGAGCTGCCATCAAGCAAATGGACCTGTTTGTCATCCTGTCTGAAGGATCTCAGCACTGGTCCCAGAGGTACACTCTGATGTGGTGCTTGCTACTTTTAAGTATTTGTTCTGTTTCTAGCCAGTTTGTTCACCTAACCATGAGTAGGTCCATGTTTAGAAGTCTAACATACCTGTAATGCTAGAATTAGTGAATGATCTCCAGATCAGCTATGTGGACCCCTGTCTCTCAGTCTCCATGACCTCCTTGAACTTAACCAAGTTGAGAAGACGTTATCTTGATAAGTTTTTAGATGGAACCTTGACAATTGGATGGCAGATAGGAAATTCACCCCGGGGATCACGTCAGTCGCCCTGCTAGACAGGGGTCCAGGGAAGTCGCAAGGTCGCGAGACAGTAGTGGTATCAGCAGTCTGAGTGGGCAGCCAGCACTGACTGACCTCCACAATGGCATGAGGAGAGCTATGCAGGATTGGTAACATGCAGCTTGTGAGAAGAATGGAAAACAGCCATGATGAAATAGGACCAGTACCATAAGTAAAACTCTACTATGAAATGTGTTGTGTAAAATATATTTTTCTGAGTTTGGCAAATAACTATGGTAAGGAGCTGGTGAGGATGCTGAGAAAGAACAACTGTTTCAGGAGAGTACTACCACGTACAATCTAGTATGGCAGTGACCATCCAGCAATACATCTTTATTCTGCTTTTATCAGGCATGTGTAGAGTTTAGATGACAGGAAGGGCTTACTAATACAGAACTTGATCCCTTAGGTACATTGCTGAATGGACACGTAAAGAGAAACGGCACAGGTAAGACAGACTGCTGACACTGAAGGAGGTCATGAGACTGCATTGGTATCAGCTGTCTGAGTGGGTAGCCAGCACAGCTATCGGACAGATCAGATGGCCTTGCCTGCCACTGAAGTCCCATGCCTGTCCTGGGTTCATCAGTGGAGGGGCAGTCCTTACCTTGCTTTTTCTATTTGCATGTACCCATTCAGCAGTATGTTTCCTACACCAAGAATGTGTATATTTACAATGATATGTGTCTACATGGTAAAACAATTGGCTCTGAATGCTGTACACATGTACAGATATCAGTTTTGTTAGGACTCAGGTTATGGAAACAGATTGTTTTCATATTTTGGTAAATAACTTTGCAAGGGAGCATCTGAATGTGCTATGTAATACCTCAGTTTGAGCACAGTATTCATAGTTCCAACATGGTAACAGAATTGTGCCTTTAAGTTGTGCACATGTACAGATATCAAAGTTTGTTTTGGACTTAATGGTTATGGAAATTATGACTATTTTCATATTTTGGTAAATAACTTTGTAAGGGAGCATCTGAATGTGGTAATATCTCAAGTTGAAGACAGCATTCAGACTTCCAACATGGTGAAAGAATTGTGCCTATATGTTGTATACTTGTACAGATATCAAAGTTAGCTTTGGACTTAGGTTATGGAAATTATAATTTTGTTCATATTTTGCTAAATATCTTTGCAAGGGAGCATGTCAGTGTGCCAAGTAATACCTCATTTTGAATACAGTGCTACTCCTTACAACATGGTAAAAGAACTGTGTCTGTGCTCTGTACACATGTACAGATATCACAGTTTGTTTAGTCTTGTAGGATTATGAAAAGTATACATTTCCAATACTTCTCATTATTATGCCCATATATTTGCAAGGGAGCAAGGTGATGACACAAATGATGCATTATTTTGAAGCTGACATTGAGATGCACAACTTTTACACTGATGTGTACCCTCTGTCTGTTACAAGTGATGAGATATTATGCTTTGTTTATTTATCAGTTATGGGAAATATTATATTAATAATATTTCTGTGAATATCTCCGTAAAGGGGCATCACACAGTAATGGTTAAGGTATCATTTTAAAGCTGACATTCATACAAACAATTTAAATACAAATTGTATGGGTCTACATGGTACACTGACCAAGATATTGTGCTTTGCTTTTCCAAAAAGGCAAACAAAATATGCACAATATCATAATTCCTTGCCAAATATTTAATAACGAGTTTGATATGCACCATCAACATTTACACTGTTGGAAAGGTCAGTGTCTGCTGAACAACTTTCATGTTTACATTTTTAGTCTAGCTCTTATAGTTGAAGAGTTATGAACATTTGTTTTCTGTATAGTATTAGAAATGGATTTTCTGAAAATGAGCTCAGGTTGCACTGTTGTTCCTATGGTGGAATTAAGCAGGCATCTTTTTCTAAGCTGCTCCGGAGTGAATGAGTTAAGTACTAGCACATAATTTTATGTACAGCTCACAGGTTGGCCATACGGTGAGAGAAGAAGGCGCCTAAGCTTTTGTAGATGAACCAGACATATGGTATCCTTGACAGGATATATCCCATAAGTCAGGAATGCTGTCACAATGATCTAATGAACATCTGCAGTTCCCCACGTCATGTTAGCACACCTATCAAATACCACTACACTCTCCAAGCATAAGGAGAGTGAGAAAAAAGTTATGTACTCACCACAACATCCCATCTATGTTGCCCACTTTCATTCTTACTCAACTTCTGGGTTTGGATCTGACCCACAGATCTGACTCAGCCGCTTTTTACAGCGTGTGGAACACTGAAAGCTCTCGGGCTCCTCTTACCCATAACACACTAGTCCCCTACCATACCTCAGAGCTTCTTTGCTGACTTTTAGTAAATATAGAAAAAAACAAATACAAGTAACTGGAGCTCAAACAAAGCAGCACTTGTTCTTCTATCATCTTCTGATCCTTCCAGAAGTCAAACTGGTAGGCAATTGGAGGGAGGGAAGTTGAGAAAGAATGAAAATTGACAACACAGATGGAATGTCATAGTGAGTACATACCTTCTTTACCTAATGTTGTCATTTTCATTCATTCCTTAACTGTTGGGACAGAGTTCCCAGCTACCTCGATCCTGGGATAACTCTAAGGATGGATATTCCTGTGCGCGACTAAACTGAAGGCCACTCTTCCCTTAAAAACCACAACCAATTTGTAATGAGCCACAAAAGTAGGAGTGTTAGCCGAAGACCGAATAAAAACACTTAAGAGATTGCCATAGACCTGGTAGAATGAGCTTTTAGAGGTTTTGGCAAAGTCACACCTACTTTTTATTAAATAAACGAAATACAATCAGTTAACAATTTGGCTAAGGTCACTTTGATAACTGGTTTACCCAATTTTGAATCCAAAAATGAGACAAATAATTGATCTGATGTCCTTTAAATTTTTCTCCAGTGTAGGTAAAAGACGAACTGTCTACGAATATCCAGTAAGCATAACATATATTCTCCTTTGTTTGAAAAATTTAGAAATAAATCTGGAAGACTGACAGTTTGATTAATAATGGATTCTGACACCACCTTAGGAAAGAAGGATGGGATAGTTTGGAAGGATAACCTATCCTTATGAAAAATCAAATAAGGAGGTTAAGATAGGGCTTGAAGGTTTGATACACTTTAGCAGACGTCATGGCCACTAAACAGATAGTCTTCCAAGTTAGAAATTTTAATTCACATTTGGCTAACAAGTCAAAGGGAAATCGGGTTACAGGTAGTAAAACTAAATTCAAATCCCACAGGGAGTTGGATCTTTAAAAGGGAGCCTAAGAAGAAAGGTTTCCCTTATAAAGGCCTTGCAAGTTTTAAAGAGGCTAACGATGAATTGTTTACCCCAATGTAAAAATTAGAAATAGCAGCTAGCTATACTTTAACAATTGAAGAACTAGCATATTTGTTAAAAATTTTTGCTAAAAACTCTAGAATCTTGGGTACTACTGCTGAAAAAGGGTCAATGGTATTCTGCTGTGCCCAAATAACAAACCTTTTCCGTTTAACTCTGTAAATTTTTCTAGCAGAAGTTTTGTGAGAGGATAAAAAAATGCAGTGAACAGGGAAAGAAAGTCTGGTGTCTTGCTATTAACGGAAGTGGAGAAACAAAGAAGTTATGTACTCACCATAATGTTCCATCTGAGCAGTTGTACTTCATTTGTCTTCAACCTGTGAGATACGGATCCATATCATATCCAAGCCGGCAACTAGTACTAGCATCAGCTCCGAGCTCTAGACTCCTCCCCTTACCCATAATACACCTCCACTGCCTTCCATCCCCAGAAAGTACAGTTTTGTACCTACCATAAATGTAGATGTTCGAGTGTTCACCCTGCTGCAGTCATCACACTTGGGTTATCCTGCCATCAGGCGGTCCCGCAGTCGGCCAGAGTTCCAAAGTCTTGGTCCGGGGTAGGTTGCTGTCGCTTCTTCCCGGACATCAGTGTGCCAGGGGTATATATAAGAGGCATAAGACGCCATTTTCTTCAGTTTTTCTTGCCCCAGATGTCAGGTGCCCCCAATAGGTAGGCAATACATATTGCTATATAAAAATATACATATAAAAATAAAACAATACCTTCAGTCACAAGCAAATACACCACAGAGGTTGTATAGGATAGAAAGGCATAGATAAGTCTAGGTAGTTCAGAGGGGATGGAGGGAGGGTAACCTGGACTGCAGCAGGGTTAACACTCGAACATCTACATTTATGGTAGGTACAAAACTGTACTATGTTCATTATGTTACCCTGCTGCAGTCATCACACTTGGGTTGAATCCCAAAGCTAAGGATGGGTGGTGGAGTTAAACAGGATTAGAAGAAGCTAGTAGGCCCTGCAAAACTGCCGTGGCAAAACCAGCTCTAGTCTTAGAATATAGAGGCAAGTGATAGTGTTTGGTGAAGGTGTGCACTGAACTCCAAGTTGCAGCTTCGAAAATATCCTTGGTTGGCACCGCCCTGAGAAAGGCCACTGATGTAGCTGTAGCCCTGGGAGAGTGGGACCTAATGGCAGCAGGTACCGGTTTCCCATGATGCGTGTAGCAGGAACATATGCAATGTGCTATCCATTTTGAAATGGTCTGTTTTCAGACAGCTTTTCCTTGTGATCCTGTAGCATAGGTTACAAAGAGCTGGTCAGATTTTCTGAAAGCCTTAGTTTTATCCAAGTAGTAACATAATTGCCTGCGATTGTCCAAAGAGTGCAGGAGTCTTTCTCCTTTGTTCTGGGGATTTGGGAAAAAGGTGGGCAAATGAATGGTTTGGTTTAGGGCCACACTGGATACCACCTTTGGCATAAAGGAAGGGTTAGTTCATAGACAGACAAACTTGACGAAGCAAAAAAGCAAATATAAAACACACCAAACAGCCAATACTTAATCCAGCAGAAATTTTCTTTATTCTCTCCAAAGATCTGGTACCTCGGCCATTCGCCTTCAAAGGATCACAATTCAATGTTACTTAGTAATAGTATTTATATAAACATTAATTGGATCAATTATTCAATTTATTACATCATTAAATGCAAAAAAGGAGGGAAAAAAAGCATCAGAAATATATTTAAAGTGACCTTCCTATTTATAAATTCTTATATAAATATATGAATATTAGTATCAAAAATATAAACATTTTATGTTACTTATTTGATCAAAAAATATTCATAACATGTTAAATAATGAAATTATCATATGCCTAATTCTAAATTCAGTCCTAAAGGTTTTAAAGTATTATATTTTAGAATCATTCTAGTTTCTAGCTCCAATAATCTGTCACAAATATTATCACCTTTACAACAAAAAGGTTTGCCCAAAATACTAAATTTTAAACTATCAGCTTTTCCTTCATGAACTTCTAAAAAATGTTTGGCAACTGGACTAGATAAATTATGGTTTCGGATGTCTTTTAAATGCTCTAGAATTCTCACCCTAACCATTCTTTTAGTTTGTCCAATATACCATGTATTATTACAAGAACAAGTAAGTGTATATACAACACCAATAGATTTGCAAGTAAAATAGTGTTTGGGGTAGTGGTTGACATTAATACATCTGACATCAAAAATTCTGTCACATAAACTGCAAGATCCACATCTGAAAGATCCCATGCTAGTAGCTTTGGAAATTCTTTTTGTCAAGAGATTATTATTCAATATTTCCTTTAAATTTTTACCTTTCTTATAAGAAAATATTATGTGATCAGGAAAAAGTTCACCTATCTGATCATCCTCACTGATCAAAAACCAAAATCTCTTGATAATAGAAACAAATTTTTCAGAAAAGGCAGTATATCTAGTTACAAAAAACACATCTTCAATATCTTTATCTTTTTTGTGAGAATCTATAACATTCATTTCTGTCTTCCTAAATGTTTTCTGTTTATTAATGTTATTCATGCTAGCTAATAATTGCCCTTTATCATAACCTCTATCACATAATCTAACATATACCTCATTTAATTCGTGATCTAACTCAGATTCTATGCTGGTATGCTGATATATCCTTTTGAATTCTCCATGAGGTAAGGCTCTTAACAAATGTGGAGGATGCATGCTGCTAGCATGTAAAAACATATTCACTGACATACTTTTCCTATAAGGTCTGAATCCTATAGTATTGTTTTTATCAAATAATGTCAAATCCAAGAAATTGATTTGATTCCTACTGATCTCGTATGAAAATGACAAATTATGTTCATTTTCATTCAAATTTTCAAAAAATTCACAAAACTCTATAACATCCCCTCTACATATGAAAATTAAGTCGTCAATGAAACGCTTGTACAAAACCACTCTATTTTTAAAGAAATCTGAGGTATAGATAAATTTCTTTTCAAAGGAATCCATGTATATAATGGCCTAAGTGGGAGCATAAGCTGCTCCCATAGCCGTTCCCTTGATTTGTAAAAAATATTCCTCATTAAATACAAAATAGTTGTGAGTTAAACAAAATTCTAACAAGGAGATCAAAAAGCTGGTCCTCGGACCTTCACCTAACATATTATGAATGGCTTCAAGCCCCCATCTTATGTTGATGTTTGTATATAATGACTTAACATCGATGGTTACCCAATAAAAATCTCTGTCCCAAGAAATTTTATTTACTTCATTAATCAGATCCTGAGTGTTACTAATATGAGCATTTACTTTTTTGAGATGAGTTTTCAACTGGAAATCCAGGAAAACATTAACATTCTCCAAAAAAGAGCCTATCCCTGATATAATTGGCCTACCAGGGGGCTCTACCAGATCTTTGTGAATCTTGGGAAGAGCATATAATATGGGTATGCGAGGGTCCTTAATATACATCTTCTTGATATCAGTATGCAAAAAGAAACCTAATCGCTCTCCCCTTTCCAGAAGGGTTAACAATTCTTCATTATACAATTTAGTGGGATCCCCATCAAGTTTGGAATATTCTTCACTGTTAGAAAGCAATCTATTAACCATAGTACAATAATCAGATCTATCAAGAATAACCCAATTACCCCCTTTATCTGCACATTTAAATATATAGTCATTTTTCATTTTTTTCAAATTTTTTAAAGCTTGCCATTCATTTTTGCTTAAATTGTATTGTTTTTTTCTTTACTAAACTCTTCAAACATTAACTTCATCTCTTTAAGAACAACTTTTTGAAAAGTTGAAATAGCTGATACAAAAATAGTGGGTGTAAATTTACTTCCAATATTTCTGAATTTGGGCATCATTAACTTTCCATAACCTGTTAAGTAACTAACATCAGAGCTACTATCATTACTGAAGCACATTAAGCAGTCATCATTATCATCACTATCTTCCAAAAAATAATCAGATTCATCATGTTCATAATCATATACTGACAAATTCATTAAACTGTCATCAAAACCAGTTTCATTTTCATTACTTTTTTCATTTTGAACAGTAATATCCACATTCATATTCTTAAACTTTTTAAAATACACCCTTAGCAATAACTTGCGAGTGAATGCTTTTACTTCAAAGTATATGTCAGCAAAAGAAGGAAAGATAGTGGGAACAAATTTACTTCCCTTACACAAAACATTCAGCATGTCATGATTTAAATTAATATTCGATAAATTAACACACTTTAAGGAAGTAACATTGCTATGAGTCCCATTAGATTCACATATTGTCAAACCTTCATTTATAGCGGTTTCGCCCCTTTCTGCCATTTCTTCCATTCTTCTCCTTATTGTAACTGCCATTTTGAAAGCCTGTATTCCCCGCCGTATTTAAATTAAGAGTCTCATTAGAAGCCTCTGCAGACTCTCCATCATTGGCCCGATTGGAAGCAATATTTCTAGCAAAAGAAACATTTTTGCTAACATTTTCTTTCTCCACAGACGAAAAGGAAGACGCTGATGTTGAGTTGTTTCTTCGTTTGGAACTGCGAGTCCAGCTCCTCCCCCTGGATCGGTTACGTACCGGTTCACGTTGCCAATTAAAAATAACACCAGTTTCATAGTCCTTTAAGTCCCGGACTAGTTTGTTACGTTTTCTCTGCACAACGTCAGCTTCTAACTTATTCATTTTGTCAGTGATGTTAGTCATTTGAGCCCTATAGTTAGCTTCAGCAACAAGTTCATTTTGTAACAGCAAAATCTCATTTTTTAACTTGTCATGAGATTTTTGGTTGCGCTTTATCAGTATGCGTAACCAAGCTAGTGTACATAAATGAGAGGTCTGTTTCCATTCTTCTAAAAGATCAAATTCATCTTCCAGGAATGGTGCAGCAGGTAGTTTGTCAATACGCAACCCTCGAGGGGTAATGTCAAGGCTCACATATTTCTCAAGAAGCCTGGTATCAAAATAAAGTGCAACCTCCTTAGCCATTAACTTGTTTAATTGAATGAAGCGACTGTCTGTACTCACATTCCCTTCCAAATTCCATGGGTCAATTGTAGTGAATCTTTTATCACGTTCTGCTACCATATTCTGGAACAACAAGGCACTGGATGCAGGATTCCGTTCGGAGCTTCCACTATTAGACATAGGATAAATTGGTGATGTAACCTTTTAACAGGAATATTTCATCAGAAGTAACAGGATGCAAATAGCTGGAAAAGTATGGCTTGGATCCAAACTCAATAATAACAAACAAACTTGACGAAGCAAAAAAGCAAATATAAAACACACCAAACAGCCAATACTTAATCCAGCAGAAATTTTCTTTATTCTCTCCAAAGATCTGGTACCTCGGCCATTCGCCTTCAAAGGATCACAATTCAATGTTACTTAGTAATAGTATTTATATAAACATTAATTGGATCAATTATTCAATTTATTACATCATTAAATGCAAAAAAGGAGGGAAAAAAGCATCAGAAATATATTTAAAGTGACCTTCCTATTTATAAATTCTTATATAAATATATGAATATTAGTATCAAAAATATAAACATTTTATGTTACTTATTTGATCAAAAAATATTCATAACATGTTAAATAATGAAATTATCATATGCCTAATTCTAAATTCAGTCCTAAAGGTTTTAAAGTATTATATTTTAGAATCATTCTAGTTTCTAGCTCCAATAATCTGTCACAAATATTATCACCTTTACAACAAAGGTGTGTTTTATAGTTCATAGACAGACTCTGTCTTGATGAAAAATGAGGAAAGGCTCCACTGCCATTAGTGCCTGTAGCTCTGAGACTCTTCTAGCTGAAATTATTGCTAGCAGCAGGGCAGTTTTCCATGAAAGAAATTTTAAATCTGCTGAAAAAGCTGGTTCAAAGGGCGGCAGAGTAAGCTTTTCCAGAACAAAGTTGAGATCCCAAGTAGGTGTTGGTGCTCTCCTGGGCGGTCGTCTTATGTTCTTAGTCCCTCTGAGGTACTGTCTTAGGAGTGGATGTGAAAATAAAGGAGGATCCGTATTGTAATGGGCTGAAATTGCTGAGGCGTGGATCTTAATAGATGAAAAGTAAAGTCCTTTGTTCAACATCTCAGTTAAATATTGTAGAATCTGAGGAATGTTTGAATTAAGGGGATTTTGGCCTTTAGCCTGGTTCCGGGCGCAAAATCTTTTCCATTTGTCTGAATAGGTTTTCCTGGTGCTAGACCTCCTGGCCTCCAGAATGACATCCATAACAGCTTTGGAAAGTGGTGTTGGCTGGTTGTTTAGGTAATCTGCCATGCAGCCAGGTTTAAAGTCTTGAGCTGGCTGTGTAGAATCTGATTGTCTCACTGGGTGAGCAGGTGAGGAATTTGTGGTAAAATCCATGGTGGGCCGTAGGCCATGTTCCTTAGAATTGGATACCAGGGCTGGCGTGGCTAGTCTGGTGCAATGAGTATCATTTGTGGCCTCTCTAATCTGACTTTCAGCAGTACCTTTGCTAGAAGAGGCAGCGGAGGAAAGGCATGCACTGTTGATGTTTTCCAACTGAATGAGAGGGCATCCACTTTCCAAGCTTGTGGGTGGAATATACTTGTGCAAAATTTTTGAAGTTGGTAGTTTTGGGGGTTGGCAAACAGATCTATGTCTGGGCGTCCCCATTTTTGAGTTATCATTGCAAATACTTGTGGATCTAGTTTCCACTCGTGGGGATCCATGATGTTTCTGCTTAGGTCATCTGCCAATGTGTTTTTCTGTCCTGGCAGGAATTGTGCTTGTAGTTGAACTTGGTAAGACAATGCTGTGCTCCACAAGGTCATTGCTTGCCTGCATAGGGGGTAGGAATGTGTGCCCCCTTGCTTGTTTATGTACCACATTACTGTGGTATTATCCATCTTTATTATTAGGTGTCCTGGGTGTAAGAGGTCCTTGAAGGCTATTAGGGCATTCTGTACTGCTAGCATTTCTTTTTGATTGATATGCAGATGCCTTTGATCTGTAATCCATTTGCCCTGAATGCACTGTCCTGCCATGTGTGCTCCCCAGGCATAGTCCGATGCATCTGTTGTTAAAGTTTGCCTGGCTGTGGGTAAGGTGAAAGGCTGTCCCTTGTTGAGGTGACATGCCTGTGCCCACCATAGAAACTCCTGTTGAAGGCAGGGAATGAGTGGTACCATTGTTTCTAAGCTGTGGCTGTGCTGAGTCCATACGCTTTTCAGGTACCATTGTAATTTCCTCATATGCAGGTTTGCAAATGGTATAAGTAGTATGCAAGATGCCATGAATCCCAAGGCCTGCAGAATTTTTTCTTGCAAGGAGTTGGCTCTTTGTTGCCATTATTTTGAAGTATTGAGTCAGCTGTTGTTGCTTGTCTGGCGTGAGATAAGCCATCTGGGCCGTTGTATTCAAGCTGGCACCCAGGAATATTATGTTTTGTGAGGGCACTAGTTTTGATTTCTTTTCGTTTACTGTGTACCCTAGGCAACTTAGAAGGTGTTTGACAAATGCCAGATGCTTTAAAAGAATGTCCTTGCTTTCTGCTTGAATAAGGCAGTCGTCCAGGTATGGATATATTTGAATTCCCCTTTGTCTGCAGTATGAAATTACTGGTGCCAGGCATTTTGTGAAGACCCTGGGCGCAGTAGATAAGCCAAAGGGCAGTGCAGAGAATTGATAAGGGGTTGAGCCTGCAATGAAGCGGAGGTATCTTCTGCAATTTTGTCTGATAGGGACATGCAGGTATGCCTCCTTGAGATCCAATGTTACTAGCCAAGCCTTCTTGCCCAGCATGGGAAAAAGCTGCTGTAGTGTTAGCATCTTGAATTTTGGTACTTGCAGATAGGTGTTCAGAATTGAAAGATCCAGAATGGGTCTCCATGCTTTGTCCTTTCTGGGGACTAGAAAGAGTCTAGAGTAAAATCCTTGTCCTTGCTCCTGTGTAGGTACCTGTTGAATGTCTCTCATGTCCATGAGAGCTGTAATTTGTTTTTGTGCTTCTGCCCATTGATTTGATGGCAGGTTTGGCATTCCTTTTATCCTTGGCAAGGTATGAAAGCGGAATCTGTATCCTTGTGAGACAATGTTTAGGACCCATTTGTCTTTTGTAATGATGTGCCAGTTGTCTGCAAAAAGTGCTAATTTTCCTCCCAAGGGAGCTGCCAAGAGAGA
The DNA here is from genome assembly GCF_019279795.1 of Protopterus annectens. Classification (NCBI taxonomy): domain Eukaryota; kingdom Metazoa; phylum Chordata; order Ceratodontiformes; family Protopteridae; genus Protopterus; species Protopterus annectens. Next base: position 1,766,138,704 of record NC_056728.1, read on the forward strand.
TTTGCTTGGGAATTTGAGGGTTGAGTCATTGTGTATGTCTTCTGCTAGCTTGGGGCCTGTCTTCTCCTCCCTTCTGGGTAGCAGTACCCCATTGGCGAGGCTTGTAAGGGCCTTGGGACTGACCTCTGCCCCTTGGGTGTCTGTATTTGCCCCTCTGTGATCTGTCAGAAGCTGGAAAGGACCAGTTTTTTGTTGGCCAATTTCTGCTGAAACGAGGGGGTCGTACCTGTAAAAAATCCTTGACCGTCTGTATATACTTTGCTTTATCCTCCATCTTCTTTAAAACCTCTTCTGCTTTGACACCAAATAAAACATTCTGCTGTAAAGGTGCATCCAATAATTTTGCTTTAACATGATCAGGTAGGGCTTGTTCTTTTAACCAAGCATGTCTACGTATGACATACCCAGTAGCAGCTGCTCTACATGAAGCTTCCAATTAATCAAATCCACATTGTAAAGTATGTTTGCCCACCTGTTCAGCTGCATGCAACAGATCCTGCATTTCCTTGAATTCAGACTGTTCAGAAAGTGTGCTCATTTTTTGTTTTAATTGAGACATTAGGAATTGCTGATATTTCAGCATGCGAAACTGACAATTTAATGTTCTCATAGCCAGAGTAGCTGAGGTGTACATCTTCTTTCCCCATCTATCTAGGGCTCTGGAATCCCTTTCAGAGGGTACAGGATTTTTAGCCATAGAAGCTTTAGCCCCTTTGGACCCTGGGAAATTGTTTCTGGATCAGCCACAGGGCTTTTATAAAGGAATTTGTGTGAGTCAGGTACTCTGTAGTATCTGTCTGGTTTGGCTGGAGCAGGTGGTAGAGAGTCTGGATTTAGACTAGACTCTAAGTAAACATCATCCACAATGTCTAAAACTGGAGGGATAGCAAGTGGTCTGTGCTGGGGTAGTAAAAGGAACTCTCGGAGCTTTTTCTTTGAATCAGAGTAGTCCTGTCCTTCCCAGTGGAAATGTTCCCTCATGGTGTGTAAAGTTTCCACAAAGGAGTAGTCTTCAGGGGGAGACGCTGAGGGAATAGAGTCTTCAGCATCAGAGTCTTCATAAGGGGGAAAAGTGTAATCCTGTTCCTCAGAAGAAGCTGAGGAAACTGAAACCTGGTCAGAGGAAGCATAATCCTCCTCTTGTCTTGGCCTTTTATCTGGAGGGGGATGGGAACTCCTGATTAGGGTAATCAAATCTTCAGCCATCTTAAGCATCTGCTTCTTAGGCATGGGGCCTTGAACTGTAGACTGATGTACAGTCTTTTTTGGTTTTAATGGAGTTTTAAGCTTAGCATAAGATTTAATGGTGAGTGTAGTCGGTCTGAAAACACCTTCTGCAACCGAAGGTGTTTCTACTGCACCGGGATCCCATTCTGCTCTGGTGTCGGAAAGGCCTAATGAAGATGGCTGCGATGGCCTAGTACACTCTGCTTGAGAATTCGCAGCTGTCTGGGGTTCCAATTCTGCGGTCATCATTGGCTGCGTAGGCGCCTCACTGAAAACTGGAGAACCGGTGACAGGCCCAGCAGAGGCCTCGGAGTCTGGCTTGATCCTAGACTGCCTGTCCTTATCCTTTCGTTTTTTACGCATGCCGGTTGTCGGCTGCTCCGACGGCATGATATAATTAAATTTCCTACCAAAGTAATGTCATGCGAAGTCAAAACGGCGTTTGATAGTTCGTTTATTAAACCTAGCATAAAACCGACAACCAATGACATCGTGGTCTGGGCCTAGGAAAGGAATACAATAAGAATGGAAGTCCTTACGAGGTATTTGCTTCCCACAAGAAATGCAATTGTTAACTTTTTCTGACATCGGACTGAGGCAAGAAAAGGTTCCCCAATGGGGTACTTAGCTTTATTGAAGACTTCGGACTGAAATTTTTCGTAAATCTCAGGTGTTGGCCGACCGGCACTTGTGAACTGCTTCTGCTTTGGGCACTGTGCAGCAAGAAAGACTGAAGAAAATGGCATCGGATGCCTCTTATATACCCATGGCGCACTGACGTCAGGGAAGAAGCTACAGCAACCGACGCCAGACCAAGACTTTGGAACTCTGGCCGACTGCGGGACCGCCTGATGGCAGGATAACCCAAGTGTGATGACTGCAGCAGGGTAACACGATGAACATCGAGTTTGCTGAACTTATACTGATAACCCGACCTGATAATATACTTGTGACCTATACTGCAGCCCATAGGCTGATCATGTGCAAAGGTCCTGGGGAAGGAGGGAGGGATGGCTGAAGACAAATGAAGTACAACTACTCAGATGGAACGTTATGGTGAGTACATAACTTCTTTATCTGAAGTAGTTTACTTCATTTGGTCTTCAACCTGTGGGACAGAGTCCCCAGTTACTAAAACTCCTGGGAGACCCTCATGGATGGATATTCCGGAGCACCATGGAACCAAAGGAAGCTTTCCTTCTGCAAGTCAAATCCAATTTGTAATGAGAAATAAATATATGAGATGAGGACCAAGTACATGCAGAGCAAATATCATCCAAAGACACTCTAGACCAGAAAGCCGCAGACTTAGCCATGGACCTAGTGGAATGAGCTTTTACCTGACCTGGAGGAGACATGCCTCTGTTCATATAGACCTGCAGGATGCATGAAGAAATCCATCTAGCTATAGTGACCTTGGAGATTGTTTCCTTCTATAAACCCTTTTTGGGGAAACCTAACAACTGATCAGATTTACAGAAATTTTTTATTCTGTGTAAATAGAATCATAACTGTCTATGAACATCCAACATGTGTAGTTTGTATTCCATCTTGTTTGCAAAATTGGGAAAAAACACAGGCAGATTTATCGTCTGATTGACACTTGACTGGTGATGCCACCTTAGGAAGAAAGGGTGAACAGGCTTGAAGGGAAACTCTGTCTTTATGAAAAATCATGTACCGAAGTTTGATGGACAAGGCCTGTAATTCTGAAACCCTTCTAGCAGAGGTAATAGACACCAGAAAAGCTGTTTTCCAAGATAAAAAAGGTGCCTTTGATAAAAGCTTTACACAGTCTGGAAGATGCTAAGGATGCAGAATTCTAGCCCACATGAAAATGGGAAATGGCAGCCAAATGAACTTTGACAGCAGAAGAACTAATCCCGTGCTGGAAATTATCAGCTAGAAAATCAAGAATAGCGGAAACAGGAGCCATGAAAATGTCTAAACTCCTATGAGAGGCCCAGAAAGTAAACATTTCCACTTGCTGCGATAAACCTTTCTGGTCGAAGACTTATGAGCAGCTACCAAAATAGATCTAATTGAGGAGGACAGTCCTGGAGTCCTAACAATTATGGGAACTGAAGTCGTCAAGCAGTGAGCTTCACGCTGTCCAGACTCGGATGAGGCACTCCTGAAAGGTGTGAAATCAAATCCTGAATGGGATCTAGGATCCAAGGTGGAGCCAGGTGAGACCGAAGGAAGGGAAACCATACCTGGCGAGGCCAGAATGGGGCAATGAGGATCACCTTGCTCCCCAGTCGACAAACTTTCTGCAGAAACCTCGGAATGAGAGGTACTGGTGGGTAAGCATACAGAAGACCGGGAGGCCAAGCATGAACTAGAGCGTCTCTGGGGGACTCCCCCGGCAGGGAGTTCAGAGTGAAAAACTTGCTGCACTTCCCTTTAGAAGGAGATGAGATTGCAGCAAGGTTGACCCCACTTGCTGAAGATCTGTTCCGCTACTGACAGATTCAGAGACCACTTGTAAGGCATCAGAATGGTCTGACTTAGCCTGTCTGCTAGGATGTTGGACCATCCTGGAATGTGCATTGTAATGAGAAAGCGACCAGTACAGATCACCCATTCCCACACTCTCATGGCCTCGCGCAAAGGGGGTAAGATCTGGTCCCTCCCGGTTTGTTGATATACCAGACTACTGACATGTTGTCTGACTGAATGGCAATCATCCCCAGAGGAAGAAAGGCATGAAGTGCCTGCAACGCCAGAAAAACTTCCCTCATCACTAGGATATTGATATGCAAGCTGGTCTCTATGGGTGACCACAGGCCTTGGACTATCCTGCCCGAACAATGCCCCCCCACCCGAGTTGGGAGGCATCCGTGGTCACTGTGGTTTGGGCCGTGGCTGGAACAAATGGTCGGCCCCTCCAAAATGTCCAGAGATCTCATCCACCATATGAGGGATGACCAACACACTCGACCTAGGTGGATAGGATAAGTCAATGGCAGTTCCAACAGGGACCACTGAACCACTAGTGTCCACTGAAGAATCAGCATGTGTAGCCGAGCACACGGAAGAAGAGTTATGGTCACCGCCATCGAGCCTAGGGCCGTCAACACTGACTCCACTGTTGGGAGGTGAGAACAGTAGATCAGGGAGACATGCATCCTGAGATTCTGAACTCTCTCCAAGGTCAGGAATATTTTACACTGAAGAGCATCTATCCTGGCACCAATGTAGTCTACCACCTGTACAGGATGTAGGAGAGATTTGGATGTGTTGACTGTGATACCCAAACTCAGGGCAAGTGTCAAAAAATAATCCCTGGTTTTGTGAAAGCAAACACCTGGTGGGAGCAGTGAGGAGCCAATCATCCAGGTACGGATAGACCCGACTCCCCTGAAGCCTCAGGTGAGCCGCTACAACCGCCATCACTTTGGTAAACACCTTGGGGGCTGTGGTGAGACCAAAGGGTAGGGCTCAAAATTGATAACGATTGACTCCTAGCCGGAAGCGGAGGAACCCCCTGGAGCTTCGTGCATTTTTATGTGATAGTAAGCATCCTGGAGGTCTAACAAGCACATCTAGTTGCTCTCTTGCAGGTATGGCATGATGGACTGTAGTGTGACCATCCAAAACTTCTCTTTGGCAACAGATTGGTTCAGGGTAGAGAGATCCAGAATAGGCCTTAAGTCCCCCATTTTCTTTGGCACCAAAAAGAACCTGGAGTAGAAACCCGATCCGGACTGATCTGGGGGACGATTTCGATGGCTCATTTTACTATCAGCTTGGAAATTTCCTGTGCTGCTGCCTCCCTTTGCATGGGTGGAATGTGTGGGAGATATGGGGGAACCCACAATGGGGATAGAATATCTTCTGGATATGATTTGAAGCACCCAGCGGTCGACTGTTATGGACTCCCATACCGCTGGGTGCAAGGACAATCATCCCCAGACTGCCTCCAGAGTAGAGCAGTCAGGCAACCCCTCAGGGTTGCTGCCCAGGTCTATCCGAGAACGGTTCTCGAGACCTGAAGTTCCACAGACCCCCTCTGCCTCTGGACCAGCATTCCATTCCGTCTCCCTCTGCCTCTGGGGGAAGAAGAGCCCCGAGTGTCCCGGGAATACTGAGACTTCTGGAACCACATCTTCTTTTGCCCTCTCTGGTTCCGAGAAAAGGACCTTTGAGGGTTAAAGAAGTGGATTCCAAAGGCAGACAGTGTCTTCCCGTTCTTCTCACTCTGGACTAATCTCTCCTTGAAGGTCTTACCAAAGACTGTAGTCTCGTCATAAAGGGCATTGCCAAAATACGCCCTCAAGGGTTCGGAAAATTGACACAACCTGAGCCAGGCGTTACGCCTCATGGATATGCCGGACCCAGCCACCCTAGCCGCTCCTTCCGTTGCATGGGAGAGGAGTCGCATGGACGTATTAGATACTGCTTTTAGAGTGGCCTTTCCAGGAGAGAACGAAGCCTTGTCCTCCTGCGACATGGACTTGGGGAAAGACTCCTCCAGCTCCTTTACCAGGTAGCACTGGAGTCTAGTGACATGGGCCAAGCAAATTCAGCGCCCTGATTGAAAAGGTAGCTGAAGCATACACCCGCTTCCCTAGGCGGTCCATCATCCGTGATTCCCGGTCAGGAGGGTGGACTGAGGAACTCTCCTGAGCACGTTCCTTCTTAGTGGCTGCTGCTGCCACCATGGCGTCCATGGGGGAGCTCTTATTCCAGGATGGCCTGTCAATGAGGGGGCTTAAAATTTTACTGAGTTGCTTGGGGATAGGCTCCATGGTGTCCAGTTCCTTCCACGCCCACGAGGTGACCAAATCCACTAAATGATCCAGGGAGGGGACACCCAGGAAGTAGACAGGCCCGTGCCAAAAGCCTCCAGGAACACAGACTCATCAGAAGAGGGCTTGGGGGCAGACCAACCTCCCCGCTGGCGCAGGATCTCCATGATGTCGCCAAAGGAGACCTCCTCGGGAGGAGATCTTGGGGAACTCTCTCCATCATCTAAATCCATGTCCACGGTGAGGGACTCAAGGGAGTCCAAGTGCCTCCTCTTGCACGTACGCTTGTGAGGCACATCTCCAGTGGGGCTCTCTGGGGGGGCACTCGGAAGCCATTTGTTCCTCGGGGGGAACCGTGTGGGGATCTTCGAGCATGGTCTGTCCCTCTGCTAAGACAATGGGGACTGTAGACAGAGTAGAGGGGGGTCTGGGAGGAGTCAGAGGGGGCAGTCAGGGGTCTTGATCCAATGGAGAGGACCCTTTCTACCACATCGAACGCCGAAGGGGAGCGGACCTCCTGGGAAGCTAATAAGGAGGCCGGTCTCCCTGGGTCAGATGTGCGAATCAGAGCCAGACCCAAGGTGGACGGAGCTCCAAGAGAGGAGACCTGGTCCGACAAAGTCAGAGCCGATGGAAATGGTTCCACTCCCTTGGATCAGACACCCAACCTCTGGCTCCAAGAGTGGCTCAGATCTGAGCTGGTAGGATCCAAAATGCTCCAGGCAGCTGTCGGCATCGAGGAAGCAAGTAACGTCGGCACCAAGGCCAACCTCTGATCCAAGTACTCCGAACCAGAAGGTCGGATCAGAGAAGAAGAAGAAATGGGTTGAAAGAAAGGAAGTGAGCTCCCCCCTCCAGAGGGAGGGGGGCTGGCAAGACCCTCATCTGGATCTGTGTACGGATAAAGTGCCTCATCATCTTACCCAAATCCACATCCAATAAGGAGCGGGTTTGACTGTGACGAGGCCACAGACTCTGACCTGGCGGGTCAGGGAACAGAGGCTTGAGAGACTGGACGTGCTTTCTCTGGCTCCAGGGAGAACCTCGGAGATTGGAGCAGAGGGGAGTCATGGGTCTGAGGGGTTTTGCTAGGTGAAGAGAGGTCTGGGGACCTCTTCCTCTTCTCCCTTGTCTTCAACCCTCTCTCTCTTTCTCTACCTCTCTTCTGCTCCACTACCACAGGCTTAGAGGCAGGAGTTTGAGTCCCAGCCTGGGAAGGAGGAGAAGCTAGAGGAAGAGAGGAGGGGAAAGGCAGTCACAGCAGCCATTGTGACTGAAGCCGAAGACGAGGAAAGAGTCAGTAGAAGGAAGAAGACCTTTGAGGGCCAACTTGGCCTTCCTATCCTTTAAAGCGTGGGGGTTGAACCCCGCACAAATATTACAAGGCACACTAAGGTGGGCCACACCCAAGCACAGCACACACAAAGTGTGGCCATCCGCTGGGGAGAGCTTATGGCTACACTCTGTGTAGCACTTAAAGATAAGCTTTTCAGCCATACTAAAGGGAAAGAAAGCCTTAAAAAAGACAGGCAAATACTTTCCTAAAATTACTCACACATAAACCCACTCACCACACTAGACTAAAGAACAACATTGGGGGGTGGGGCACCACAGAACAAACTACTCTAACTTTTTACCTAACAACACTAACACTTGACGCCAAAGTGATGGGAGGGGAGAAGGGGTACCTAACCTGACGAAAAAGGTGAAAGTTTTTTTTACTTACAGAAAGTTAAACAACCCACTGCTAGCTGGAGCTCAGAAGACACGATGTATAGCAAATCGTGGCAAACGAGATCTGGGGATGGAAGGCAGTGGAGGTGTATTATGGGTAAGGGGAGGAGTCTGGAGCTGATGCTAGTAATAGTTGCCGACTTGGATCTGATACGGATCTGTATCCCACAGGTTGAAGACCAAATGAAGTAAACTACTTCAGATCATGTGGTTAATTTTAGGCCTAAGATGTCTGGTTGTATCACATTTGTTGGAAGAGACAGTAAGTCTAGAACTGGATCCAGAATCCATAAGATCAGGCCAAAGAAAGGGGAACCAAATTTGACAAGGCCAATAAGGAGTAATGAGGATGACTGCCCTCTTCAATTGAAATCCTTTCTGAAGAAATTTGGGGATTAATGGTACAGGGGAAAGGCTTAGAGGAGACTGGGGGGGGGCAATTGCTGAGGAGACCATCCGTTGGTGATTACCCTGGTGGGGGGACCAGGGCAAAGAACCTGCTGCACTTGTTATTGAGGAGAGATACAAAGTGGTTGCAGCAAGGTTGGCCCCACTGATGGAATATCTTTTCCGCCACTTTCATGTTGAGTGACCACTTGTGAGGGATTAGAATGGACCTGATTAACTTGTATGATATCATGCTGGATTTCCCCAGAATGTGCACCATCAGAAATCAATTGGTTGAGATTGCCCATTGTCACGCTCTCAAGGCCTCTCAATACAGGGGGTAAGACTTGTTTCCTCCTTGTTGTTGATGTACCAGACCACTGACATTTTATCCATCTGGATCACAATGGTCCCAGAAGAGAGTGCGTCTTGGAATGCCTGCAATGCTAGGAGGACAGCTGTCATTTCTAGGGCACTGATATGAGTATTGGCTGCTTCGGGTGACCATGTGCCTTGGACTGTTTTTCCCAAGAAGTGTCCCCCTACCCGAGCTGGGAAGCATGTGTGGTAACTATGGCCTTGGCCTGAGGGAAAGTGAAGGGGCAAACCTTGCATTATCAGATCGTAATGAATCCACCAACAGAGGTAATTTCTGCAAGCCTGAGTTATCTTGAATTGGGTTGATGTAGAATTGACCACTGAGTTGCTAGGGTCCACTGAAGAATTCTCATGTGGTAGCTTGCTAACAGAACCAAAAATATCACAGCAGACACATTGACCCCAAGACTTGAAGAATCAATTGAGCTGAAGGAGTGGAATTTTGAATGATCTTTCTGACTTGGAATCATATGGTTTGTACCCTTGGTGAGGGAAAGCAAAGGCAAGCTTGTCAAGTATACTGTGTTGTACAAAGTTCCAATAAACTCTAATATTCAAGTTGGTTCTAGGTGAGATTTGCTATTATTGATAGTAACTCCCAGGTGGGAGCAAAACTGCTTTGATCAGATGATGTTTGGTCAGAGCGGTTATGAGCCAGTTGTCCAAGTAAGGAAATAACCGGAATCCTTGCAATCTCGTTTGCTGCTACTACTGCCATGCACTTGGTGAACACCCTGGGGGCTGTAGTGAGACCACAAGACAAAGCTCTGAGTTGGTAATGACTGGATCCCAGTTGGAAGCATAAGTATCTCCTTGATCATCTGTTTTATATAGCATGCATCCTGAAGATCTACTGAGCACATCCAGTTGTCCTTGTGCAGGAGAGACAAAATGGACTGAACTGTGACCATACTGAACCTCATGTGCTGAAATGATGTGTTCAGATTGCTGAGATCCAAAATCTGTCTCCAGTCTCCTGTTTTCTTTGGCACTAAAAAGAATTCTGAGTAAGTTCTGGACTCTTTGTGGTCTGGTGGGACCTCCTGGATAACTTTTTTTAGCAGCTTTTTTATTTTTAGTGCTGCCGCCTTCCTTTGACTAGATGGAACATTAGGAACTTTGTTGACTCTTAAAGAAGGGGGAAAAGAAAAAGGGTATTACATAACCTCTAGAAATTATCTTCTGCACCCATGAATCTTTTATAATCTCTAGGCAGGCTGCCTGATGCAGGGATACAGGACCCCGGACTGCCTCCAAAGGTGGACAGTTAGGCTTCCTTTCAGGAGTGCTGGTAGGATCTGTAATTAAAAATCTCTAGACTTTTTGTTCTGTGGGTCTCCTCTGCCACGTGGGTGGTGCCTTCCATTAGTTCCACCAGGGGTAGAGGGGGGAACTCCATCTCCACGTGGATTATGGAAAGGACCCTGGGACTTTCTGAAACACATTTTTGACCCTCTCGCTGATTCCTAAAAAAAGATTCTTTGAGGAGTCAAAAAACATATGCCCACTGCAGACAGTGTCTTACCATCTTGCTCACACCTGGACAGTGCTTCTTTAACCTTGGGGCCAAATAAAGAACTTCCATCAAAGGGAGCACTGATGAAGGAAGACTTGAAAGGCTCTGTAAAATCACACAGGTGCATCAATCCAAGCATGCCTCCTAATGGAAATGCCTGAGTCCGCCACCCTTGAGGTACCCTTAGCAGCACGTGAGATCAGCCTCATGGACAAATTCAAAATGGACTGTAGGGTAGCCAACTGCAAGGCAATGGAGCACTCTGCCTCAAAGTAATGGGATTTCATGAGTTCTTTAATCAAATCCCTCTAAAGTCTGGTAAAGTGTGCCAAAGATTTCAGCGACTGAAGCACAAAGGTCACTGAAGAATATACATGCTTCCAGAATCTGTCCAGTGCCCTAGACTCCCTATTAGGGGATGAAAAGAGGAACTTTGTTCTGTAAGTTCTTTTTTGTGGCCACCGCTATGACCATGGCATCAACTGGTACTCCCTTGCTCGAAAATTCCCTATTCTAGGGTGGTGTCAGTATCCTGTCTGGTCTCGTGGAGATTGGCTCAGCACAGTCAGGTTCCTTCCACACCTGTTGAGAGATCAAATCAATGAGCTCATCAGTGGGCGGAGTCATCCAGGAGGTAGATGGGCCAGCCCCAAAGGCTTCCAGGAATACTGATTCCTCTTGGGAAGAGTTACTGGCTGACCAGCCACCCCTTTGCTTGAGGATCTCTAAAATGTCTCCAAATGAGATGTCATCAGGTGGTGATCTTGGAGACCCTTCTCCCTCATCAAAACTGGTGTCCTCAGTGGCAGACTCTTGAGGACAGTTTAAGTGCATCCTTTTGCACTTTCTCTTCCTAGGAAATTCATTTGGTAGGGTGTTCCAGAGAAGTATTGGAAGAAATCAATGCACCCTAAGGGGAATCCTGGAGACTTTGAGCTGGCTGTCCTTGCAGAGTAGGAAGTTGAGGCTCAAGACGCAAGGACAACTGGTTCTGGGAAGTGGGAGCCAAGGAAGGTGGATGTGTCCTTTCTTTTGCAGCACAGAAAACTCTCTCCACTACCTCAAAAGCAGAATGCCTCAGGAGGAATAAAACCAATGGCTATAAGAAGACATGCTTCCAAACCGCAGAGTCCTTCTGACCAGAAGGCAAATCACTCAAAGCAGAGATCAGAACCAAGCTGTCAAGAGCCGAGGCTCTCAGGGGCACAGACAGCTCCGAAAATATTTTCAGTCTACTCCAACACCTGGGATCCAGTGCTGACATTACAGCTCCGAGTGTCATCCAGATCCAATGTGCCCAGGGTCGCTTCACTCAGAGATGGTACCAGTGTAGACGATACAATAAACTTCAGATCTGATATGCACAGAGCTGGAATTCTCAGTTCCAAGTGCTCCAAAACCAAATGTCAGATCTGAGAAGGAGATAAAATAGGTGGGGTAGTACTTATGAAGGTCTCCGGATTCGGAGTATGAGCCAGGAAAACCCCCATTTGAATTTGCGTTGAGAGAAATTTCATCATTCCAGCCACATATATTTTGGTAAGACTTCTGGAGCATTAAGAAAACAAAGCAGTGGAGGAGGTCCTGGAGTGGTGGCATCCCTCCAGGAAAGGAGAGGGGAGACAGGAAGATGCAGATCTAGAGTGACAGGAGACCAGATCTGCGTTTCTTTGGATCTGATGGGGTCAGATCCTGTCTTAGATTTTGGATCGGAAGAAATCTGACCGGAAGGTTTGGTCTTTGGATCTTACGATTTAGATATTTTAGAACGCGGCTCAGAGCAGAAGAGCCTGACTGGTCTGATGGCTGCCTTTTTATCTCCTTTCTTAGGGGTTTCAGCTCCAGTTGCTGTATCAGAGGATGACAATGGCATTAATCCTCTTAATATCAATTTATTTTTCCAGCCAATAAGGGCTCTTGGATTAAAGCCCGTACATACGTCACATGCACAGTTTAAATGGGCCAGGCCTAAGCAATAAACACACAACTTGTATGCATCTGACAAAGGGATCTTATGGCCACAGGCCTTACATTTTTAAAACCCAAAGGTTTTTCCAACATTGCTATGTAAATAGCAGCTAAGGAAAGAGAAGCATTTTTTTTTAAACTTTAAATAAGTTTTGAAGGAAATACCGACAATGGTAAATCAATAAAACTATTTAAAAGGTAGAAGAAATAAGAAAAATACCAACAATGGTATTTAGGGAAAAATACATTCAAAAGTGTAACAAGTGCAAGAAAGAAAAAGGTTATAATAAGAATATAGCAAGTTATAAAGTATACATTTTAGTATTACTTATAAAACACTAGCTAGACTCGAGAGCTAACAGCAACCAATGTTTGAATGTGAAAGCGTCAAATGAGATCGGAGGTATGGCAGGGGACTAGTGCATTATGGGTAAGACAGAAGCTCAAGAGCTTTCAGTGTTCTATGAGCTGTAAAAAGCAGCTGGGTCGGATCCGAACCAAACAGCTGGGGAATAAATGAAAATGACAACTTCAACTCCACTATTTCCAACTGATATTCTTTGAGAATATTCCTACATCATCAAGTCAGTAAGTTTTGCTACAGCAAAATAATTACACGATAGCTTCACTACTGTTCATTCCTTTACCTTTATAGACCTCTTAAGTTTGTTTTCCTCTTTTACATCTATTTGTGCTTTATTGTTTTCTGCTCCATCATTTTTTTCAGAGTTCGGATGATTTCCACAGTCTTTTGTTCCAGTATCATTTTCAACCAGAGATGATGGCATTGTTGGTTCATTCAGGCTTTTCTCTGCTGATTTAACTGTGGCACCTAGTAAGAGACAAATAACAAAGCGAAGACTTTTCAGAAGTTAATGAAATAAATAACATGCTTACTATAAAAACTCACTGTGTGAATGCATATCAGTTTCCTTTATTTATTGGAATTAAAAAAGTGCAAATGTTTATGAGCTTATAATAACTGTAGATGTCTGAGTATGTTCACTGTTAACGTAATGATATTTAAGTCTTAAGTCAGCTGACAGGTCTTCAGTGGCTGAACCTTCATAGCTTAATACTTTTTCCCTACAAGCCAGGAGGAAGCCTTCTTTTTGGACAACACAATGTCACAGATATAAAAGGGATGTCCGTGTTTGCCATCTTTAGTTTGTTTTTTTGCCATGGTACATTCCTCCTGTGGAGAGGTCTGAAATCAGAGCACTTAGTGATGTAGAGATGTGATTAGGATCTCCATGGTTAACCTCAACCAGATGATCTGCAAAGGCTGCCTCTCAAAACATAAGTCGACCCTGAGAAAGGTAACTGTATGGTGAGGGTACTATAGAGGGACAGTAGACAGAAGAGTTGCTAGGATATCTATCCCAACACAAGCTGAAAGGAATGGAAACAAAGGTGAGGTGAGAGGGAAATGGTACTGTCAACAGTGAACGCAATCGAGCACCTACAGCTATGGCAAGTTACTACACAACTGCATTATATTCATCATACATTTCACTGTTGCAGTAATGATACTTGGAAAGATTCCTAAGGCATTTGATTAGTGGGTGGCTGGCCCTGGGCAGACTTGGTCTGCAGGAGATCCTATAGGATTTTCTTTGGCAAACCCCATCCTTACTCTAGAGGTGATGTCTAGGGTATGGTGCTTGGTGAAGATGCAGAAAGATAATCATGTTGTTGCATCCAAGAAAGCCTGAGTGTTGCCCTCTCCCAGCAATGCAGTGGTGGTTATGTTGCCTTAGGGATGCAAGCTCTAACCTGACCTGGTACAGTCTTGTCACAAAAAGTGTAAATACAGTTTATAAGCCATTTTCAAACTGTCTGCATAGAAACACATTTCCTCTCCTTCCCATTTGCAAAGGGAAGGAACAGCTGTTCAGATTATCTAACTTCTCTGGTTGCAGCCAAGTAATATCTCAGCTGTCCATGCATACCAAATGAGTGCAAAATCTTCTTCTCTTGTTCTGCACAGCTTAAAAAAAACAGGCATCTGGACAGTCTAATTCAAGAATAGCTCTATTAAAACTTTATGCAAAAAGGTAGGGTTAGTACACATGTTGACCCTGTCCTTATGGAGGTCAAGGAATGGCTCTTCAAACATTAAGGCTTGCAATTCCAGAATTCTGAATGACTGTAAGCTGGGCACTTTTATCTAGTCATCCAGTGATGCTAAACAACTCTAGCAAGGGTGGAATATGCACATACCAAGTTAAATGCACAAAATGTGCAGCACAGCAGTATTTGGCAAAAAGCTGTTCACATCTCATACGTTAGAAATGATACTCCTCTTCAAATAGGGTCATCAGGGATCTTTACATGGACACCTCTCTCTTTTGCGACCATCATGTTTCCACCACAGTCAGGAAATCCTCCTATATGGTCCAGTTTAGTTCCAAGGGAATATCTTCAAGATGTAAAAAAGTCATCCTACTTATGTACCTTTCCCTTATCAGATCCATCATAGATTAAAAACCCTCCCTTTGGTATGTATAAATGCAAACATATTGCTCAACGGGAAAGGCCAAAAAAGATTTATAACCAAGAAAATTAAAGGCCTTGGATCTTTCAGCTATCTCAATAAATCAGTATGACTCTTGCACTCCATAGCCTACAGGCTGCTCCAAAGCAACCTGTGCCTTGCTTTGCGAGTCATGAAATATCCAGTTCTATTTGAGCTCCTATTTCTTCACAAACCCAGTGGCTCTACAAACACCAACAAACGGGATCTAAATCTACACTAATAAATAAACAAGACAAGCTGGATGGATAGGTTCCTAACTCGGTGTATTAACATCCAATGGAATACGTTACCACTACAGGTCACAGCACTAATTTGATTACAATTAAGGTTAGTCTATGATTTGAATGAGTAAACAAGTTTACACCAGGATTAATATGTACAGCCCTGCTTGATTTGGAAGGTGAGCACCATTAAGTGCATGAAAACGAAGGAAAGAACTTAAGTGTATCTGCTTAAAGGTGCACATGGCTAGACGTATTACAGTCACTTTCTTAGTGATGTTCCTATGTTTTAGCAGAACTTACTGCCACTAATAAACCTGGGT
Source organism: Protopterus annectens (assembly GCF_019279795.1). Taxonomy (NCBI): domain Eukaryota; kingdom Metazoa; phylum Chordata; order Ceratodontiformes; family Protopteridae; genus Protopterus; species Protopterus annectens. Next base: position 1,766,153,751 of record NC_056728.1, read on the forward strand.
TCCATGTCAAAAAGTTCATCAGAGTGGAAGCAGATCACTCAAAGGGAAGCAAGGTAAGCTTTTCTAAAACATAGTTAACGTCTCATGATGGAATTATCCTTTTTCTATGAGATCTCAAATGCAAAACTGCCTTAGAAAACTGACATACTGGCAATAAGGGGTAGAGAGGGAGGTCACAAGGCAGACAAGCTGAAATGGACAGAACATGTGCCTTTCAAAGAGGACTTCCAGGATGGCTGCACACTGAGTAACAGCTCGATTCTAGCTCTCCCAGTGTGAAAAAAGAAACTCAACAGAGAAGGCCAGTATACTTTTGTGTTTATGGGTAAATTTCAATAACTGGCTAGAAAATGCACTGCCTGGATGCCAGTAAGAAATACAGAGCACCTGGAAAAAAATCAGCTACAAAAAGTGAGGAAAAAACACTGACTGGGGAAAGTTCTGCAGCTGTTCAGCAAAAAGCAGTGCAACCTCCACACATGACTTTCAGTAACCTACACAAAGATATAAGACAACTGCACACAAAACTGGTTAAAATAAATGAAACACTAATGGAGTAAATCAACACAAACAAACAAGAAAAGGCTGGAAAAAAATAAAAGAAACTTTAACAGATATTCATATGAGGTGATAAAGCTGCAAAAATCAGAGGTGGAAATGAAGAAAAGGCTGGATGAATATGAGACTGCTCAGGAAGAGATGTTTTAAAAAATAATAGAATTAGAAGACAGAGCACATAGGGAAAACCTGCAATTTTCAGCTATACTAAAGAAGCTAGAAGGAACAGACTGCATTAATTTTATGAAAGCACAAATAAGCAACTGGACTGGTATTCCACAGCAGAAAGTTTATGCTTCAAACTTGGCTATGAGAAAGCAACCTATTCCTTTAATAGCAAATATGCATCCATCAGAAGGAGTTGGTTCTGACAAAACTGTGGCAGTAGGACAAAATACTGAAAGTGGTAAAGATGCATCCATCAGAAGGAGCTGATTCTGACAAAACTGAGGCAGAAGGACAAAATACTGAAAGTGGGAGATAGAATGATTACTCATTGTACACCAGACAGAAGAGAAATAATTTAATTCCACTATTCAGAGAATGTCGAAAAGCAGGTCTTCAAGGTATTCTTCCCTGGAGGGACAAAATAATTCTTTGGTGAAGTACATGCTAAGGAGGAAATACAAAAGTTTGTCCAACAAAAAGTGAGCTGTGAAACAGAAGGACATCCTGATTCTTGCTCTTCTGGTAGTAAAGGCCAGAGAGAAAATGTACCCTTGAAACCTTTTCCAGTGTTTCAATGGAAAACGTTGGGAGAGAATTAAGGGAGCATGAGAGCTGACTATAAGAATCAAGAGTATGTTGAAAATGAAGCAGAGAGAGGCTTTGGGAGATGGAGATGAATAGTAATAAAACCAGTAACTTAATGTGGGATTACAATGCAATAATTATATTTGTGAAATATTTAAGAACAAGAAAATATGGAAATATTGGACTTTTTCAGAATTTGCTGGACTTGTGAGGGTATATGCCCTACTGTTCAGAAAATGCTTTGGGGAGGGGAAGACTGGGGAGAAAGTTAACTGTAAGCAAAACAAAAATGAAGTTATGTCTTATCATAACGTTCCATCTGTATTGTCCATCTTCACTAATCCTTGACTTTGGGCACAGTTCTGAGCCTCGAAACTGACTCGGCCAGTATTCCAGCTTGCTCCTTCCAAAACATTCGAGCTAAGCTGTACCCATAATGCTCCTCCACAAATTACCTCAGATCAAGTTTGCAAACAATAAGAGACAAACAAGAATAACAGATCAGAGGCCTTATCCAAGACTTTATACTGAAAGCCAATTTTGGAGAGATTCGATCCACCAAGACTTCTGAGGGCAAGGGAGAAGAAGAGAGGGAATGTCGAGGATTAGGGAAGATCGACAAAACAGATGGAACGTTATGGTAAGGCATAATTTCTTTATCGGATGTCATTCTTCACGTAATCCTTGACTGTGAGTCAGAGTCCCAAGCTACCTGAATCTTGAGAGGTCTCATGGAAGAATATACCTGAGCACCACTGAGCCGAATGATGCATGTCCCCTAGAGATTTGTAATGCGTAACAAAGGTATGAGGAGATGCCCATGTTTCCGCAGCACAAATATCATCTAAAAAAGCTCTGGCATGAAAAATTGCAGATGCTGCTACTGCTCTAGCTGAATGTGTTCTAACAGGACCTGGTGGGTGGAGTCCTTTCCTGTTGTAAACAAAGGTGATAGTCTCCTAGCCATTTAGCCAGAGAAACTTTAGATACTAGGCATCCTAAATTGGCTGAAGAAAAGGAAAGAAATAGCTGGTCAAATTGTTTTGATTTTCTTTGCTCTATGAAGATAAAAATGCAATTACCTGTGTGCATCTAGCATGCGCAGATAGTACTCCCCTTTATTGGAAAAACTGGGAAAGAAAAATGGGAGTTGTATAGTCTGATTGAAATTTGCCTCAGAAATAAGCTTTGGTAAGAAGGAGGGGTTAGTTCGGAGGGAGACCCAATCCGTATGAAACATAAGGTAAGGGTTTTTTTGCAGGATAATGCCTGTATTCCAGATATTCTTCCGGCAGAAGTAATAGCTACCAAAAATAAGGCTGTTCAAAGTCACAAGTTGCTGAAGGTTAAAAGGGTTGACAAACAAGTGACTGAAGTACCAAATTCAAATCCCATGGTGCAGAGGATTCCCTGAATGGAGGTCTGAGCACTAAGGTCACTTTCAAGAAGGCTTTGCAAAGTTTATGTGACATAAGGGACAAGCTGTTTAAACCAACATGAAAGTTAGATATCGCAGCAAGGTGCATATGAATAGTGGAGGCTGATGCATTTGTCTCAAACAGTAAAGCCAAAAAGTTTAGAACTTTATCAACAGGCACTGAACATGGGTTAAGATTATAGTTTAGTGACCATTTAGTAAACTTTAGCCACTTGTTATGGTATAGTTTTCTTGTAGAAGGTTTGTGGTGGGCCAGAATGATGCGTTAGACTGGGGAGGTGAGAAAGGGATGTCTGGTGATCATGGGAAATGGAAAAGCCACGCAGTGAGCTTGAGATGCTGCAGATTTGGATGAACCAGTCTGGCCGGGTGGGACAATAGGTCTGGAGCTGGGTCCAGTATCCAGGGTTTCCGAAGTAGATGAGGCCAAAGGAAGGGAAAACTGATCTGCCGAGGCCAGAATGGGGTGATGAGGATTATCCTGTTCTTCAACCTGTTGGCTTTCTTTAGAAACTGATATATTAGGGGAAGCAGAGGGAAGGAGTACAACAGACCGGGGGGGGGGGCTATCATGGAGGAGAGCATCTCTGGGTGACTCCCCCGGTGGGGGGATAAGGTCAAAGTAACTGCTGCACTTGCTGTTCAGAGGGGAGACGAAGAGGTCACAGCAAGGTTGGCCCTAAAATGAATATCTTTTCCGCCACTACTGGATTAAGAGACCACTTATGAGGCATGAGGATGGATCTGCTCAGCTTGTCTAGAAAGCAGTCAAAAGAAATCACTCATTGCCAAACTCTGAGCGTTTCTCAACAAAGTGAGTTAGACCTGGGTCCCCCTTGCTTGTTGATGTACCAGTCTTCAGACATATTGTCTATATGAATTGCAATCGTTCCGAAGGGGAGTATGTCTTCAAATGCCTGCAACGCTAAGAGCAATGCCCTCATCTCTAGAACACTGATATGCAAACTGGTTTCCAGCTGAGACCAAGTGCCTTGGACTGTCTTTCCCAGATAATGCTCCCCCCACATGGGACACGTCCATGGTCACTTACGGCTTGAAGTTGAGGAGGGACAAAGGGACAGCCCGACAACATTTCAATGGAGTGAAGTCACCAACTAAGGTCTTCCTTGCATCAAGTGGTGATCACAATCAAATGGGACATTGGTTGATTCAATTAAGTGCCATTGGGAGGCCAGAAGCCATTGAAGAATTCGCATGTGATATCTGGCCAGGGGGACTAGAGTGGCAGAGGCTGCCATTGAACCTAGAGTCTGTAGAATGAATTTCACTGTTAGTTTCTTACTGAGAATGGTCTGTCTGACTTGTGATCTGATCCTCAGAAGTCTTTCTAGGGGAAAAGATGAAATGCCAGTGACTGTCAAGCATGGTACCAATGAATTCCAGATGTTGGGAAGGTTTTAAATGGGATTTTTTGCAGTTTATAGTGATTCCTAAGACAGAGCAAAGGTGAAGAGTATAATCTTGTGCCATTACAAGTTGACGCCTGGTGCAACTAGTAAGGAGCCAGTCATCTAGATATGGAAGCACCAGGACTCCTAGCAGTCTGAGGTGAGCTGCAACCACTGCTATGCAACCACTGCTATACACCTGGTGAACACCCTGGGGGCTGTGGTGAGACCAAGGGGCAGGGTCCTGAACCAATAATGACTGGCTCCCAGCTGGAAGTGCAGGTAACGTCTGGACTGCTTGTCCACTTTATGTGGTAATACACATCCTGAAGATCTACTGAGCACATCCAATCATCTTTTTCCAAAAACGGAAGTATAGACTGAACTGAGACCATCCGGAATTTGGTCTGCTGAACAGATTTGTTCAACTGACTGAGATCCAAAATTGGTCTCCAAGCCCCCATTTTCTTTGGCACTAAAGAATCTCAAGTAAAACCCAGATCCTCTCTGGTCTGGTGAGACTGCTTGGATGACTCTCGTCTAGCAGTTTTTGAATTTCTAAGACTGTTGCATCCCTGTGACTGGGTAGAACATCCAGGATTATTTTTAGTCTTTTTTGGTTCTTCTAAGAAGGGGATGCTGTAACTTCTGGTTATAATCTTCTGCACCCATTTGTCGCTTGTTATCCTTAGCCAGGCAGATTAGTGCAGGGATAATTGTCCCCTGACTGTCTCCAGAGGAAGGCAACTGGGCTTCCTTTCTGGAGCACAGATAGGAAGTTACCAGGGAAAGAATCCCTGGAACCTTGATTCTGCAGGCCATTTCTGCCTCTTGAGTGGTGTCTTCTGTTATTACTTCCCCCTCTCCCCTGGGGAAAGTCATTGCCACATGAGTCCTGAAAGGTCCTTGGTACTTTTTCAACCATAGCCTCCCATTTCTCTGGTTCCTGGAATAAGGCTGCTGAGGAGTGGAAAAATGTAAACCCACAGCAGAAAGGGTTTTCCCATCTTTCTCACATCTGGCTAGAGAGTTTTTAACCTTGGGACCAAATAGGGAAGTTCTGTCAAACAGAGCACTGACAAAAGAAGACAAATGGCTGCGTGAAATCACATAAGCCCATCCAGGCACATCTCCTGATCGCTACATCTGAACCTGATGCACTTGCCATCCCTTTGGCAGCACGAGCAATTAGCCACATGGATGAGTTGGAGATGGATTCTAGGGTGGCGAGCTGAGAAGGCACTCTGTCCCTTTCCTCTTCAGCTACCACAAAAGTATTTGACAGCACTTTAATCAGATCTTGTTGAAGCCTCATAAAATGTGCCTTGTAGTTCAAGGACCTGAGAGTGAAAGCTGATGAAGCATATACATGCTTCCCAAATCTATCCATTGTCCTAGACTCTTTGTTAGGAGGATGAATACTAGGACTTTCGTCGGCAAGTTCCTTCTTGGTGGTGCTGCCACCACCATGGTGTCCACAGGAATTACTTTGGCCCAGTGTTGTTGATCCTGAGGGCCAGAGAGAATACAGTCAGGTCTCCTTGAGATCAGCTTGATAGAGTCAGGCAAATTCCAAGCCCACTGAGAGATCAGCTTAATAATATAGTCAGCGGATGGAGAGATTCCAGAGGTAGAGGGCTGGGCACAAAAAGCCTCTAGGTATACTGATTCCTCTGAAGAAGGTTGGAGGGTAGTCCAGCCAGCCCTCTGTTTAAAGGATTTCTAGGATGTCCCCGAAGGAAACATCTTCAGGGAGTGACTTAGAGGAACCTTCCCCCTCATCCAAATCGGTATCTTCTGTGAAGGACTCTTCAGGGGAGTCCAAGTGCTTCCTCTTGTACTTTCTCTTTGAAGGTACTGCTTCAATGGAGTGTTCCGGATAGGTATCCGAAGATGACAAAACCAATGTGGTTTGATCCTAAGACTTTTGTGCCCTCTGTCCCATGGAGACTGGAGGAAGCTCAGGTCAAGGGGATGGACAAGAGGTTTGGACTGGCAGGGACGGCATATACTGTTTGTTCGCCATGGACAAAGCCCTCTCCATGGCCTAGAAGGCAGCACCCCCCCCGTACAGGGATGGGAGCCCGGAACTGAAATAGACTCCTTTGGAACCGTGGTCCCACCCTGCACTAAGGAAGCCGCCTCCGAAGCATAAGCTATAGTCGAGCTTACATATGGAGATGCATCAAGGGGCATGCATGGCTCTGAAACGATCAAAGTCGAACCCCACCCCTCGGTACAGGGAACATAGCCTTGACTCAGGGAGGTCTTCAGGTCTGAGAGACCTGAAGAACTCAGGGTAGCTATCGGTGCTGGAAAAAAAGGCTCTGACTGGCACCAAAGCAGTCAAAGCCTGGAGAGTCAGTACCAAGGGCTCTGAAAACTCATGTGGAGTCAAAGGAGGAATAATCAGTGGTGTGGAAGATGGTAAGGTTCCAAAGCTAACATTGCTAGGAACCCAGGAAGGGGGTAATCCCCTCGCCATAAGAAGCTGTTCCACCAGTCTCATAATGTCAGATTTGGACAAACTCTTGGTGGATTGAACTGAGGAAGCTGATGGAGATTTTGGTGGATGTGTCTCTAAAAAAGGACTGGGAGGACAGTCCATAAAACGATCCACTGTGGGAGAATATCTGGTACGTGGTACCAGTATGAGTGAAGGATCCTTCAGTTCTGGACACTTGGCTGGAACCTACGAAATATCTTTACTTGGTGTTGGCACTGATGGTTTTGGTGCCAAAGAAGTCGATGCAGAAACAGGCACTGCTGGCACCGAGGACTGAACATTTTGGCCCACCATTTCCAAAGAAGCTTTCGGCACCCATAGAGACTTGGCAATTTTAGTTAGTGGTTCCGATGAAGGTGTTGGAACAGACTGATTTCTTTTCTTAGGTTCTGGCAAAGAGGAAGGAGATGATGAACTGGCTTCAGTTTTTGGATTAGATAAGGCCTAGTTAAAGTCCGAGTTAAGCAAACCTTTCAAAACTAGCTTACTTTTACATTCAAAGTCCTGTGGCTAAGGTCGTGACAGCACAGTCCACTTGTAGATGGACTACATCAAGACAATATATACAAAGTGTGTGTCCATCTGAATTTTGCACCTTCCTGTCGCATTTTTGACACCTCTTGATCCCAGACGTGCCTTTGGAGGGTTTGTCGGCCATTACAAAAAAGACAAGGGCCACAATACACACAGTCACAGCAACAAGTGAGAGAGAGGAAAGGGCTTTTTTTTTTAAACTAAGTAAAGGCAAGCAGGGAGAAAATACCAGCTAAGGTATTTAAGAATACCTGAAGGTAAAGGGAGAAAAGTACCAATGATGGTACTTGAGAAGAACTACCTAACGGTAGATAAAAGAAAAAACACACAAGCTACACTATCTAAGGGAAGAGCGTGTGCTACAGATATACAAGATAAAAGTCAGAAAGAAGCAATTAAAAGAGTTTAACTTACAGTTTACTTAAACAATAGCTTTTGCACAAGAGCTGAGAGAGAATGTGTGGCATTATGAAGCGGCAAACAAGATCTGAGGTAATTTGGAGAGAAGCATTATGGGTAGAGCTTAGCTCAAGAGTTTTGGAAGGTGCAAGCTGGAATAAAGGCCAAGTCGATTCCAAGGCTCAGAACCAAGCCCACAGTCAAGGATTACATGAAGACTGACATTAGATATTTTTATTTATTTTATTTTTTTTATTTCTTAATACTTCTACTTTTGTGATGTATGGTTTTCTTTGTATGCTATAAAGTACAGTTTTTTCATATTATTTTTAAGTGTAATGGGGATGGTAAATAAGTGCTGCTGTTCTTTTTTTCCTTTCTTTCTCCCTTCTCTCTTCTTGTTCAGTGTGATGGCCTCTCTTTATCCCATGCCAGTAATCAAGGAGCCCCAATCCTCACCACCGACACTGTGAGAGGAGGTCACTAAGAGCAGGAATGGATTTACACAGTATTTTCAAATTCAACTCTCTGCATCAAACATAATTTCCCCCAAGAGCACACAGGAAACACACTTAACTGGGACTGGACACACCGTCTCTCCAGATCCCAAACAAGACCCACCTTCAAGCACTGTGTCCCAATTTTAAGTATCTGACACACACACACACACACACACACACACACACACACACACATACACACACACACACACACCCCTGAGAAAGGCTGACACAGATTCACCAGCTGTGTCCCCCCTCTCCAAATTACAGGGTAGCTGCCACCAACCAAATACTCTAAGGCTCTTACATGGGGTAACCAATTACACTGTGTCAAATTAATACTGATATGAATTGTAGGGTGTGACCAAAGCAGCAACGCTTTTCAGAGTGGCCACAGTGACACTGAAATAAGCACAAGTACTCTCAAGATATTAAAAGTATTCATTAAAATGCCACAATGAAAAGGTATAAAATATTTAAAAATGGATAATAACAGAAAACAAGAAAATACTTCATATTTAGTTACAGTAGACATCAGAGTTTTTCAGTCACAGGAAATATAAAATAACACAGTCTGGTTCTCTTGTCTCCATGGAAAGAATCTGATAATGAGAAACTGGCTGTCTGGTTCTCAAAGGGAAATTGTTTACAGTCTGGTGAACAGTGATTGGCTGGGGGAAAAAGAGAAACTGGCTAGGAGATAATACTGTCTGAAAGCATTTAGGGTTTTTTCCACCTGGGAGAGCCATAAAGATCACACAAAACCAGTTAGCACTTAGTAGAAGCACAAGCTACACCATGCGTCTTAACATAGATAATGTTTCTTTTAGGTTAACTCAAGTCGAAGAGTGACTGTCAGTTTGGGACATTTGTTCCTGAGTGCCTGTCAGTTTGGGACATTTGTTCCTATCAGGAGGGTAAAACTTCAATACTTGAAAATGTACATAGTCTTCAGTGCTAGTATTAAATTGGTAGATTTTAAGGGGGGGTATTTTTTGAGGGTTTCAATAAAACAAAAAAGTTTTTAAGATATGACACAGGCTCAAACGGATATGACAAGAAATAACTTCATAAAAAGTTCAACCCGCTAAATAGTGTATGCATGTAACGCAAAAAGCTGTAAATAGTCACTTTATTAAAAAGGTATTGTACATAAAACGTGGGAATTCTAACTTTTTAATACAATGATGCTTTCTGTAGTGTCTTTAAATGTCATGGTCTCTCAGATAAATAGAAAAAAAGAAATAATAATAAACTTTATTAAAAAATGTAGAATGCAAATAGATATGCTACAGGAGAGACACTTGGAAAGAAATGAACATGTGAATTTAATAAAAAACATTTTCAGAATGGTTATTCAGCAGAATATCTGGGACAAAGTAAAGGAAGAGTACTTGTATCTATTGCAACAGGTGCTCCAATAGTAATAGAAAAGGATAAAAAAGATAATTCAGATTTGTAGTGCTAAGGGGCTACTGGCAAGAGAGGAGAATTATACTGGCATGTATTTCTATTCCATCTAAAACAGCAATAATGGAGCTTAAGAAAATTCTGGGAGAAATAATCAGTTTTCAGCAAGGAATATTACTTATAGATGCAGACTGGAATTTGATTTGCAACAGTGAAGATGTGTCTGGGGGGTCCAGACCAGATGAGAAAGTAGAACAAAGGATGGCAGATTTTTGAAGAAATTCATGAAAATATTTGTCATGGAAAATGTGAATTCAGTAATGGGAGTCTGGAGTGAATTTATATATTATTTCCCATGAAATAAAAACTGGGCTAGGCTAGATAGAAATTACATTTCAGAGGAACATGTGCATTTAATTGAAGATCTTGACATGAACCCAATAACTGTTTCAAATCATGCAGCAATAATAACTAAAATAAAAACACAGAGTTGTTGTTGTTGTTGTGTCTTTCGGCTTTTCCTGGTTAGGGGTCGCCACAGTGGAACTCCGGTCCGCTAATGATTGGTAGTTGATTTTTACGTGTCGAGTTACCAGCCCTGATGCACAACCTTCAACGAAGGTACGCCCATTCATGCATGTCTCCACGCAGAAGACGCTCTAGCTGAGAATCGAACTGGACAGCGTCCGACTGTGAGGCAAAAATAAGACACTCGGGCTTTCCCCAACTATCTTGTTGAAAAGAGAGAAATTTAAGGAATGGAGTGGAGTTTATTCAGGAGCTACTCAAGAGGATGGAAATTACTTCTGAAAATATATCTAGGTAGTGCGATAAAATTAAGGTGGAGTTTAAAATAGGGTGGAAATAAAAGAATTTAGATGGACTGACAAATGTTAAAGTATTGCAGAATAGAGGGAATCTCACAGAACAAGAACAGGATCAACTGCAGAATGCTAAGCAAAAAATAAGAGATTACATCTCGATAATATATATGAGTTTAGAAAGACTGCTGTTAAGCAACTGTTTTTTGGTAACACTACAGCACAGAAACTTTAGCACAATGACTCAGGCAACAGAAAGCAGAAGGGCTGTCGCCAAGCGTAGGGAGCCTATAACAACAAAAGTAACAAGAGATCCTACAGAGGTATTAGAAATATTTCGGAAATTCTATGAAAGTCTGTATAAAGCAGAGAAACATGGAAATCAAGAAAAGATACAAATGGAAATGTTTATGGAAGAATTAAATATGCCAAAGTATTTAATAATGGTTAGGACAGGAGGAGATGAAATAAAAATTGTGATATATACAACCAATCTACAGGAAAGTCTCCAGAAACAGATGGTACTTATGTGGAAGTTTGGAATCCAGGGGGGGAAACTGATAAAGATCTGGAAGGTTTTGTTTAACAGTATTTTAAGAGGAGAGGAAGTACCAACATCCTGGAAGAAAGCAGTGGCAGCTGTAATACCTTAAGAGGGTAAAGATCCATCAGACCCAGTTTCATACAGACCCATATCAGTATTAAACAAAATTATAAAGTACTTGGTTTCATCAAGGCCAAATAATGCCTACTAAACCTGGTGGACTTCTTTGAGAAGGTCACCAAAGCAATGCATGAGGGTAAAATAGTTCACACTGCCTACCTTGACCTGGCCAAAGCATTTGACATAATACCCCCACTCCGGCATTGTTGATGAACTCAAATTAGGTACACATCCGTATGTCACCCGGTGGATAGCCAACTGGCTCACAAACAGGACCCAGGAAGTTAGAATTGGGGAGTCCACCTCTACAAACATGCCAGTCACACGTGGAGTCCCTCAGGGATCAGTCCTTGGACCACTCCTTTTTGACATTTACTTCTCAGAAGTCAAGGCCAATGTCAGTGGTCTCTGGCTGACTAAATTTGCACATAACTGCAAATTAGGAGTGGTCATTGAATCTCACACTGACACAAATGTTCTCCAACAGGGGCTGACACAGACTAACAACTGATGTCAGAACCATGGACTAAAACTAATTGCCAATAAATGCATAATAGTATCCTTTGGGAAGTCATCCATCCTTGGTAACTATCATATTGACAGCACACCCCTTACAACTGACCCAGTAGTCAGGGACGTAGGGACACACACAGATGGTAATCTAGTCTTTGTTTATCATTTGTTTACAATGATGAGGAAATCATTCTATGCTGCTCAACGTATAAACAAAGGTATGGCAGCTACGTCCAAGGAAGTCATTGTTCCACTGTACTCAGCATTCATCAGACCTATCGAGTACAGTGCCCCCTTTGGTATGTACATAACCAGGCATATCCAACAATTGAAATGTCCACAGAGGTTCCTCACTAAAAATACAGGGCATAAGTAATATGGCCTATGCAGACCGCCTGAAGGCCCTATCCCTGTATTCTGTCTCCTACAGACTTTTGAGGGGAGATCTATGCCTGGCATACAGGGCACTGTCAGACTCCACTCTGATGGACCTCCTACATATCCACAAAACAAACAGCATCAGAATTACCCATTATAAAGACTTAAACCTTGCCTGTGATATAAATAGGACATGCTGGAAAGATAGGTATGTATCCCAAAGACTACCCAGTCTATGGAACAGACTGCCCATCCATGTGAAGCAGAGTTCCTCCCTAACCCAATTCAAGTGCAACGTGGACAACTGGATGGGAGACCGGAAATTCATCCTTGGTTTGGCACCTATGTCTCTAATGGACATAGGTAACCTGTAAATGGTTTCATCTCCCAGACCCATGCTTACACTTACCAAGGGTATCAGAACTTGTCAGAGATTTGGGATGCATGGCTAGGCTTAAAAAGGCCCTTGTAGTTGTTAGGCTAGTAAACACCTATGAACCTATAATGGTTAAAAGAATGGCAAAAGTAATGTCAAAATTGATACATATGGATCAATGTGGTTTTATGGAGGGGAGGCAAACATTTGACAACATTAACAGAACACTGATGATCCAGAGGGAAGCAAAATGCAATAAAATACCATTCTTGTTGGTGGGTCTTGATGCAGAGAAAACATTTAACAGAGTAAGCTGGGACTTTATGAGTATGGCAATAGAAGCATTTTCATTTCCTGGAAAAATTATAAGGTTTATTAAGAGGATATATGAGGGATCGGAGGCAAAAATTAAAGTTAGTGGTATCCTCTCAATCAAGGATATAATTGGTATGGCAGTCAAGAAAAGTGACTCTATTTGCAAATTATTTTACTTTCTACCTAACAAAACCAGAAAGAGACATTACAGTGTTGTGTAACATTTTGACACAGTTTCATATCTTTTCTGGATACAAAATTAATAAAACTAAAACAAAGGCAACAGCAGTAAATTGTGTACCCGCATATGAATTGGTTCAGCAATATACATACTTATGGGGACAAGATAAAATGAAGTATTAAGCAGCATGGATTAAAAATGATTCTGATGTGGCAGCTACGGATATGTGGGAAGAGACTAAACAAAAGATAATACAAAAACTGAGAAAATGGAAGCTTTGTTATATGGATATGGATAGTAAGATAGAAGCAGATAAAATGTTTTAATCCCATTAGTCTTATACACAGATCAGGAAGCAGATAAAATGTTTTAATCCCATTAGTCTTATACACAGATCAGGCTTGCTTTTATCAACCAGAGTAGAAGTTGTTGAAAGCAACTAATAAAGAGTTGAAGGACTTTATTTGGGAGGAAAAGACAACTAAATGAAAAAAAGACAAGCGTTCATCTCACAGTAAATCCACTAAGAAAAATGACAGGATAATGCTCTAACACACCAGTAGGCTCTACATGAAATAAAATGTTCTCTCCTCTCCAGTTGTATAAAAAACAGCATTATTATTGTAACAGACTGAGCGCTTTCATCCACTCAAACGTGGACTTCATCAGAATCTGAATGTAACTTCCAAACATTACATTTAAATACAAAAAACTGACCAATAAAATCTCGTGAAAAAGGTCTAATTAATTAATTAAAAAGTCTCATTTAAAAAGACAGCATACCTAAATAAGCTGATTACATAAAAAAATGTCATGTAAAACATGGTACAAAATTAATATATAAATAAGCAACTAACTACTTTCTAAGTTGCAAAACTGAATTAATAGCGATATAATCATTAATACCAGGGGGGGTTTGTGGCATTTAATAATTGCCATCTTAATTCCTTCTCCTGTACAAGTACTTTGATGTTACACACACCCCCCCCCCCCCCGGGGATTCACCTCTAAGCATTCTAATATAGCAAATTTAAATTTTGAACTAATAGGATTGTCTGCAATGTGTCTGTACAAAGCATTATTAAGATTCCCCTTTTTCATATGATAAGTATGTTTGTATATTCTATTACGTAATGCTCTGTTAGTTTTACCAACATGGAAATTCAGCCAATCACAGCACTTGGCTAAATAAACCACATGCTTAACCTTACAATTCCCTTTCATACAACAAACTTTGGCTCTATTGATATTGTCTAATATGATGTATTCATCTTCCAATATGGCCGCACATTGCTTACATCTACAACACTTTCTGGTATTTCCCTTTTTCCGCCCTTTTGTCTTAACACTGATTATCTTGGTGTCATACTTATGCTTCAGATTGACCCCTGTTTTGTATACAAATCTGGGAGAATCCCCTAATAGTTTGTATATAACACTGTCACTTCTATGTAAATTCCAATGCTTAATAATTACATTTTTCACGTCAGCGGACGAAGCATTGTATTCTATAACAAGAGCTCTACCAAATCCTTTGTCATCCTGTTTGTTATTAGGTGATATAAGCCCATTGCCTAATAAGGGTTTATATTTCTTTACCCACTCAGTCTTGACAAAATGTGTAACATCAGTGACTAACTTGTGAGGATATCCATAATTAATAAATATACGATGGGAGGAAAAGACAGCCAGAGTCAAGTGGGATAAATTGATTCTTGCAGTAGACCATGGCAGATTGGGATTACCCAATTTGAAGGGGTATTTCAGAGCTACACATTTAAGGCTCCTATACATGGCACAAGCAGAAAACTATAATTCAAAGTGGAAATGGAGGATGACGAAACAGGGTGGAGAAGCTCAAGAAACAAGGAGAGACTGGGATTTTGGATGCATGCCTTTAAGGAAAATAATAATCTTACAGAATATTATATCTATACAGTAGCAGAAAGTATTCTAAGAACTACGCCAATATGGGAATGGATGACTGCAATTAGGGATACACACAATAAGCAAGAAGGGGCTGGAATTTATTGGAGAAAACTGACAAAGGAACCAAGGTATTGGGAGCAAATAACTAAAGAGGGAAAGATGACAGAATGGGAAGATGCCAAGAATTTATTTGGACTGCAGATTAGAGATTGCCTTCCCTATCAAGGATAGATATCAGAGTATAGGCAAAGATGAAGAAATAGGGGAGTCCTAAATGAAAGTCCAGCACTGGTAGAGTTTTTAGCAGAATCTACAAGAGAAGCTGCCATTAAAAAAGGAATAATTAGTACGGCATATCAGATATTGCATGACAATTATAAGAATCAATCAGAAGAGGTTAAAAAAGGATTGGGAAGAGAGATTGGATAAGAAAGTCACAGAGAGAGACTGGATAAGAAAGTCACAAAGAAACAATGGGAGGATATATGTGTGTCTCCCAAATATGCAACAAAGTTTAGAATATTTAGGATTTTTGCTTGGAAATGTTTACATAGATATTTTAAACCCAAGTAGACTCCAGAAAAATTTCCTCAAGTAGACAGCAAATGTGGAAGTGTGACGAGGAAGAAAGAGTCAATTGGGAACAAATTTCTGGGAGTGCAGTGAGCTGATGGACTTTAAGGATTCCCTGTAGGATGCACTGTCAGAGATGCTTGGTGGGCAGACTGGTGTGATGAAGGAGATGATTCTGTTGAGCTATAATACAGAATCGGAATTGACTAGACATGTTAACGCCTTGCTGTGTCTAATTATGGTGGCTGCCAAAAAGGCAATTACTTGAAAATGGAAATCAAAACCTAAACCAACTATTCTAGAAGTAGTGAATATAGTAACAGAGATAAAACAACTGGAACTGAGATCTTTAGAAAAGGGTAACAGCAAACTACATAGGAAAAAATGGGAAATGTGGGAATAACCCATACAGGGGAGGAATAAGGTTTAAAAGAAGGCAAGACTTAAATGAGCTATGTAATGTTTGACTGAAAATGATTGGGTAGATTATAAGTGATGTATAATGTTTGCAACTGGAAGTGTGTCAGTATGGTTTGTGATGTAAAATGCTTACAACTAGGATTGTGTCGGTTTGGTTTATTTTCATTTACATAAATGTATGATTGCTATGTTGTAAGTGATGGTTTAATAAAAATGTTTCTTGTTTAAATAAAACATGTACCTTCAAAGAGGCTTAAGATAACCCTGACTTGTAAAGTCCTGGTAATCAAGGACTATGGATACTAATGCATCAGCCAGGTCCTACCCTCTCCTTTAGTACCAAAGGAAGAATGTTTTCCACTCAGCCAGTTATGTCAGTCTTTGCAGCTCATAAGCAATTACTGCATACTACTACAAGCCTAGCCAATGAGCAGAGGTGAGAATCAAACCCTGCACCTTGCATCTCCGAGGTAAATACCTTAACCATAATACCAACCATCCCCCTTCCTTGTATTAGGCTTTCTAGTCCTCCTTTAGTGTATGAAGCACATTGTCTGCAAACATGTACCTAAACATTATAAGTGCCAAATCAATCAACCTATCCGCCTTGGAGTCATCAGGTTAGGGTGCACAAGTGTCCTTTTGGTCTAAATCAAGGTATCCACATGCTGAGGAAGCAGACCAGGTTCAGTCCTTGCTATGCTCAATAGTATGAACAATCAATGCTACCTGGATCAAATGAGGGTTATGAATAGCATTTTGGCCGGCTCACAATCTTTTTATCACCCTGGGGTGACTGTGTATTGCAGTTAAAGTGAAAAGGAAAAGATCTGCTCAGCTTATGCAGAAGCATCTATTATGCATGCGTTTACCATTGGTGTGCAGGCCCAAAACTTATTGCGCTGTCTGTTGAGTAGAGAAGCAAACAGGCTCCATTTCTACCACATTCCCCACTTATGAAATAAATCCAGAAAAATGTCCCTGTTCAGCATCCATGCATGTGGGAATGACTCTAGCCTACTTACCTAGTCTGTTAATTTTCCTGAAACGGGATGTATGAAGCCATAAAGGCCTTGCCTAACTCCTGGGCCCAATCGCGCACTTGTATTGCCAACCTGTTAAAAAGGTAGGAGTGGGTCTCTCCCCCCCCCCCTTTGATGTATTATACTGTTGTGCTTTCTGTTATATGAAAGTGACTCAATTGTCAAATTGGTCTAAAAGCCTCTACTGCTAGGATTATTGACACCATTACTTTGAAACGTCTTTTTCTCTGGATGTAGTCCCATGCTCTCTGTATCCTCCATTCCTTTATGTGAAGTCTTCACTACTAGTATTACTGCTTTCTTGGACAATGAGGTGTCTTTTTCTGACTGCAGTCCCATGCTCCCTGGATCAGCCACTCACCTGAGTAAGCCCACCACAGTCTACGTGCAAGGAATCTGAGGTGAATATCTGGGTACCTGGAACTGAAATGAAGGGTATGTTTATGCACCTGCTGAATCCACTATAAGACCTCTTTCTTGATAGAGAAGCATGGAAATGGGGCACTGCAGAAGCCAAGTTGTTCCGTCTGTTCCTCAGGTACTACACCGTGGCATCCTCTTGTACAGCCTTAGAAGGGGGTACACTACTGGGAAAATGATATGCCATTGGGCCTACCACACAATCTGATTACAGTAAATTTAAATAAATCATTATGTAACATTATCAAAAAATGATACACACCATACAATGGCAAAAGAAAGAGTGAAATTATTACATATAAAAATCAAGCATAATAAAAATGGAAAGAAAAAGTCTGCAGTACTTGTACACCATTTGTTAACTAGGTGGGTGAACTTGTCATTAAGCTTTTTCAGACATAATTTGGGCCACAGATACACAAAATCATACACTGTAACTTCATGCCTGTGCTTGTGGCATATATGGATAGTGCCCAGACCATCGCTTAGGTGACCCAATTTTGACTAGTAACTCTGGTGCTTGATGGCTCAGGCAGGGGAGAATGGGTGAGCCTATCCTGGGGAGAGGACTGGACTGTGTGTGTCTGTGTCTAGGGCTACATGTGTTGGCTGATTTTCCCTGGTGGACACTGGGGAACTGCCATACAGTGTTTCATGTGGGTGGGTAGGGCATGCTGGTGACATCAATCCTTGAGGAAGTGAGGGGTAAAGTACAGCTGATGCCCGTTATACATCCCCATTCATGGCTTGTCACTGAATGGGTGCAGGGGGTAGGGCTTAAAGGACAAAAAAACACCCCCTGATGGCTGCTTTGAAAATGGTCCCTCCCTATCAAATGTCATGCCAGTGATAGGAATGAATGGGATGATTGACCAGGAGGTGGCAGATGATTGCCAAACGGTGAAGATAATGTGCCCCCCCCCCCATACAATGCACTTCCAACAAAGTATCACACATCATAACATCACATTCTACAATATAGTCTACCCTTTAGCAATACTTTACAAAATATTTGAGACCACATTGTGCCCATGCATTATGCCAGTACACTGTTAAAAACACAGAAAGGCAACCAAAGGTAACACTATAGTACATGATACAATAAATACAATATGCACAATAGAGTTAAAGGGGGATACCAGTTAGTGTGAGGGTTAAGACATCCTAACATAGACCAATTCAGGCAAAAATATCAAAATGATTTTGGCAGACAAAAGTTTTTACTGTACAATACTTGAATCCTCCTTTGAAGGAGGCCCGTGGGATATACAGAAATGGTCCACTAGTTGCATAGAACTGCTTCAGAATTCCCACTGACTTTTTTTTTTTTTTTTTTTAGGTTTTTATTAAGGGATGCAAACCAATAAATCCAAACCCCACTAGATGTAATCATGACATGTTTCATCCTTTTTATGAGCTTGTCAGTATAGCATAAGTGGATAATTTAGCCATTTTCTCAAAATTCTTAGCTTTTAAAGAAGTCTTCTTGTCCAAAAAATAGAGTGGCTGCAAAAACAACAAGCCAAAAGGCCACACATCAAGAAGATTTCACACAGGAGCAATGAGGACGTCATCTGCTACTTTTACAGCAGTTATATTTGCACATCAAGGGTGTGTGACCTAGCTTTGCCATCTCTGAGGTTGTCGCCAGACTGCTAAGAGTATCTTATTATATTTTCTCAATAGTCACCATCTCAAAGAAGTCCTTGATAGACCTAGTGGCCCTTCATCTTTTTTTTAATCATCTTTATTGAATTATCACTTGCAACATAGGCAATCATATATTTATATAAATGACAACAAACCATACTGACATAGTCTCAATTACAAACATCACACATCGTGTATAATCTTCTGTACAGTCAGTGTCAACACAGCATTACATAGCTCACTCAGTGGCTCATTCAATTCCTGCCTTCCCTTAAACCTCAGTCCTCCTCCAAAACATTACTCTACATATATTGCACACACAGTCCCCCTTTTTTTAATTTGCTCCTATCCTTTTCTGAAGATTTCCACTTCCAGTTCTTTTAGCTCTTTTACTACATTCACTACTTCAACCATGTTGGTTTAAACTTTGTTTTCCACTTTGAAGTAATTGCTTTTTAGGCAGCCACCATAATTAAACTTAACACGGCCTCACTATGTCTAGGCAATTCAAAACTATCCTAGCTCAAAAAAAATATTTCCTTGGTTACACCAATTTGCTCACCTAGTATTTCAAAACAGAGTAGTCTGCAGGGAATTTTTAAAGCCTGACAACTCATTATAATCCACAAAAATATATTTCCAATTATCTTTTTCTACCCCATCACACCTTCAATATAGTTGCAGTCTACCTGAGGAAAAATTCTTTGGAGTCTATTTGGGATATAAAAATACCCATGCAAACACTTCCAAGCAAAAATCCTAAATCTTCTAGACTTTGTTGCATATTTAGGAGACATATTTCTTTCTTTGTGATAGCTTATCCAATCTCTTTTTCCAATCTTTTCTAACATCCTCTGATTGATTCCTATAGTTTTCATGTAATATTTTATATCTCTTACTAATTATCCATTTTAACATTACCTTCTGTTCTATACTCAACTAAAAACTCTACCAGTGCTGGTCTTTCACTTAGGATTTCTCTCTCTTTCTCACTGCCTATACTCCGACATCAATCCTTGATGGGGAAGGCAGTCTCTAGCCTGCAGTCCAAATGTATTCTTGGCCTCTTCCCATTCTCTTACCTTTCCCTCTCTAATTATCTTCTCCAAATACCTTAGTTGCTTTGTCAGTTTTCTCCAGTAAAATTATAGATACAATCTACTGTAGATATAAACACTTTGTATCATGGTTTAGAATAGAAATGGGTTTATATGAAGCTGGATTTCATGGGTCTTTACCATTTTTAGGTATTACCATTACCACACTTTCTTACATGATGTTGGTGCCTCCTCCCCTTTTAAAAAATACCATTAAACAAAACCTTCCAGATTCTTATTATTTTCTTCCCTTCTAGATCCAAATCTCCTGGAGACTTTCCTGTAGACTGGTTATACACCACCATTTTTATCTCATCTGCTCCTATAAACTGTTAATAATTGAGCCTCATCTACCTCTAAAATTAACATATTTAATTCTTCCATAAACATTTCCATTTCTGTTTTTTCTTGACTTCCACATTTCTCTGCTTTATACAGATTTTTATATTTTTTGAAGCATTCCTAATATCTTTCCAGAATCTCTGGTTATTTTCCTTGCTATAGGCTCCCTAAGCTTGGCAACAACACTTTCTACTTTCTGTTGCCCAATTAGTTGTACTAAAAGTTTTTGCACTCTAGAGCTATTAGCAAAAAACAGTTGCTTAACAGCAATCTTTCTAAATTCATCCATATTATCCAGGTAGTCCCTTATTTTCTCTTTAGCACCCCACAGTTGTGCATCTTCTTGTTCTGAGAGATTTACCTTATTCTGCAGTACTTTCAAATTTGGCAGTCCCGCTAAGCAAATCTTACTTCTTAACCACATATTCTTCTTTTATTTCTACCCTCTTTTTAACTTCATTTTCATTTTATCCAACTCCCTAGATACATCTTCTGAAGAAATGTATATATTCCCTAATAACGCCTGAATAATTTTCACTACCCATTCCTTAAATTCCTCTCTCTTAACAGATGTGGGCAAGTGCCAATGTCTCATTTTTACTTCATTGCCCTGAATTTTTATCTTGGCTATTATTGACATATCATCTGAAATAGTTATTGGATATGTATCCAAACTTTCTATTAAATGCATCTGTTCCTGTGAAATAGTTTTTTGTCAAGCCTAGCCCAGTTGTACCTTGGGGAATAACATGCACATTCTCTCAGAGTTCCTACTACTGAATTCACATCTCCCAAACAAAATATGTTCATAAATGTCCTCTTTTGTTATATTTTCCCTTCTAGGTTACCCCAGATATATCCTCACTGTTGTAAATCAAATTCCAGTCCCCACCTACAAGTAATATTTCCTGATGAAAGCAAATAATTTCTCCCACACTTTTCTTAGGCTCCACTGTAGCAGTTTTAGGTGGAATACAAATATATTCCAGCATAATCCTCCTCCCTTACCAAACAGCTCATTACCACCACAAATCTACCATTATCTTTTTTCTTCTTCTATCACTATCGGAGCTCTTTTAGCAATTAAGTACTCCCCTTTTCCTTTGCACCAGACATTCCACTGAATAACCTTCCTGAAATCCTTTCTTTATCAACTTAACATGCACACTTCTTTCCAATGTATTTTGTTTCCTGTAACACAGATATTTCCACTCTGCATTTATTAATATAGCTCACCACTGTTTCTTTTTTTGAATATGCTTCTGAGGCCATTCACATTCCAACATAATACTGAAAATGCTGCCATTATGATAGAAGTCATTGTTCCCACCTGGTGTGTATATAACAGTTTCTTTAATGTCTATTTTCAACTTTTGTGTTACATGCATGCACTAATACTAATGTTTTGCAGGATGATCTTTTAGACAGTTGTTTCTTGTCATGTCCATCTGAACCTATGTAGTACCTTACAAGACTTTTTGTTTTAATGAAAACCCTCACACAAAAAAACAAATACACCTCCAGAATACCTCATAACCTATTAATACAAATGCACAGACTACGTACAAATACCTCATAACCTATTAATACAAACGCACAAACTATGTACATCTTCAAATAATGAAGTTTAACCCTCTTAACAGGGGCAATTGTTCCATATTGCAGCTACACACACAACCTTTAATTCAACTGTAATTAAGGTTATGCATCCTAAGATGCATGGTGTAGCCTATGTTTCTACTTACACTAACTGCTGTCTTTTATGTCTTATCTTTATTCCTCTCCTAGATGTACAAAACAACCTTAATGTTTTCAGAAAATATTTGCTTTTAGCATTAAAAAAGTACTGCCCTCTTATCAGCTTGCCTCCATAGAAACAAACCAAATCCATAGCTGCCTTCAGCTGCAAACTTCTCAAGTTACACTTTGAACATTTATTTGCAAAAGGAAACATTTTCATTGCATTCAGTCTTCTCTTATATATCTGCTTCCACTTAAAACTTGTAGTTAGATCAAGCCAAGAGCCTTAATCCAGTCAGGCCCCTATGCAGAAGTTAAGAAAATGCACTTCAGCTCTACTAAGACTTTTACACCTCATCCCAAATCTCAACAACCCAAGATTACAGCCCATTATCTTAAACATGTTTTGCCCAGGCTTCCTTCTCTTTTTTACATTGCAATGTCTACATTTCTTGAATCTAAAAAAGAAACAATGGGGAAAACCTGTTGCTTTAGTATCCTTATAACACACAAAAATAACTGAAAAAGCGTTATTATACAACATGCAGTTTATGCCATGAAAAGTTTCATAAAAATACCATTAAGAACAAAAACTGTTCTACTTACAGTTACCTCTTTCTCTTGTCTTCCCCTCACTTTCATGTTCTTCCAAACTTTAATTACATGAAGTAGGGCAAATGCCTTGGAGTACCTTACAAGTTTAACAAAGTCCAATATTTCTAGTTTTTTTTTTTTCAGCAAAGTTTCACAAGTGTGATTGATGCTTTGTAATCCCACATTTATTAATTTCTGAGTTGCTGTTTTTCTTCCTGTTGATCTCCATCTGCCAACTCCAGTCTCTATTTCAATTCAAATGTAGTCCCAGTTCTTCTGGTTAACTCCTGTGCTTTTTTCTGTCTTCCAAGCATTTTCCATTGCAACACTGAAATAGATTTGCAAAGCAGAGTTCCCTTCTGTTTTATAGCTCATTTATTGTTGGACAAACTTCTATTTCCTCATTGGCCTGCTCTGCATAAAAAAAATGGCAATGATCCTCCAGGAAAAATATTCTAAGGATAGCTGGATACAGCATATTGAATCCCGCACCCTAGTCCATGAAAAAGGAACTTTTATTGCCTGTTCTAGGAGACTAGGAGAGGTTGTGAGAATAAAGAAGGAGATGGTAACACACATGGAATGTTATGGCAAGTGCATAACTTCTTTATGCGATGTTGTCAATCTCGCCTTTATTCTCACGTATGGAACAGCATCCCTAGCAACCTAAATCCTGGGTGGCTCATAGAAGAATATTCCTCAGTACCATAGATCCAAAGGAAGCTCTACTCCTGGAGAAAAAAAAAAGTTTGTAATGAATAATAAAGGTATGGGGGTTTGACCATGTGGCTGCTGCACAAATATTACCCATAGATACTCTAGCTAGAAAAGCTGAAGAAGTAGCAAGAGGTCTAGTAGGCTGGGCTCTCACAGGTTCATGTAGCTGCTTATTCTGAGAAGTATAAATAAAGGCAATGCAAATCAGAAAGTCATTTAGATAAGGTAACCTTGGATACCGGTAAACCTTTTCTTGTTTCTGAAAAAGAAATAAATAATTGTTCTGACTTTCTAAAGTCTTTAGTTCTGTGCAAACAGAAACATAATGGTCTGTGAACATCCAACAAATGTAACATATGCTCTCCTTTATGTTGAAAATTTGGGAAAAACACCAGCAGCTCAATTGACTGGTTTAAGTTACTGACCAATACTACTTTAGGAAGAAAAAAAGATTTAAACTGTGTCTTTATGAAACACCAAGTAAGGAGGATTAGCATATAAGGCCGCAACTCGGATACTTTCTTTGCTGGATTTCCGCACAATGTGCATTGCTATCAGAAAGCATTTGGAAGATATCACCCATTGCCAAACTCGGAGGGCTTCCCGACAAAGGGGGTAAAATCTGGTTCCTCCTTGTTTATTGATATACCAGCCTACAGACATGTTGTCTGACTGGATTACTACTGTTCCCAGAGGGAGAGAGTCTTGAAAGGCTTGCAATGCTAGGAGCACTGATCTCATCTCTAGAACATTTATATGCATATGGGCCTCATAAGGGGACCAAGTGCTCTGGACTGTCCTTTCCAGATAATGACATCCCCCCACCCTATCTGGAAGGCATCTGTAGTCACAGTGGCTTGGGGCAAGCTGGGTAGAAATGAACAACCTAGGCTGACTTGATTGGAATTAATCCACTACTGAAGATACCTCTTACATGCATCTGTAATCAAGATCTTGTGAGACATTGGAAGCTCTAGAAAGGACTACTGGGTTGACAACTACCATTGCAGTATTTGCATGTGTAAACAGGCTAGTGGCATTAATATTACTGAAGCCACATTGCTCCCAAGACTTGAAGTACAAATTTTGCAGATGCTCTTTTCTTGCGGATCAATACTTTCACTTGGTTGCCCAATTATCTTATTCTGTCAGAAGGAAGATTTGCTATCATTTATCTTGCATCTAGATGAGTTCCTATGAAAACCAAACTTTGACAAGGTTCTAGAGCTGATCTTTTGTAATTTATGGTCATTCCTAGGTGCGAGCAAAGATGTATGGTAATTTCTCTTGCCCTTATGAGCTGATGCCTGGTAGTGGTGGTTAGGAGCCAGTCTTCTAAGTATGGAAACACTTGGAATCCTAGACACCTCAGGTGAGCTGCAACCACTGCC
Source organism: Protopterus annectens (assembly GCF_019279795.1). Classification (NCBI taxonomy): domain Eukaryota; kingdom Metazoa; phylum Chordata; order Ceratodontiformes; family Protopteridae; genus Protopterus; species Protopterus annectens. The sequence continues at coordinate 1,766,178,422 of NC_056728.1, forward strand.
ATGCATTTGGTGAACACTCTGGGGGCTGTAGTGAGACCAAAGGGCAGGGCTCGAAACTGATAATGATTGGCTCCCAGCTGGAAGTGGGGATGTCTGGACTGCCTGTCCATTTGTACATGGTAGCACGCATCCTGAAGATCTACTGAGCACATCCAATCATCTTTTCCCAGAAACAGAAGAATAGACTGTAAAGTGACCATTCAGAACTTGTTCCTTTGGCTCGACTTGCTTAGGTTGCTGAGATCCAGAATGGGTCTCCAGTCCCCTGTTTTCTTGGTTACTAAAAAGAATCGAGAGTAAGTTCTGAATCCTTGTTGGTATGTGGGGACCTTTTGGATGACTCTTTTGTTTAGCAAATTTTGAATTTCTCTGACTGGTTGATCGCTTTGATTGGGTGGCACATCTGGGATTCTTTTGTTTTGGGGAAGGGGATGGGCAAAGGGGATGAAAGAACCTTGTGATATTACCTCCTGCACCCATTTGTCATTTGTAATCTCTTGCCGGGCCTTGAGTGTAGAGACAGCTGACCCCCAATTGCCTCCAGAGCTGGACAATCTGGCCTCCATTCAGTAGCACTGAAAGGGCTTGCCAAAGAATGTGTCTTTAGAGCCCTGATTCTGTGGGCCTCCCTGCTGCAAGGGTGGCATCTTCCATTACTGTTCCCTCCTCTGCATCTGGGGGAACTTTCACTATATATGACACAGTCATTGTCCATGCTGGTGTGAACGACCTGAGACGTACCTCCCTGGACTACATGAAAAGAGACATAGAGGAGCTCTCTGATTATGTAGCCCAGGCAGGTATGATCCTAACCCTGAGCAGTATCCTTCCTTCACCAAGAATGATGCCACAATATAGAGACAAGATGATCAGCTTTAACAATTGGCTTAATGTCTGGTGTCATTCAAAGGGGATCCAGTGTCTGTCTGCCTGGGATGACATGCTTGACAAGCCACGCTGCTTCGCAAGGGATGGCTTGCACCTGTCACCCTGGGATTCCGGATATTGGCTAAGGCTCTTGCCACCCCATAGTGCCTTTTTAGGCAAGGCTCAAATTCTAAACCTACCACCCTAGAAAACAAAAATGGGAAGAAACTGAGGGTAATGCTGCTCAATGCCAGAAGTCTAAATCTCAAAATGCACGCACTCGAGGCCCTTCTCAGTATGGAGAACATCGATGTCTGTGCTGTAACTGAAACCTGGTTCAAGGCTCCTGAGAGCACCCGGCACTATTAGGTTTTACCTCATATCATGCGTTCCGGCCCCAAAACCCGGACCACACCACAAAAGGAGGGGTGTATCCATATTCATAAAGGATACCCACACCTCCAGGTTGGTGGCAACGCAAAGCTTGGAAACCATCCAGGTGCAAATAACCATAGGCAAAACTGCTCTACAAATTGTAGCATGCTACAGGCCACCCTCTCAAACTCAGGAACCCCACACAGCCTTCCTGAAGACACTGGAGGGTATAAATGTATCTCCAAACACCATCATATTGGGTGACTTCAACTACCGAATATAGACTGGGAACATTACTCAAGCCCTAACTTTCTAGCCCAACGGTTCCTGGAGTTCATAAATTCAAATGCCATGGAACAGCTAATCACTGTTCCCACGAGAGGAGAAAATATACTAGATCTCATTGTCACAAACATGGGGACAAAATGCTCCACACGGAAGTATATCCCTCATTGGTGAGATCTGATCATAAACTAATCTCACTGGAAATCCACATCCGCCCCACCCCAAACAAAAAGACCATAGTGAAGAACTTCTCTAAAGCAAACTTCACACTACTCAAGACTGGTGTGGTATCCTTCAAGGCCCCTGAGCCAGAGGAAACCACAACTCAAGCTCTTGAAGCCCTTACAAATGCCTTCTATGAACACCTCCAGGACTGCATGGATCAGGCAATCCCAAATAAAACCAAGACTCTTTCCACAAAGGGCAAGCGTCCAGTCTGGTGGACCCCAGCCATTAATAAACTTTACAATAAGAGGAGAAAGCTATTACATGATAGAACAAAATCCATAAAAGGAAGTCACCCTGATCATTATTAGTAAAAATTACGAGCACTCATAAAATCAACTAAGGCCAATTTTGAGAGAAAAATTGCCATGGATTCAAAGGACAATCATAAGGCCTTTTTCAGCTATGTTAGGAACCTGGGTGGAAACTCCCAGATATGCTCAGAATTAGTCCAAAATGATACAAAATCACTGAACCCACAGACATTGCCAACATACTGGCAGACAGGTTCAGTGCAAACTTCACCCCTCTCCCCTAAAGGAGAGATAACTATCCCAGCCGAGTGTAGCCTCCCGGACATCTCAAATGCGCAGGTGAAAGCTGCTCTCTCTAAAGCTAAAAACACAGCATCAATGGGACGGATGGTGTCCCGGCTGTGTGCTACATGAGCTAAATGAGGAATTAATCCCGCACATAAGGCAGCTGTTTAATCTCAGCCTTACCACAGTATACGTGCCCAAGGAGTGGCGTCACGGCAACTGTGGTCCCACTCCACAAAGGCGCCTCTACGGACCCTGGTAATTACCGCCCCATAAGCTTAACAAGTCTAGTCTGCAAAGCTATGGAGAGGATCATAATGGAGCTCATAAACAAAGATATAGGGGACTTGCAGACATTGGACCCGACCCAGTTTGGCTTTGTCAAGGGAAGATCATGCCTTTTGAACTTGGTTGACTTCTTCGAAACAGTCACCAAGGCCATTGATGAGGGAAAGGCAGTCCATACAGCCTACCTTGACCTTGCAAAGGCTTTCGACACAATACCCCACTCGGGTATTGTAGAAAAACTTACCAGCTTAAATGTAAACCCATATGTCACAAGATGGGTTGCAAACTGGCTTAAGGACAGAACCCACAGGGTTAGAGTTGCTGGCCGGTCACAAGTGGTGTCCCACAGGGCTCGGTCCTTGGCCCCCTATTGTTTGGCATCTACTTCTCAGAAGTACAGGCCAGCATGGGAGGACTTTGGCTGACAAAGTTTGCAGACGACTGCAAACTGGGCGCCATAGTGGAAAGTGCATCGGACACGGATATCCTTCAGAAGGGACTCACGGAAACAGATAGCTGGTGCCAGAGCCATGGCCTGAAGTTAAATGCCAAAACATGTATAGTCATACCCTTCGGGAAAAACAAGGTAACCCCAAGCTACCATATAGGTGGCAATCCACTAAGCACAGAAGAGGTTATCAGGGACCTGGGGACCCAGGTTGACAGTGGCCTTTCTTTTGACACTCACATTGCTAAAGTGGTTAGAAAGACCTTCTACATTGCCCACCTGATCATGAAGGGATTCACATCCAGATCTAGTGAGGTCATTGTTCCCCTGTACTCTTCACTTATCAGACCAATGATCGAGTACAATGCCCCATTCGGGATGTATCTCACCCGACATCTGCAGCAATTGGAGAGACCCCAAAAGTTCCTCACCAAAAGGATAAAGGGACTCCAAAATCTGTCATATGCTGCCAGATTGAAGAAACTCCAGCTCTACTCAGTCGCATACCGTCTGCTCAGAGGTGACATGTGCCTGACATACAAGGCCATGTCCAACCCGGAATTAATGGACATGCTCCACCTCAAAAAATCCAAATACACCAAAACCACTAGAGCAAGCGACTTAAACCTTAGCACGGATATAAATAGGACGTGCTGGAGGGATAGATTTATCACTCAGGGACTCCCTATGCTGTGGAATAAAATCCCGGTCCATGTGAGGCAGAGCACCTCGCTGACTCTGTTCAAGAGAAATCTAGACCTGTGGATGGGAGATCGTAGGTTTACCCCGGGAATCATCTCTGTGTCACTGCTGGACAGAGGCACAACAAACTAATGGGCACAGTATTTTTTCATATAAGGGGTGGCGTAAGCCACAAAAATTTGGGCTAGGCTTATAAATGCCTTAGGGCAGATAGCCTAGTATAAACCTATGAACCTATGTGTGCCCTGGAATGACCTTTGAAATTTTCAGAACCACATCTTTCTGCTACCTTTTTGACCTTTGGGATTGGGTCTGGTAACAGTAGAAAAATGGATTCCTGCAGCAGACAAGGTCTTGCGTTCTTGTTCACTTTGATTGTTTCTCAGTCTTGAGCGTTTCTTTCACTTTTGTCCCAAAAAGAGATGAGCCATCAAAGGAGGTATTCACAAAGGAAGACTTGAAAGGCTCTGTGAAATTGCAAAGCCGCATGCAGGCCTGCCTCCTAACAGAGATACCTGAACCTGCAGCTCTACTCAATCCATCTGCTGCATACAAAATCAGTCTTATAGAGGAATTAACAACAGAACTTAGGGTGGCGAGCTGAGAGGCTACTTTGTGACCTGCTCAGCTATAGCTCCTTGTAGGCTATCAGTCAATTTCTTTAGTAGATCCCTCTGAAGTCTCGTAAAGTGGGTATGGTAATTCAGCGAGCGAAGGGTAAAGCCCCGCTGTAGAGAAGACATGGTTCTCATATTTAGCCATCATCCCAGAGTCCTTATCAGGAGGGCGAATAGTGGAACTGATCTCAGAAAGTCCCTTTTGTTGGCTGCTGCTATGACCATGGTATCCACAGCTACTCCTTTTGAAAGAAATGTCTTGTCAGATGGTGACGTGATGCATTTATTGTGACGTGATGCATTTATTGGGCCTCCTAGGAATAGGGTCTATGGTATCTGGGGTCTCCCAAGCCTTATAAGAGATTAAGTCAATAATCTCATCAGAAGGAGGGGTCACCCAAGAGGTGGAAGGGCAGGACCTAAAAGCCTTCAGGTATACTGATTCCTCTGCTGAAGGTGAGCTGGACTGCCAGTCACCTCCCTGTTTTTAGCATTTCTAAGATGCCTCCAAACGAGATATTTTCAGAAGGTGATGGTGGGGACCCTTCAACTTCCTTGAGATCAGTATCTGAAGTGATGGACGACTCCAGAGAGTCTAGATGTTTCTTCTCACAAGTCCTCTTCCTAGGAACTTCCTCAGTGGGATAATCCGGGGAAGTTTTCGAAGAGGGAGTTCCTTGGGGAATGTCCTGAGGCTTGGAGCACCGCTTTCCCTGTGAATGGGGTAAAATAGAGGATGAAGGCACCGGCAGGAAAGGGGGAGGAAGATCCTGAGAGGGCTGATTCTGAGACTAAGAAGCAGTCAAAGCTCTACTCATAGCCACAAAGACTCCCTGCCCCTTGAACTGAGGAACTCCCCGATTCCGACCAAAACATAGTCATCGCCGAACGTCCCTCAGGACCCGGAGATAAGAAGTCCGAGGCCAAGGTAGGAGCTGAGCTCATCTTAGCTGTCTCTCCAAGTGGCAGGGTCTGATCTGAAGAAAAAGTCATCAGATCTTATCTTTGGGGCCTACCAGAGGGCTACGGCTCTTAAGAGTCCTCCCAACAAAGCAGAGGAACTCAGAATAGACATTGGAGCAGATGGCAGCGGAGGTCTCTGATCCAACACAATCACAATCTGGACATCAGAATCTTCTGGCTCCGAATCAAAGGTGGAGTCAGAAGAGGAAGAGAAGCCACTGGGGCAGATTTGGATGGCTCTGAAGCTGTAGGGCTCAGATCCAGTAACAGCTTGGCCAGCACCAGTATCTTGAGTAACCTCTGTACAACCCTATCCACGTCATCGTCCGAGAGGCTAATAGTAGAATAGGTAGATAGGGTTGGAGACCTGAATCTTGCCAAAATTGGGGAAGGCAGTCTAGAAGAAACAGGTTCAATGGAAAGGGACTGTCCCCAGATCAGAGTTGGCATCAGAGATGAGGGTGTTGGAGCAGAGACTACTAAACACTATGATGAACCTTCAGATCGGATACTCTTCTGCTCTAAAGTACTTAATGGAGCACAGAGTTTTGCCTTTTTCTGAGCCGGCTCCAGGGGAAACCTTCGGAGCCGATGGAGGAATCTTTTTTGGTCTATCAGAAGAGGTAGAATAAGTTTTAGGAGACCTATGGCCCAAAATGGCTTCAGGAAAAGGGCTTTTCAACAAACCCTTTAACATCAGCTTATTTTTTTCTCTCCAGCAAAGCACGCTGATTAAAGCCATGGCAAATGCTGCAAGATTCCTGTAGATGTAAAAGGCCCAGACATAAACACAAAGAGTGTGAGTATCAACTCAAGGGCATTTTTTTACCACACTACTCACACTTCTTAAACCCTAAGTGTTTGTCAGATTTTTGAGATATTTTAATAGCCAACAAAAAACACTGGATAATGCAGAACTAGTACTCTACCAATATCAACAAGAACCAACAACACTCGGTAAAGCTCATATAAAAAAAAAAAAAAAACAAGTAAGGCAGGAAATACAAGTACAAATATTACTATTTCTGTTTATATATATATATATATATATATATATATATATATATATATATATATATATTTACATACATACATATATGTATGTACATTTTTTTAAAGGAAGAAATCCTATTTAAATTAACAGACTAACAGCAGAGGAAGGGGGGGACAGAGTTCTTTCTAGTTACTAATAAAAATTCAGTAGAAAGAACTGGAAAGGCAGCTTAGGAATATACCAAAAAGGTCAGAAAAAAATAATAAAGGTAATATAATCTATGAATGAATAGACAAAATCTGAAACTTAACCTGGAGCTCTGTGAAACAACCATGTCTTTTGCGAAGTGGCAAATGAGATCTGAGGTTATGGAGAGGTGCATTATGGGAAGGGTGCCTGAGAGCTTGGTTGAAAGCCACAAGCAAGCTTTTGTATAAGACCAAGATGGATCCGAGGGATCAGATCTGACCCGTACATGAGAATAAAGGTGAGATTGACAACATCACATCTGTTGGTTCTGTGTGGGATTCAGTGACAGCTCCTAATTTTCAATCTACAAATGTACTCATTTTGAGTTCACTGACAGTGGCCATGACTGTAGAGAAGGGTATGTCTAGGAAGAGTAGTCCCAGGAATAATGTGTATGGGAAGTCCATTGGTGACTGGCCTCATTGTAGCAGTAGACTACCCAATGCTATCTTCCTGCATGACGACTGTCAGACACTTGACTATCCACTGGCTGACAAACTAGTTTGTAAACAACTTGCACATTGTTTCAACAATGCCTGATCTTGTCAAATTCCTCTTCAGGCCATGGTAGGCAGAATGGGTAATTTCCCCCTCATCCATTGCATAGTTTAACACTCAACTAGGTCCACTGGTTAAGGTAGGCATGATCTGACATTGAACAAAACAAACTGGGTTTGGGCCAGTCTTTGCAGGTGTTCTGCATTGTTACTGGTCATTCCCATTAGAACGCTTTTCATGGCTTTAAATGTAAGAGTATTGAGAAATCTGGGGACAGTGCTTGTCACTGGATGCTAGTTGTTCTGTGTACAACTAAGTATTGCAGTTAATTCCATCATGGTTTCCAACAAGATAGCCATACAAGATGTCTGTTTGTACACAGCACAAGCAAGTCATACATACACCCTGTGAAGGTAAGAAGGGTGTGTTTACAAAGTTATTCTGCGGCTGGACAATAATCAAGCAGTGTGTACTAAAATGACACAATTACCTTGCGAATCCCCCCTGCAATGCTGGTGCCTGGCTACTACTATTGCTGCTCAACTCACCACAACCACACTCTCCTGAGATACCATGCTCCTATACTTTGTGTCTCACCAGACGCAAAATGTTAGTACCAAAGCTCAACATGAGGAGCAAGCCACAGCCTGTATGTTCATCCACATAATTATCACACATCATGTGAGGCTCTGTAGGTTTAACATATCCTTTTCCAGGTAGATGCCTTAATTAGCAACCAGAGCACTCATTTGAATTTAGCATGTATTGTGCCTTGTATTCCAGGTTTGTTAGGATTTCACTGGAATACTGACCAGATGGTGAGTCCGAGCACAGCTGCAGTGTCACAATATAATGATCAGTGTCTGGTGACAGACGTCCAAGGTTGTTCAAACAAGTGTCACAGTGGCAGTGATCCCAAGTTGTTGACAATTTCACCGCAGTTCATGCAGCCTGACCTTCAGCAGCTTCATGGTGCACATCGGTGTGACCTGGATCTCAGGCCTACTGCAGTGGAGTGGCCACCTTTGGCCAAAGTGTGTGTAACTCACACATGTCCTAGGTATGTCATACTGTACATTTATGTAACCAGAACACATGTCTGTGTTCCCACATCATGTCATACAACATCCAGTTTGCTGTCTGGTTGTTTGAGAGGCACTGTAGACAAGCAAGGACAAAGTAATGACTGCAAAGTTGAACAAGGTCTTTGTGCATGCAAAGATAGCCACATCTCCGCTGCAAGGTGGGCCTACAGACAGTATGAGGCTGTCAACCCCAAGGGTGTAGCAGCATGACCCTAACTTAGCTGGAGTTTTGTATTGTCACATTTGTAGGTATGCTATTGTAACCATGCTTAATAACATGATTATGGTTAATCCAAAGGCCACATGCCTGGCAAAGCATTGTACTCACTCATTTTAAGGTACACTATCACGTGCTCTGTTACCTTAGGAGAACTACATAAATGTGATAGCATGTTCAGTTCAGCATCTATCAGGTCACTGCCTAACACTGGCCTGCTGTGATATACACACATGCAAGACTCTATTGCTAATGGCATTATCAATGGCCACTGTCAAGATGTGGAATGTGTATCCACCCCTATACTCTTATGCCACACAAACACAAAATGTGACAGATGTGACTATATTACAAACCTTGATTCCATGCTGTCTCACACATCGGTTAGTACATATGACAATGAGCAGTTTGCCAACATGCACACCTCACCTCATACTCCACCCACACCCATATCACAAACACCTACATGTGTGGTGCTCCTTACCAGACATACATGCAAACATCAGACACTTCAGAAACACAATTGCAAGCTCATTATACAATCATATATCTGCAGAACACAATACACATAATAGCGCATGCACAACTGTCTCAACTGTTAAACACATTAGGCAAAACACAAACTCAAACCTATTATTCATAGGTGATTTCATCATGAGACACACTGATGTCCCTCTCACCAGGCTACATATGTGAAAGGTCACATTTAGTGGTCTGTGAGGTGCCAGGTTACTCTATACCACACATGCACGCAGGTATGTCAACATCAGGTAACGTTATGACATCTTCATAGGTCATGTTGGTGTGTACAACTTGAGACATACATCAATGGATTGTATGCAGACACATGACTGAGCTTACAGACTCTGTATCTCTGGTGTGTATGCTCATAGACTTCAGCTGCATTTCATCTTCACCTAGAATGATGGCTCAAGACACACAGAAAATTACTGAAGTCAATAATTGGCTTATCATGTGATTTCACTGTAAGGAGTTCCAGTGCATGTTAGCCGGGGATAACTTGCTCTACAGACCTCTATGCTTTGCCACAGATGGCATTCATCTGGTGCACCTGAGAGACTGTGTACTGGCCAAGGCTGCTGACATCCCCATAGTGCATCTTACAGGAGGTGTCTCAAGGGAAAACTTTCCAATGATGAAACGTCTTCAAACAACATCACAGTTATGCTGCTATATGCTAGGAATGGAATGCCAACACTACACACACCACTCACTAGAAGGTGCCCCCACCTTGGCAGATGCAGGCATTTGCACAGTCACACATACCTGGTTCAAGGCTATAGACAGCACCACAGCCACACCAGGCTACACAATCTTCTACATGTACAGACATCAAACTGAAAGTGTGCCAGGTAATGAAGGTGGTGTATCCATATTAGTTAAAGATAGATACACATCCAGATTGGTTAAAGAGTGTGATGCCCTAGAGACACTGCAGGTGCTATTCACTGCTGTTAGGGCACCTAATCAAGCCACTGCCAGCTACAGGAGCAACTCTATGAATCAGGGCACTCATTGTGCTCATTTGAATATACTTGTGTCTATCAAGATACATCACAACACCATGGTGTGGGGTGACATTCACTAACCACCAACTGTGTTGATTACTCGTGCTCAAACTCATTTGCCCAAAGGTTAGTCCATGTTCTTAACTACAAAGCCCTGAACTAGTGGAGTGGCATCCTCACAAAGGGAACTGAAGTAATGCATCAGGTGTTCATAAATATGGCTGACCACTGTAGCACCTCCACTGTGAGGTCCTTCCTGGTGAGATCTGACCACAAATTGGTCTCCTTAAAAGTAAGACTCACACCGGAACCCCCCTCCCCCTACAGCAAACACAGTAAAAATTCAACAAAGCAAATAACCTCCTATGGGATGGTACAAGCAGCTTGACTGCACCTCCCCCCTCAGATGGGACAGGCAACTATGCTGAGCTCTACATCAATGCTTTATGCAAGCACCTGTATAATGGCATCAATTTGGCTGTACCTGACAGGAGGAAAACAAGCCCCTCAATATTCAGCAAACTCGGGGCGGTCATACAATCTCCCAGTCATGTCAATCTCCTACAAGAGGGTCATCATGAACAAACGCTTGTTGATATACTCATGTCCATAAACCCATGCAAACGTGTATGTAGCATCATTAACATTGGTAACACCAGTGTTCCTTGTAAGTAGCACATCAGTAGCACCACCGGATGTACATACTAATGGATGATAGACCTGGCCAAACAGGATTACACCTACTTTAACATACATCACCATGTCTCCCCAGTGGTAAGAAGGGAAGAATATCATACTCATGTCATTACTGAGGGAACTGTCACCTGATAATGATGTATTTATAAACTCCCTGTACTCCTACCTGAGCATGACAATATTACAGTGCAGTGGCCATTTTGTCATGTACCTTTCCAAGCAACAGTGGCAACTGCATGCAACACAAAGCTTCCTCACAAGGTAACTTCAAGTCCCCAGTATCTGCCCCATGGGGATTGTCTGAAATAACTGTCATTGTAGCTTGTATCATATAGACTACTCAGACATGATCTCTGCCTTGCATACAGCAGGGCAATGTGTACCCTGCTGTACTGGAAATGCTGCATACCTGTGGATGGAATGGTACACTGATTACTCATTGTAAGGACATTAACCTGGTACGCAACATTACTAATACATGCTGGTAGGGGAGATATGTCTACCAGACTAACAAAACTTTGCAACAGACTCCCACCTAACGGCAAAGAGTGCACCTCATTGGCACTCTTCAGATGTGATCTGTACGACTGCCTGGATGACTGTTATTTCAACACAGGACTTCTGTCTGTGTTCCTCGTGGACAGGGGGCAATATGTGCTGATTTTGTAAATAAGGGTAAGAACTTGACTAGGATTTTAAAGGGCCTAGGGTCATTAAGCTACTAATGGCTAATGATCCCATGATCACATACTCTGATGTAAAATGGTCTAACATCCACACACACAAACCTGGCTACAGTGAGAATAGTACCACTATGAATTAACTTTTTCAGAACACTGCACAGCACACATACTCTAAGTTGGCTACAATTAGATTAGAATCCTTATCTATCTAATGGTACACACTACAGATCACAGTACTTAACACATGTGCCACAGCTCAAGTCTATTATTAACATCTCTTTAGGTAATGTTATGCTAGATGACATCAGCAGACCTTGTTGTGGTCAGGAATTTGGAGGCCCAATTCACCTGCTATAACCAAAAAACAGCAAAACTCTAGCTCTAAGTCAGAGTGGTGATCATATTTATTTTGTAAGGAGATATACACACACACACACACACATACACACACAGGCCTGGAGTGAGAGTAGAACCCCCACCCATGTAGTCTTACACACTACAGATCACAGTATTTACCACAAGTACCATAAGTGAAGTCTGACATTAGAATGGCAGTTGGTAGTCTTAAGGTACATGACATCAGCAGGCCTTGTGGAAGACAGGAGCTTGAAGGCCGGCATCACCTGCAAGGGCCAAAAAGTGTAAACCATGTCAGTCTGGTAGTCTATGTGGGCTTCCCATTTGTTTTGCAGGGAGGTGCACACACACAGACACATACACACCAAGTGGCCTGGAGTGAGATTAGAACCCACCTATCTAGTCTTTGACACTACAGATCACAGTATTTATCGCATGCACCACGGCTGGAGTCTCTTTTATACATGACTGCAGGTGACTACTTGTGGAGTACATAAATTAGGCATGTGTTGAACAGCATGTGTGGCCAGCAGAGTGACATTGCTTCTCACTGTTCTCTGCATCCAGTAGCCTAGCAGGCAGTTTTGTTATCCTAGCTATGTGCCTATAGTACCCATGTGACCACATGTGGATTTTTGCATTTCGATGGGCAAGACTGTGGTAAAAAACAATATGCCCTGTCAGTGCGTGGGTACACAACATGATACATACACCAATCACCTGTTGGTGCATATGTGGTGACATCCAGCAGACACAGGGGACTGTAAGTAAGTACATTATCTACAGATGGGCCCTTACTTTTGTTCCTTTGAGCAACATTATATATGTGTCACAGTGTCGTTATAATCACCATTATCAGGGTATGTAGGACAATACAGACATACATACACATATAAACATATACACTTATGTCTGTAACAGGGATGTATATATAAATGGAGATGTGTGTGCATGTTATGTAGAGCTATGGAAAGAGACAGGAATTATGTGTTTGCATATATATATATATATATATATATATATATATATATATATATATATATATATATATATTTCTATATACAACTAGCGATAGATACTACATCTATAGGGACAGCGAGACAGTGACGAACAGATACATACACATATATGTATGTATCTATAAACGTATCTATATATAAGAAGTAATTCTGAGTGTGGAGCAACTTAATAGGCCTCTGCTTCACTAAGTATATGAGCATGACCAGTGGGATTTTTGCTAGTTATAACCAGACTCCAGCCCACAACTACCTGTATTCCAGTCCGGGATCTATGTGTTACACAAAAGACATCTGTTCATAGGTTCATACTAGGCTATCTGCCCTAGGGCATTTATAAGCCTAGCCAGAGTGTGTTTGGCTTTTGCCACCCATTTTAAATTAATTTTGCTATGCCTTTTTTTGAGGTTAGTATACTGTGCCTCTGTCTAACAGTGACACAGAAGTGATAGCCGGGGTAAACCTACGATCTCCCATCCACTCATCAAGATTCCTAATGAAGAGTGTCAATGTGGGACTCTGCCTAACCTGGACTGGGATTTTATTCCAGAGTGAAGGGAGCCTCTGGGTTATGAATCTGTCCCTCCAGCATGTCCTATTTATTTCAATGCTGAGGTTTAAGTCTCTCGAGCGCGTAGCTCGATGGGATTTCGATTTTCTGAGGTGCAGCATGTCCATTAATTCCGGGTTGGACATGGCTTTATACGTCAGGCACTGAGCAGGCGGTATGCCACTGAGTAGAGCTGGAGTTTCTTTAACCGGGCAGCATATGGCATCTGTTTGAGCCCTTTGTTCCTCTTGGTGAGGTACTTTTGGGGTCTTTCCAGTTGCTGCAGGTGTCTGGTAAGGTACATCCCAAAAGGGGCATTGTACTCAATTATGGGCCTGATGACGGATGAGTAAAGAGGTACGATGACCTCCCATGATCTAGATGTGAATCCCTTCATGATTAGGTGGGCTATATAAAATGTTTTTCTAACCACTTTGGCCACGTGGTTGTCAAATGAGAGATTGCTATCAACTTGGGTCCCCAGGTCCCTAATGACTTCTTCTGTACTTAATGGATTACCACCTATGTGGTAATTTGTGGGCACTTTGTTTTTGCCAAAGGGGATGACTATACACTTTTTGGCGTTTAGCTTGAGGCCATGGCTCTGGCACCAGTTGTCTGTTTCTATGAGGCCCTTTTGGAGGATGCTTGTGTCGGCTGGAGAGTTGATTATGGCGCCCAGTTTGCAGTCATCTGCGAACTTGGTCAGCCACAGTCCTTCCGTGTTGGCCTGTACCGCTGAGAAATATATACCGAATAAGAGAGGTCCCAGGACTGAGCCTTGTGGGACGCCACTTGTAACTGGTTTGGAGTCTGACATGGCTCCAGCAATTCTAACCATGTGGGTTCTGTCCTTGAGCCAGTTTGCAACCCATCTAGTGACATAGGGGTTTATATTTAAGCTAGTGAGCTTATCTATAATGCCCGAGTGGGGTATTGTATCGAAGGTTTTTGCGAGGTCCAGGTAGGCTGTGTGGACCACCTTCCCCTCGTCAATGGCCTTAGTGACTGTTTCAAAGAAATTGACCAGGTTTAAGAGGCAGGATCTGCCCTTAACAAAGCCAAACTGGGTAGGATCCAGTGTCTGTAGGTCCCCAATCTCTTTATTTATGAGGTCCATGATGATCCTTTCCATAGCTTTGTAGACCAAGCTAGTCAGGCTTATGGGGCGATGGTTTCCAGGATCCGTTGAGGCACCACCTTTGTGGAGAGGGACCACTGTTGCTGTACGCCACTCTTTGGGTACATATCCTGTAGTAAGGCTAAGATTGAACAGTAGTTTTATGTTTGGGTTTAGCTCTTCTTGGAGTTCATGTAGGACGCAGCCCGGGACACCATCTGGTCCCATTGATGCTGTGTTTTTTGCTTTGGAGAGGGCGGCTCTTACCTGAGCATCTGAGATGTCAGGGGGGCAGCACTTTGGGATAGATATTTGCCCTTTTGGTGGGGAGAGGGGGGAGAAGTTTGCACTGAACCTGTCAGCTAGGATGTTGGCAATGTCTGTGGGCTCGGTGTATTTTTTGTCATTTTGGACTAATTCTGAGCATATCTGGGAATTCCCACCAAGGTTCCTAACATAACCAAAGAAAGCCTTGTGATTATCCTTAGTGTCCTGTGCAATTTTTCTCTCGAAGCTGGCCTTAGACGATTTTATGAGTGCCCGTAGTTTTTTGCTGATACTGATCAGAGATGCCTTCCCTTTTTGGGATTTTGCTCTATCATACAGTAGCTTCCTCCTTCTATTGTATAGTTTGTTTATGGCTGGGGACCACCAGACAGGACGTCTGCCTTTGGAGGATTGGGTCTTGGTTTTATTTGGGATTGCATGATCCATGCATTCCTGAAGGTGTTCATAGAATGCGTTTATAAAGGATTCTGCGGTCTGGGCCGTATTTTCCACAGGCCCGGGGGCTTTGAAGGATTTTGCCTCGGTTTTGAGGCGTGTGAAATTTGCTTTAGAGAAGTTTTTCACTGTGGTTTTCTGGGCAGGGGGTGGGGTCGGATTGTGAATATCCAGTGAGATTAGTTTATGGTCTGATCTTACCAGTGAGGGATACACTTCTGGACTGGAGCATAGTGTCCCCATGTTGGTGATGATCAGGTCCAGTATGTTTTCCCCTCTTGTAGGAGTGGTAACAAGTTGTTCCATAGCATTTGAGTTTATAAATTCTAGGAACCTTTGGGCTAGGGTGTTGGAGCTAGAGTAATGCTCCCAGTCTAGGTTTGGGTAGTTGAAGTCGCCCAATATAATGGTGTTTGGAGAGACCTTCATATTTTCCAGTATTCTCAGGAAGGCCAAGTGGGGTTCCTGTGTTTGGGAGGGTGGTCTGTAGCAGGCTATAAACTGGAAGGAAGTTTTACCCACAGTTAGTTGCACATGGATAGTCTCTGATGCTTCGTGCTGTGCCACCAACCTGGAGGTGTGGGTATCTTTGACGAATATTGATACTCCCCCTCCTTTTGTGGTTTGGTCCAAGTTTTGGGGCCGAAAAGCATGGTATGAGGTATAACCTGGTAGTGCTGGGGTGCTCTCGGGAGCCTTGAACCAGGTTTCTGTTACTGCACAGTTATCGATGTTCTCCATGCTAAGGAGAGTTTTGAGTGCGTGCATCTTGAGGTTTAGACTTCTGGCGTTGAGTAGCATTACTCTTAGTTTCTTATCCCTTGTGATACCTATGGAGGTGGGTTTGTCTTTTGAGCCTTGCCTAAAAAAGGCACTATGGGGTAGCAAGCGCCTTTGCCAATATCCAAAGCCCAGGGTGACAGGTGCAAGCCGTCCCTAGCGAAGCATCGTGGCTTGTCGAGAATGTCATCCCAGGCTGACAGGCATTGGATCCCCTTTGAATGACACCAACACTTAAGCCAATTGTTGAAATTGATCATCTTGTCTTCATATTGTGGCATCATCCTTGGTGAGGGTAAGATGCTACTCAAGGTCAGGGTCATACCGGCCTGGGCTACATGCTCAGAGAGCTCCTCTATGTCTCTTTTCATGTAGTCCAGGGAGGTACGTCTCAGGTCATTCACACCAGCATGGACAATGACTGAGTCATAGTTGTACTTGCCTTGGAGTGATCTGAGTGCTTGTGTTATGTGGCGGATCCTAGCGCCCGACAGGCAGCTCACAGTGACCTTCTCCTTGTTCAGCCTGGTGAGCGGGACGTCAGTGTGCCTGACGATAGAGTCACCTATTACAAGTGTATCAGGTGTGTTGTTTAGCCATAACGGCTGTGACTGTTCGGCACACTGGCTTTGTGAGCTATGTGTTGCACGTGTTTTGTTTTGGGGTAGCAGTTGCTTGGGTGTCTGCTGTGGAGGTCTCTGCTGCTTAGGCAGATTTTTATTTAGAGCCTCCGAGTATGTTTTTGTGTGTTTATGTGTTTGGTTTGTTGTCGTGGTAGGTCTATGTGAGACTGGAATTGTAGTGAGTGTGGTTTCCTTCTCCTCCTGACTGGTTACGCCAGTACTGAGTTGAGAGAGCTTAGCCTCCAGTTTGGCTATATGGTTGCATCTCTCACATGTGTTGGAATTTGTTGGGAGGAGGAGAGGGTTGTCTGTGTACATGAGGCAGTTGTAACATTGCCTCAAGATTCCCAGATTCACCAGCTGGACCGGAGAGGAGATTGACAACTGACCTTTGGACATGCTAGAATAGTATTGGGAATTCCTTTATAATTGAAAAAAGGGCCAATGGGGAACAAGGTACTCAAGGGGAGTTTGTGAGGGTGTAGTGCTTTTAATTGTTTAGAGCTGACTTATATAATTGCTTTAGTGAGCAAGTGCCAGGTAACTTAAATGCAATGTGTTACAGGTAACTTAAATGCAAAAATGACAAACAGTAACTTTCTTTCAAGTGAAACAAGGAAATAAGTACAGTAAGCAATGCAGATATCACTGGGGATCCACAGAAGTGCTAAAAGGACGCGTTTTAGGTGGAATTAGCATTTCAGGGAAATAAACAAACAACAAGCATACAAATAAAGCTAGATTCAGCAGGCCTGGATCTAGTCTATGCTACAGCAAACAAGGTGTACCAATTTCAGTAAGAAACAGTTAGAATATGCAGGCACTATAAGCCTTTAACCAGAAATTCTCTGCTCAGAAGGGCAGAGTCCAGCCTCTCCTCCCACAAGAGTGCACACCGCAATCCTTCTCAACGTAAAATAACTGGCCTGAAGCCCAAGTGCTTAAACCAGAACTAATACACTTTTAGAATAACAGACACTGAGCTCTCAATCAGCAGTTCCCAACTTAGAAGGATGTAAGCTACCTGTCCTGCCATCACAGTGCAGGCCACAAACCTTCCTAATGTAAAACAACTGGTCTGAAGCCCAAGTGCTTAATCCAAAAGACTTAGAAATGATAGCTACACTTTAATCAAGTTACTACCAGCAGTAATAAATACAACTGAATACTTTAAAGAATGCCTGGATTAGTGCTCAAGTTATACAAACAAAGCTAGATTCAGCAGGCCTGGATCTAGTCTATGCTACAGCAAACGAAATGTACCAATTTCAGTAAGAAGCAGTTCAAATATGCAGGCACTATAAGCTTTAACCAGAAATTCCCAGCTCAGAAGGACAGAGTCCAGCCTCTCCTCCCATAAGAGTGCAGAACACGAACCCTCTTAATGTAAATTAACTGGCCTCAAGCCCAAGTGCTTAAACCAGAATTAATACACTTTTAGAATAACAGACACTGAGCCCTCAATCAGCAGTTTCCAACTTAGAAGGATGTAAGCTACCTGTTCTGCCACTACAGTGCAGACCACAAACCTTCCTAATGTAAAACTGGTCTGAAGCCCAGGTGCTTAAACTAAAAGGCTTACAATGAGTTGCACCAAGCAGTAATAAATACAATTGAGTACTTTTAAGATGACGCAAAAGCAAAATAAAGTAGGAAAAAACACAAATACAGTAAAAGCAGATAATTTTTTTTTTTTTTTGGAAAGAGAGAAAGGAGTAGCAGAAACTAAGCTGATTGGCCTTCTCAAATGCTCTCCCTGTACTGGGTAGAATGAGGTAATGACACTAGACTGGGAGGAGGGTCCCAGATCAAATTTACACTAGGGGCGGGCAACTGCAAAGCCACCAACTATAAAAACACTATATCAACAGGGAGGGAGAGTGGGAAACAAACTGCAGAAATGTTACTCACAGCTGAAAAGCAGCAGTGAGCCTTTAAATGAAAGTTTTAAACAGCTAAAGGAGCCACTAGAAAAAAGAGTTTAACTGCAACAAGTTATCATAAACAAACAACCCAACAGATGCTTAATAAGAGTGGACAATTTCCAGTTAATACCTCACACATAGTGAAACTAGCTAGAAAAAATACACAGTACACAAAGTGCTATAAACAACAAAGAAATAAAGAACAAAATAAACAAAAAACAGGATACTTAATGTTATATATTGTAGCTCCGAGTTTGCTGAGTGTCCTTCCTTCAATTAGCTCACTGCAAAATGGCTGAACACTTACAACTGAGCTTCTTAGGTAACAGAAAGTTGAAACCTGAGACAGCTTTTAAGAAAGAAATCTCAAAAAAACCAATGAGGTGCTTAAGTCTAAGCTGTAGTCCAGGAGACCTCAGTCAGCCAATGACCTCAAACAATTCTCTCTCACTGAAATGCCTGATGGCTTTGGCTAAAACAAACACTAGGCCCAAATACAAGCCTGAATATGGAAATGCTACAAATATCCCCACTACTTAGAACAAACTACAGAAATGTTACTCACAGCTGAAAAGCAGCAGTGATCTGTCTCTGTTTCTTTAGTGCTGCACATCACTGACATTGGCTTCAACATTCTAAAGTTGTCTGATGTAATTAATATGTGACAGAGGTTAATAGTATTACACCACGGGTCCACTATGTAATTTTGAAAAGTCAAAATCTTGAACATCAGAATCCCGACGTTCAGATGTTCGAGATTTTGAAATCTCGAAATGCAAAAGGGTAGACATTACGTTACTGCATGGGGCTGCACCCCTCACACCCCCTGCTACTTAAATATACAAACTCCAAGATTGCACTACAGTGAAGAGAACGGTAAAGTTACCTTTCTGCACTGTTGGGTGATTTCAATTGTTTAACTCCGAGACTTCAAAATTTCGAACATCCGGACAGCGGGATTCTGATGTTCGGAATTTTGAGATTTCGAAATTAAGAAATGGACCCTACACCACACACAGAGTGACAGTCTGTAAAAGACAAAGTAATGATACCTCACATCCAAAATAAATGGGTACTTCTAGATTAGAATCATGAAGGTCATCACACAAGCTAACTGCCCTAGTCCTTTGAGCCACACAAGCGGCTTGAGAGACAGGGATCATTCCTCACACAAACAGCTGCATAATTATGTACATTGTTATTTCTGCATTAAGTAAGATATACAATGCGTGGTCAATTTCTATGTTACTGTCCTGAGACTGCCTGGAATGCTGATATACCACTGATGAGTTTCTGTTGCAGCACTTACAATGGAACACTGCTGTGCTGGGGTTGGTGGAACATCAACCGCATGTTCTGCTGAGATAGACAATAGTGTGACTATCATGTCACCCCACTATCTAACATCTCCTTTGACTTATGTACCAGTAATCTGTTGCAGTAGAACTGCATGAATATTCCGTGCATGAGGCCCAGTGAATACTAATGGAAACATGATAGTGGAATGGGTGTCTGTAGTCCCATGTGGATGCTATTTCTCTCCAAGTAGCTCACTATATTTACTTGCATAATGTAGCAAATCCATACATACAATGCCATAACATAATAATCCTTACAAGTACTGTGTAGGTTATGGACTTACCTTGCAAATGCAGCAGGTGACAAATGTAGTTCAGGGCTGACTCTGCCAGATGCAAACAGTACACAGCGAATACATGAGCAGGTACAAGATGGGTGGGTTGATTGCCATCATTTTTAATTGCTGTATGCGAGCAGGAGTAAGATGCCAGTCCCTAGATCCCTAGGTTGTCAGTGAATGTGCTATGCATTGCCTCTTAATCAAAGCCAGGGCATACTGAACACACTTACATCTACCTACAGGGACATCAGCATGGCATTCCTCCTCTAAGTACTCCTGTGATTGTGGCTGTGGTAACCTAGGCACTGGTGTGGGGCTGTTTATCCCTTATCTTTGCTGATCCTGCTGCAACTGTTTCTGCAGGATCATATTGTGTAGCATAGCACATACTGTGAATATATGTGCACATGTGGCTGGAGAATACTGCAGGGCTTCACCAGATATATCTAGGCACCAGAACCGTGACTTCAGAAGCCCAAACACACACTCTATGATGTTCCTAGTTTGTGTGTGTGTGTGTCTCATTATGGTGTTCTTCTGTGGGTGTGTGTGCATTTCTGATAGGTGTCATCATCCATGATTCCAGGGCGTAGCCAGCATCCCCCAGTAAATGGCCATGTGGTATGCCCCCCCTAGCAAACATCCAGTACAGCTGTGATGCGTGCCAGATATGGGAGTCATGATAACTGCCAGGGCTGGCAGCAGACACATTCAGAATAATTCCCTGGGCATTGTACATGACTTGGCAGTTGATGGAGTGGAACTCCTTGCAGTTAACGTAGATTCTACCTTGCACACCAAGTGGTGTCTTGATGTGTACATGAGTGCAATCTATGGCACTCAGTACTGCAGGGTAGTGTGCTACATGGTAAAAGTGTTGCATATTGCTGGACGTCGCCTCAGGGGGAGAGTGGAAAAGATATGTGCTCACTGGCATATGGTAGCATAGCATCCAGGAACTGGTGGAGTATCCTGGATTCAGATGCCTGTGACACCCCCATCATGTCCCCAGTTAGTCTTTGAAAAGTACCAACTTCGAGATCGCACTACAGTGAAGAGAACGGTGAAGTTATCCTAAGGGCTACACATACCTTTGTTTACACTGGGATGGGTTTCCCTCTGCTGGCTCTGAGTTGAGGGTGGCAGAGCGCACTGAGTTCTTGTAATATGTCCCTGCCCACTCTGTAGCACTCTACAATCTTCAGCTCATGTAGCTCCTAGAAGGTCACCTTGGGCCTGAACACTCTTCTCCTTCTCAGCCTAGGCCAATTGTTAGCAACACCACCAGCATTGACTTCAGCATCTAGCACATACAGATGTAGGAGGCCTGCAGCAGCCCTAGTATTATCTCAGTTAAAATTTACAAGTCTGTACTCCAATGATCCAGAGTATTGGGGAAAAATCAGAATGTAGGGTGCATAGATACTTTATACAGGTCTGCTATAGGTCCAGCATGTGTGATTGGTTAATTATTATGCATTTCACCAGCCTAGAATGTAGTCAACATCATTTAATGGCCCTTCTTTATTGTGTGACGCTGTGCTATGCACTACACCAAGCAGCATAGCTAATACAAAAAGTCAAAATCAACAACTGAATATATCCAGTTTTAATTACTTGCTGCCTACATCACCACTGTGACCTGGGTGGTCTTTCCATGCGAACACACTCAGCTATGCGGTGCACCGCACAAACACGCACACTGAGAATTAAGAAATCCTAAAAGTAATGGGACACACCCCCCTGCTGGCATCCACATCTACTGGAAATATCAGCATGGTGTAAGAGCCTACACGAAAGGGATCTGCGTACACGGTTGCTTCTTTTACCGATTCAAAAAATTCACCTCATTTGCATACATATCCGTGCTCATAGCCTGGAAACTACACAGTTCATAGCCATATGACCTGGAAAACAGCACCACTCCACCACTGTATGGACCCGATGCAACGTCCTAGAATGCATTTCTGACAAATATCATAAAATGCTTTTGTCCTATTTTTTTTTCAATTAAACATATTTGCACACTGTGGCGCAAAGCTCACACATACCAAAATTATTTTTTTTAAAAAATTATTTTTACATATTCCCTTCCTTTTTCATACATCCACAATGTACATTTTGAACATATATGTATGCGTTCTAACATTTACTGGGGAGTTACGTCCCTATTTCTGATGCGTTACATCCCCTTCTGTCCATGTAAACTCTTGTACATGGAAAAGTTCCACATACACTATGCACATGGACATGGGGTCTACATGGATCCCTTTCTGCTTGTTGGATCGCTCCACCTGGGTCATTTGTATAAGATTCTCCTGATTATAAGGTAATTTGCATTACACAGAACTTTCCTTGTTTGCACGTACTTGTGTGCCACAAAGCAGCGGTTACTAAATCTAAAAATCTTCATGGTTGTGTATGCATCACGGCACAATGTGTACGCAAAAAAAATCACGTACGCTTTACTGAATTCTCCCTCTAGTTTTAACATTCAAGAGGAATTACTTCTCATATTTAGGAGTCATTTTTGCTCAGCAATTGGTAAAACAGTTTCACAAAAACTGCCCCAGCCACATGGAATCATCTTCTCCCAGAGGTAAGACCAAAATACACTCTTCAAGACTTCAAGGCCAAACTTAAAAAAATATATAAAAATTGACTCAGTCTACATTTGTTTCGGAAATACAGGTTAAGCACTGTCTGCAATTCAATTACACAGAGTCCCCACTTCTAAACCAATTTAGCAAATCCTTGGTGAAATGCACTGGCCACTAATAAACTTTACTGCATACATTTTATATTTTCTACTGCAATTTTCTTATAAAACTACCATATCTTTATTATTCCTATGCAACTTGTTAATGCCTCATTTATTTTTAAATCATATTATTATGCTTTATGTTGTCCCTTGGGCCCAAGTCATGACTATAAATGGTTGCTGTATCATCTGACTTACCCAGTAATCAAACTGCAACAAACAAATAAATATAGCTTAAACAACAAATGTTGTAAAACCTGAAATTCAGGGAGGTAAGGTCAAACTACTAAGTGTGAATAATGCAACCCTCAAAAGAAAAAAAACTTACACCACTAATACTCTTTTGCATCTTAATTAGAAAGGAGGGTAGTATGCAAAGCAGTGCAGGATTAATGAGAAAAGTCCACCTCCTACAAAGAGAGAGTGAGGGACAGTGACGGGTCTGATAGAGGGTACAACAAACCCAGAGGGCTGAATTAGAAGTGGAAGTACCCCAGAATGATTACACAGACTAACTCACAGGATCAAGGTCTTACAGAAGGACAAGGAGATAGCAGTATGATTGCATACATATGTTAACATTCCATGAACAGAGGAGAAATAAAACATGAATGACCAAAAGATAAATTCAAAATAATGACCCTGGACAAGCTCGGGGATGAGGTTAATGGCACAGTGTCTGCCAATGATAGTTTTCTCCATGGGGTCAAGCTTGAGATCTTAATCGGAGGTAAAATGAGACTACATGTGTGTCATTTACAGACAAACTTATTTCAATGTAAGTGCTGACAGAGAGACAGACAAAGATTAAGAGATCAGTGCAGAGAAAGATGAGAAAAAAAGTCACGTCAAAGAAAGCCTATATAAGCGTCCTTGTTAACAGGCATTGATCCCAAGAATTGAGGCCAGTGCACATGGTTACAAGGTCTTTGTTAAAAATGTCAGCAACAGAAAAAAAAAACATGTTAAAGTTATGGGCACCAAAGATGTTCTGAAGCAGAGTCAAGCTCAAGCTCGACTAGACTTCAAACTGAAATCAACCTTGTCAGAAGTCAGAATTAAGCCTGGAACTCTAGTGCATGCTTCCACAGAGAATCACCTCAACACCAAGCAAGAAATTTAACCTTCCTGACAATTGACTTCCAACCCTCAGCTGGGGCTGATATAAAGCGGGAAGAAAATTAAAGTGCATCAACCATGTCAATATAAAGCCAAAACAAGGCCGGTTAGAGGAAGTCAAACGGAGATGAACTGGTTCACCTGTAGACTGCATTTATGCCAATGAAGGACAAACTTGAAATCACACCTCCATGTTAGAAGCACCAAGCACAATTATAACAAAGGGTTTATCATTTATGCCTGTAAAGGGCAATCTCAAAAATACACTTCCCATGTTGGTCAGACATGAAACAAAAGCTGATAGAAAATCCGTGAGTGTACTAAACAGAGAACTGGCTCATCTGTCAAACAGAAAACAGAGGAAGTCCAGAAGGCACGAGTCAAGTCTGGTATTTTACCTGTTACCCAGAGGGTGACAGGACTGATATGAAGCAAGGTACAAAGGATTAGTCCAGATATAATTACTATAGCTAGCAGATCTAAGAGACTCACTCTCTCTACCTCTCTTATACCTTTCCATGCAGGAGGAATAAAGACACCTTGTTGAAGTTTCAAGTAGTTTAACTCGGTTAAGTAGCTAGATGGATGAATTTTCTTGTTGTAATACATTACATTCAACAGGTCAGGTACTTAAAGGCAGTTACAATGGTGTGAGGGTCCGGGGGGAGCTGACTGGAGGAAAATATGGAAAATGG
Organism: Protopterus annectens; assembly: GCF_019279795.1. Lineage (NCBI taxonomy): Eukaryota > Metazoa > Chordata > Ceratodontiformes > Protopteridae > Protopterus > Protopterus annectens. The sequence continues at coordinate 1,766,202,990 of NC_056728.1, forward strand.
GAAAACAAGGAGCTAATCCAAAAGCTTAGAGGTTAGTCCCTTATTTAAATATTCCTTAAAGACCCATTAGGGTTTACCAGCGCAGCAGCCTGGGGAACCTCATTCTTAGTTAAAACGTTTTTATTTTTATTTTTAACAAACAAAACATGACAGCACAACATACAATGAGCTACCATTACACAACTCTATTTCAGAAAAAGAATACTTGTGTAAAATCTTATCATAACCATAGATGCCCTTCTCTTCTATATGCTGCAGTACTAATCATATATGGGAATTCGCCTCCAGCTAACTCGTGTGTCTGGCCACTATACAAAAGTCGACATGCTACTGCTAGGTATGTGCTATGCCGCACATCCTCTCGCATAAGTCAGTCATAAAGGGATGTCTGATATAAAGCGGATGTCAGCATGCACCAACTTCAGAACTGAATGCCTCCAAGCACCAGCCTGAGCCTAGGTGAAAAACATATTGTGACGATTAAGGAGAGATGGGCAAAGATTGCCAGCCTAGTCAAATAGAATTTAATATATAATTCTATCAACTGTATAAATAAATGTAAAATACAGGCTTGTGTTTTTAAATGTAAGAAAACACTGTGAAATGTGGAACTGCAAAATATGTGACAACATTGCACTCGACTAGCCCAGTGAAGCATGTTGTATCCTTTCATGTTAGAATTTGGCCCGAGGGTGGCTGGATGAAGATTTCATGCCCATTGTTTTAAGGCTAAAGTTTATGACTAGAATTTAGATGCGAAGGTGCTTTATTGCTTTAGTTTCTGTTAGTATATACATGTGAAATGTCTTCTATTGTAAGCTTCTGTTCAGGTGTTAAATTGCTAAATTATGCAGTTTGTGGCCTGAGAACTCAGACCAGTTGTTAAGATGATGCAATAAGAATACGGGGAAAACCTAAGTGTCAAAAATTATGTAATTTTGGGAGGGCCTTAGATACATGTTTCTTTTTCTCACAAGAGACCTGGAAGCATTTTTGATCTAGACATTTAACTTATCAGCACTCTGCTTAAGCTCACATGTAAGTTTTTAGCACTGTGATATCTTGTAGGAATAGTTAAAGCTAGTAAAGATTAATTAGGTATTTTTCTTTGAAACCAGACTTGTCCTACTGTATTATTTTAAGTTTCTGTGTGATCTGTGAACTCTTAGATATCTCTGTGGTGTAGTAGATTTATCTTGTGTTTTAATTATTTATTATTAAATATTTTTAAAACCTTCTACCTGTGGCTGGTTTGTGCAGAGATGAAGTATGATTTAGAGTACATTATATATTTATAGAGTTTACTGTCTAAGCCCTTCCAATAAGCCTTAGACTGTATAGTCACATTACCACTGGATATTAATATTGCACAGTAATAATTGGACACCCTTTTAAGAGCCTTTTAGTAGCTGATATTATTAACTGGGTGATGGCAGTAATTACTACCACAGAGTCTGGGTAAAGGGGCACAGCTGGAGAATGTGTCAGCCTTTCCCAGGAGTGTCTGTGAAGTTGTATAAATACTTATCTCAAAGTGTGTGTGTGTTGTGTCAGCTACTTGGGCAGGGACAAGAAGTGCTGGTTGGACAGAGAGGGTACTGGAGGATCTAGCTTGTCCAGATAGGCTGAGACCTGGACCCTATAGCTGTGCCAGTGGTGAGTCTTATTGGGAACCAGGTGAGCAAGGGAGCAGCCAGCCCCAGACTGACTGTGATCCCTGTGTGCACTTAAGGGAAATTGTACTTTATTGTGTGTATTGGTCATCCTTTCCTCTTCTAGGAGACGACCTCCCTAGTGTGAGTGGTGAGGATTGAGGCTCCCTGATTGCTGGGCCGGGCACGGTCGTCACAAGTGTTTGGTAGTGGTGGGATCTACTTCACATACTAATTGGCTTGTAGTGGTGTGGGGTAGAGCGAATTCCTGTAGCTTATGTAGAGTGATCTCTAAAAGTGTTTTGTACTCACAGCCACACAGTGTATACCAAGAGCTCAGATCACAACTGTTTATTTCTTTTGTTAGCTTAGTGTTAGTCAGGGTTAGCAGGCAGCATGTCAGCAGAAGAGTATGGAAAGCTGACAAGGAACAAGCTGGTGGAGATGTGCCAGGCTAGGGGGCTTGTGCATGGAAATCTGACAAATGCAGACCTGATTGCAGCCTTGGTTACAGCTGCATCAGAAAACAGCAGCCTGGAGGATAATCAGACTGACAGTGGAGATACAATATTCTCGGAGAATGGACAGTTCAACCTTTCTGCAGTGGACTTAAAAATCCAGCTGGAGCTAAAGAGACTTGAGTTGGAGGCCAGGCGTATGGAACTAGAAGCAGCCGGGAGAATGAAGAGCCTAGAAGCTGAAGAATAGGAACGGCAGAGAAAGCACGAGAGGGAAATGCTGACTCTTCGCCAGAGTCATGGAGGTAATGGGGAAGGGAGTAACCGGACCCCAGAAGCACAAAAGGTCAGTAAATTTCTTCCACAGTTTAAAGAGGGGGATAATTTTGATAGCTTCATTCATATGTTTGAGCGGGTATGTAAACAGTATGAAGTTGACCAAAGGCTCTGGGTACGGTTCCTGACCCCCTTACTCCATGGTAAAGCTGTAACTTCTTTAGCAAAAATGCATGACACTGACTGTTTTGATTATACTGCTGTAAAAATACATATGTTAGAATGTTTTAAGCTAACACCTGAAATGTATAGGAAAAAGTTTCATGAGCATAGACGCAAGGCAGATGAAAATGTATGTGAATATGTTGTTGAACTGAACACTTATTTTCATAGCTGGGTGAGTGGATGTCAGGTCACCGCTTTTGAAGGGCTGGCAGATCTTTTGGTAAGGGAACAAGCTCTTAGCACTTTGCCTGAGGACATGAGGATCTGGTTAGCTAATAAACAGTGTGCTACTTCAGAGGAATTGGGGAAGAAGGGAGACCTATACCTAGCAAGCAGGGCAGCCCTGCACAGGAAAGGGACCCCCAGTACTGCTCATAGGACTAAAGGAACCCATGGTGGGCAGCACAGACTGCCCCAACAGAATCTGCCAGTAGCAGGGGAAGCCACTAGTCCAGGTACACGTCCAGGAGATAGGGTTAAATGTTTTGAATGCAACCAGTGGGGCCATGTGGCATACAGGTGTTCACAGAGGCAAGGTGGGGAACCAAAGGTGAAAGAGACAGTAAGTGGTAAAGACAAAATGCCAATAGTGGGTTGTCTTGACACAACAGGGGTATGGAACTACCATCCTGCAGATGTCCTGAGAGGTAAGGATTTGGATGAGGCAGTACCATGTACTTACACAATTAAATGCAGTGAGACTAGGAGACAAGCACGTGGGTCTGGTAGCCTGGGGGAGACCCAGACAGACTGCATACTTGCAGGAATGGACTGATGAGGTGGTTACTTCAGGGAGTGAGCTATGCTGTAGCAGTGAGACTGAATGTGAGTCACAGCTGCTTGTGGGTACTGATGTTCCCTTGGACAGGGTAACTGCAAAGGAAGAGGTGTGTAGTAGTACCCAGGCTGACAGTGAGGCACCACTGTCAGAGGATGTCAGACTTCCAGTGGAAGGGGAGCTGGGAAGGGTTACAAGCAGAGACTTGAGACAGGCTCAGCTCTAAGACCCTACATCGCAAGGCCTGAGGCAGGTAGCTAGGGAGGCACCTGATTCTCAAGGGAAGGGGGAATCTGTATACTGGAACAAAGGGTTACTGTACAGAGAGTGGACCCCTGAGGGAGGGCTAGAAGGTGAGAGAGTACAGCAGTTGGTAGTGCCTACAGCTTACCATCTGGCGCTTCTAGCCATAGCCCACGAAATTCCCTTTGCAGGTCATATGGGCATAGAACGTACAAAGAGGAATATTATGCAAAACTTTTATTGGCCTGGAATTTCCAGAGATGTAACAGGGTACTGCAGGACTTGTGAGCAGTGCCAAAAGGTAGGCAAGGCAGGAGACAAGTTGAGAGCTCATTTGATGCCTTTGCCTGTGATTGAGGAGCCATTTCAGAGGGTAGCTATGGATATTGTGGGTCCTCTGAGTACCCCAAGTTCCACAAGGAAAAACATATCCTAGTGATTGCAGATTATGCTACACGATACCCTGAGGCAGTGGCCTTGTCCTCCATTGAGGCAGAGAAGGTGGCAAATGCTTTGCTAGAGGATTTTCAGCACGGTAGGTTTCCCAAAGGAAATACTGTCCGACAGAGGTGCCAATTTTATGTCAGACCTGCTGGCTTGTCTGTGGAAGTCCTGTGGGGTGAAGCACATGAAGACCACCCTCTACCATCCACAGACTAATGGTCTTGTTGAGAGGTTAAACTCTACAATCAAGTCCATGCTACGGGCATTTGCAGATCAGTTTAAGAGGGAATGGGACAAATACTTGCCCCATCTGTTGTTTGCTTACAGAGAGGTTCCCCAGGAATCCACAGGTTTTTCACCCTTTGAGTTGCTGTATGGGCATAGGGTGAGGGGTCTTCTAGATTTAATTTGAGATGAGTGGCTAAGTGAGTGTGAGTCTCACAAGGAGTGTGTTGTGGCATATTTCCTGAACCTCAGGACAAGGCTCAGGGAACTCATAGGGTTGGCCCATTAGAACTTGGCAGAAGCCCAACAACAGAAAAAGGTGTGATATGACAGGAATGCTCGAGCTTGAGTGTATGCTGTAGGGCAGCAGGTGATGGTTCTCATTCCTGTCAGACACAACAAGTCGCAAGCAGCTTGGGAGGGACCCTACAAAGTGGTAAGAAAGGTATATGATGTTAGCTACATGGTGGAAGTGCTAGGCAGATGGCAGGGGCACAAACTGTACCATGTTAACATGATGAAACCTTACCATGATAGGGAGGCCCTTGTGCTGAGCATTTTCAGTGGATTGCAGGAGGAGTCTGAGGGAGATCTGGGGACTGATCTCCTCAGTGAGGTTCGGGCTGACACCTCGATGGAAGGGGTAGCAATGTCCCAGCAGCTATCTCCTACCCAGGTTCGAGAAATCCGAGCAGTGTTGCAGGAGTTTGGGGGCATGTTCACCGGGAAACCAGGAAGCACCCACCTGGTGCAGCACCAGGTGGATACAGGACCCCAAAGGCCTATCAGGCAGGCTCCTTATAGGGTGCTTGAGAGAGTCAAACAGACTCTGATGGAAGAGATACAGGAGATGTTGGAACTAGGGGTGATTCAAGAGTCCAACAGTCCCTGGGCCTCACCAGTGGTGTTGGTGCCAAAGAAGGATGGCAGCAACATGTTCTGTGTGGATTACAGGAAATTAAATAGTCACACAGAGTCAGATGCTTACCCCATGCCTAGGACAAATGAGGCCCTAGAGCAGCTGGGTGGGGCTAAGTATCTTACAACCATTGATCTTACCAAGGGTTACTGGCAGGTGCCCTTGACTCCCAGTGCTAGAGAGAAGTCAGCCTTTGTGACTCCTTTTGGCTTGTATGAGTTCACAAAGATGCCCTTTGGGATGAAGAATGCCCTAGCAACTTTCTAGAGGCTGGTAGATCATATCTTAGCAGGAACAGGAGGGTTTGCCCTTGCTTATATGGATGACATTGCTATCTACAGCCATTCCTGGCAAGAGCACCTTCAGCATGTCAGGGAGGTGCTGGTCTGACTACAGAGGGTAGGGTTGACCATTAAGCTGAGCAAATGTCAGGTGGGAATGGCAGAGGTCTCCTACCTAGGACATAGAGTGGGGAGTGGTAAGACAAGTGGAAGCTATTCAGGCATGGCCTGCATCTGTTACCAAAAAGCAGGTGAGGACATTTGTAGGGACAGCAGGGTACTACAGAAAGTTTGTTCCCAATTATAGTACCATAGCTGCACCCCTCACAAACCTGACAAAGAAGAACAGGCCAGATAAGGTAGTGTGGACCCCAGCATGTGAGCAGGCACTTCAGAAGCTTAAGGAAGCTTTGGGAGGACCCCCTGTGTTAGCCAGTCCAGACTATAGCAAAGAATTTGTTGTGCAGGTAGATGCTTCAAAACTATGGGGCGGGGGCTGTACTTAGCCATATTTCTTCAGAGGGAGAAGAGCACCCAGTGGTTTATCTCAGTCGTAGGCTCCAACCCAGGGGAAGAATGCTATGCAGCGGTAGAAAAGGAATGTCTAGCCATAGTGTAGGCACTACAAAAACTTCACCCTTATCTGTATGGAAGAAAATTCACTGTGATGACAGATCACAACTCTCTAACATGGTTAAACAGAACCAGTCAGCAAAATGCCAAGTTGCTAAGATAGAGCCTGGGGTTGCAAGCATATGATATGACAGTACAGCACTACAGTGGGAGTAGCAATGCCAATGTAGATGGGCTCTCAACACAGGGAATGGGATGAGGTACACCCAGATAGACCTGACACTCTCAAGCGATGTTTCTCAAGGGGCACTTGAAAAACTTGCTTGAGTTCCCCGGGTGGGGGAAGAGATGTGATGATTGGGGAGAGATGGGCAAAGGCTGCCAGCCTAGTCAAATAGAATTTAATATATAATTCTATCAACTGTATAAATAAATGAAAAATACAGGATTGTGTTTTTAAATGTAAGAAAACACTGTGAAATGTGGAACTGCAAAATATGTGACAACATTGCACTCTACTGGCCCAGTGAAGCATGTTGTATCCTTTCATGTTAGAATTTGGCCTGAGGGCAGCTGGATGAAGATTTCATGCCCATTGTTTTAAGGCTAAAGTTTATGACTAGAATTTAGATGTGGAAGGTGCTTTGTTGCTTTAGTTTCTGTTAGCATATACATGTGAAATGTCTTCTACTGTTGTAAGTTTCTGTGCAAGTGTTAGATTGCTAAATAATGCAGTTTGTGGCCTGAGAACGCAGACCAAGTGTTTGATGCCATATGAATACTGGGAAAACCTAAGTGTCAAAAATGATGTAATTTTGGGAGGGCCTTAGAGACATGTTTGTTAGTAATGTTTAAATACTATTTCGCACAAGAGACCTGGAAGCATTTTTGATCTGGACAGCTAACTTATCAGCACTCTGCTTATGCTCACATGTAAGTATTTAGCACTGTGATATCTTGTAGGAATAGTTAAAGCTAGTAAAGATTGATTAGGTATTTTTCTTTGAAACCAGACCTGTCCTACTGTATTATTTTAAGTTTCTGTCTGATCTGTGAACTCTTAAGATATCTCTGTGGTGTAGTAGATTTGTCTTGTGTTTTAATTATTTATTATTAAATATTTTTAAAACCTACCTGTGGCTAGTTTGTGTAGAGATGAAGTATGCTTTACAGTACATTATATATTTATAGAGTTTACTGTCTAAGCCCTTCCAATAAGCCTTAGACTGTATAGTCACATTACCATTGGATATTAATATTGCACAGTAATAATTGGACACCCTTTTAAGGGCCTTTTAGTAGCTGATATTATTAACTAGGTGGTGGCAGTAATTACTACCATATAGCCTGGGTAAAGGGGTACAGCTGGAGAATCTGTGCAGCCTTTCCCAGGAGTGTCTGTGAAGTTGTATAAATACTTATCTCAAAGTGTGTGTGTGTGTTGTGTCAGCTACTTGGGCAGGGACACGAAGCGCTGGTTGGACAGAGAGGATACTGGAGGTTCTAGCTTGCCCAGTTAGGCTGAGACCTAGACCCTATAGCTGTGCCAGTGGGGAGTCTTATTGGGGACCTGGTGAGCAAGGGAGCAGCCAGCCCCAGACTGACTGTGATCTCTGTGTGCAATTCAGGGAAATTGTACTTTACTGTGTGTATTAGTCATCCTTTCCTCTTCTAGGAGACGACCTCCCTGGTGTTAGTGGTGAGGATTGAGGCTCCTTGATTGCTGCAGGGTACGGTCGTCACACATATCACCAGGAAAGACAGCCAAGCATCAGAGGGGAAGGCAGGGGGGTTAGCAATACTACAGCATATAGAAGAGAGGGACATCTATGGTTATGGTGAAGATTTTACACAACTATTCTATGTACCAACCTGGATTAAGTTATAAAACAATAGCATAATCAGTAATTATCATAGCATAATCTGTAATTACCATAACATCTAACTACACCACCATGCTATGTATCCAATCTTACTTGTAATTGCGTCTGTCCATGAGAACTGAGAGTCCCAACTAGGGACTAACTGCGAGTTACAATCTTACTTGTAATTGTGTCTACCCATGAGAACTGGGAGTCCCTACTAGGGAACACTTCTAAACTAATGTACATAAGGTATATTACCACTTTTTTTATATATATATTCTAATTGTTTTCTAACTTCTTGTATAACCTTTTGTATGTGACTATGTGGAGCTTTTCTCCCCGGGCCTCCGCTGAAAATGGAGATGTATCCAGTTGGACTATCCCGGTAAACAAATGTAAAATAAATACAATATGCTGCAGTATTCCTCACATATGGGAGAATGCCAAAGCTCATGCTTGGGAAAGCTGGGAAAGGGGAGGAGCAGAAGCTTTTTCTGCAAAGCCATGTAGAATAGCCCTAGAAAAACCAGCCCTGGACCTGGAGATGACATCACATTTATAATGATTAGCGAAAGTATGAACAGAGGACGAGGTAGCCACCTCCAGGATAAAACAAGTGTCTACGCCTTTAAAGAAAACCTCAGAAGAGGATACTGCTCTAGCAGAGTGTGCCCTCACTAGAGAAGAAAGGCCCTTACCGCTGGCTGAGTAACAGAAAGAGATAACTTTAGAAATCCAAGAAGAAACAGTTTGCTTGGAAACCAGCTGACCTACGGCCCTTGGGTGGTAGGACACAAACAGGCATTCAGATTTACGGATAGGCTTGGTTTTTCAGGTACTGAGTTTCCTGTGTACATCCAAAAAAATGCAGGATTTTCTCACTTTTAGATTTAGGGGAAGTAAAAATAAGGTAGGAAGAGTGATAGACTGGTTAAGAGATAACTCATTGACCACCTTAAGCATAAAGGAAGGGTTGGTATGCAAGGATACCGTGTCCCTGTGGAAAACTATGAAGGGTGGATTAGACAGCAGCTCAGAAACCCTTGATGTAATGGTGACCAGCAAAACTGTTTTCCATGTACAATGTTACAGGAAAGAGGAACTTGCTGGCTCAAAAGGTGCCAATGTAAGCTTCTCTAACACAAAAGTGAGATCCCAAAGAAGAGGAGCTGTTTTCCTTGGTGGTCTAATAAGAAGGACACCACCTTCTTGGAAATGTTTCACCTCTAACCTCTAACCTCTAACCTCAAGGCCAAAGGGGGTGACATAGGCAGACAAGCTGAAATAGCTGTAAGGTGAGCCTTCACTGAAGAGTAGGATAGGCCACCTTTCATCAGTTCACACAGATAGGACAAAACCACCATAACATCACATCCATTAACAGTAGCAGCAGATCCTTGTTGTGACACCAGATGGAAAACCTTTTCCATTTGGAAACATAGGATTTCCTATCAGTGGGTTTTCTGGCCTCCTACAGAACTTGAAGCATGTCCTCTGAAAATAGGTGTCTAAAGAAAATCAAAATCCTATCACCCACACAGCCAGATTCATAGTTGACAGCTGCGGATGTATCAGGGTTCCCTTGTCCTGTGTGAGTAGATCCATCCTGTGGGGTAACTTGTGATGATCGCCCCTGACTAAGTGCAGGAGAAGGGGGAACCAGTGCTATCTTGGCCAAAAGGGAGTCACCAGCAACATTTTTGATCAATCCTGATGAATCTTCAGTAGGACCTTTTGGAGGAGAGGTAAGGAGGGGGGGGATCCATATAGAAACATCCTCTTCCAAGAAAATGATAGAGTGTCCACCTTCCATCCCAGGGGGTATGGAACCCTAGCACAACATTTTGGAAGTTGTCTCTTTATGGGAGAGGCAAAGAGATCTACCTGAGTTGTACCCCAATGATGGATTAGGTCCAGAAACACATCCCTGTATAACATCCACTCATGGGACTGGGTCATGGATCTGCTTAATGCATCTGCCACCACATTGTCAGCCAACGGAAGGTAAACTGTCTGAAGGGAGACTTGGCTTTGAAGGGCTGACTCCCAAGTGTATAGGGATAGTCTGTATAGGAAGTAAGACTTCATTCCCCATTGCTTGTTGACGTACCACAGAACACTGTTGTCTGTAAACCACCTTAGCACCCCTGGAATAAGCTTGGGTTTGAAGATTTTCAAAGCAAAAATCAGGGCTCTCATTTCTTTTATGTTGATATGTTTCTTTGCCTGTGTGGGAGACTACACATCCCTGACCCTCAATGATTGTAGAGTCACGCCCCAGCCTGTGTCTGAAGCATGTGTATAACTCTAGGGAAGGGAGGGGTGACTGCAGGGCGAGACCAGGATTTTTGGTTACCTGAAGTATCCACCAATCCCAACTCCTTTTTTATTGCAGGGTAGGAATGGAAACATGAAATCCAGGGGGTGGGAGGTGTTGCATCCAAAGAGACTTTAGAAACCATTGAAATTGTCCTCATGTGTAGTTTGGCCCAGGGGAGCATGGGGATAGTAGATCCCATGAACCCCAGGAGGTGTAGGAAGTTCCCTAGCAGTCACAGACAGCTGCTTTGGGAGTAAGAGATGAGGAACAGCACTCTTTCTGTGGGTAGGGAAGCTAGCATCTTGTTTGTTTGGATCATGCAGCCCAGAAAATGTGTTTTTTGAAGGGGTCAGAGAGGACTTTTGAGTTTATATTGAAGCCTAGACTCTGTAGAAGGGAAATGGTGAAGGAAAGATACTCCTGAAGTAGGCCTGGTGATTGGGCTTGAATAAGAAGATCATCTAAATAAGGAAAGATCTGAATTCCCTGCAGTCTGCAGAATGCTATGACAAGAGCCAAGCATTTTGTAAAGACCCTTGGTGCCATAGAGAGACCAAAGAGCAAAGCACAGAACTGAAAATGAGAAGAAGCAACAGAAAGACATAGAAATTTCCTGAACTGAGGGTGAATGAGAATGTGGAGATAAGCATCTTTGATGTCCAATGACACCATGAAATCTTGGGGAAGAATAGGAGGAAGAAGAGAGGGTGGGACTTTGAGAAAGGTGTTTAGGTAGTAAAGGTCCAGAATGGGTCTCCAGGGGTCATCCTTCCTTGGAACCAAAAACATCATGGAGTACAATCCTTTCCCTTGTTGAGCAGAAGGGACCTCATGAATAGTTCTCTGAGAGTGAAAATCCAAAATTACCTGGGGGGAAGAGAGCCATTAGCTCCTTTGGTGATTGTGGGATGCCTCTGAAGGAATGAAACATTTCCCAAACCATGAAATATCCTCTCTAAATGATGGAGAGGACCCAAAAATCCTGGGTGATCTGATCCTAAGTCACAGGGGATAGAGGAACATGAAGGGGCAGGGGAGTGGATTGCCCTGGAGGTGGGTAGTCACAAGCTACCAGGCTTAGACTGGGACTGAAATGGCTGCTTCTGAACCACAGTGGATGAGGTAGATTTAGAAGAAGCTTGTTTCCTTGGGCCTCTCTTGCTTTTAGAAGGAGGAGGCATGACAGGTTTCTTAATGGCAGTCTTTGTTGGACAGTTCCTTTGGAATTTGGAAACAGGAGAAACCAGGATTATGCGTCAGGTCCTGCAGCTTCTTACTTTTCTCCTGTAAATGATTTGAATAATTCTGCAGCCGAGCTACCAAATAAGGTTTTAGTATTCAGAGGGGCATCTAAGAATTTGGCCTTAAAGTCATCACGCAAGGGTTGTAACCTGAGCCAAGAATATCTCCTTAAAACTGACCCAGAGGCCGCTGTCTTAGCAGAGGCATCTGCAGCATCATAAACTGCACTTGATGGAATGCCTCGTAGCCTGGGCAAAGAAGTTGAGAATGGCAGCCAGTTTACCCTTGGTAGGAGAATCTAGAAGCTCAGAAAGGAATTTCCTTGCATCAGAGAGGAGACCCAGAGAGTATTTGGCCATGTGAGTCTGGTAATTAATTTACCTAAAAGGTCAGGGTAGCAGAGTTGTAGACCTTTTCCCCCAGTCTCTCCATAACCTTGCTCTCTTTATCAGACAGCATTAAGGAAGAAGGCAATAACCTGAAGACCTTATCAGCTGAGACAGAAATGGTAACTGGGTCTGCAGATGGAGCTTTAAACAGGAATTTAGCATCTGCAGGTACCCGTCTGGGCATTTGGGAGCAGGGGCTTGAGAATGTGGCCACTTGGAAGCAGCAGTAAATGCATCCAGGAAGGCTAGCAGAATGGAGGAATAGCAGACAGTGGTGGAGAATCGATCTGCAAGAGGTCATAATACCTCTTTGAATATGAGACTAGTTAGCAGTCCCATTTAAAGAATTCTTTCATTTTTTTGGATAGTTTCACCAAAGGAAATATGTTCCCAAGGTGAATCTGTACCATTAGATTCTTCTTCTGGGGAGGCATACCCTAGGGATGAAGCTATCTGGGTGCAATAGACCAATGACTCATCTTCAGAGAATTCCTCCTCATCTGAAGAGGAGTCTACAGCTGTCCTCTTGAATGCAGTGGAGGTAGAAAAGGACTGCAAAGGGACAGAGAAAGGTGAGGACTGGTGCAGGGCCATGAAGGCATTGAATAGGCTTTGGGAGAAAGCCTGCCAATCGTGGGGGAGGGGTGTTCTGGCAGAGCAGGAGCAACGTGCTTAGTCTTCACTTTTTTCTTTCTAGGAGTTTCAATGTGATGGAATTAGAAGGGCCTGACTTTGGTCTACATTCAACTACATCAGTAAGCACATCATCATGCACAGTGATTTGAGTGATGCCCTGAGGTCCCTTAGAAATAATGAGCCATGGTTCCCCCATTTCGTCAGAGTTGGATGCCTGTGCTTCCCTCTTGGACATGCTGGAAGACTCTTTCGGGGCTTGGCCTGTGGTACCTGCAGAAGGGACATTCACTGACTCCAGAATGACTTCTGGGCCTGCATCGGCCTCGGGAGGGATGCCGTGAGAGAGGGTGCAGCTGGTAGATCAGGCCAGGATTTCTCAGCCTTTTTAGTTTGTGGCTTGTCTGAAGGACCCGATGTCACATCCATCTCCCATGCCAGGCGCTTAAGACACTAGTTGTCCAAGTACAACGTAAGTGAAGCTAGGTGGCTCGTTAGAGCTTTGGGGATGAATCATTTACAAATATCACAGGTGGTATGGTCATGGAGACAGAAAGTACAGTTGTGTACCTACCATAAATGTAGATGTTCGAGTGTATTCACTGTTGCAGTCATTACACTTGGGTTATCCTACTAGCAGGCTACCTGCAGTCGGCCTGAATTCCAAAGTCCTGGTCCGGCGTTGGTGCTGTCGCCTCTTCCCTGATGTCAGTGCGCCAGGGGTATACAAGATGTAGCCGATGCCATTTTCTTCAGTTTTTCTTGCCCCAGATGTCAGGTGCCCCCAAAAGGGTAGGCTAAAAATATTGCTTATAAAAAAAGCATGCACTAACATAAACATTACCTTCATCTACAAGGAAATACACCACATAGACTGTATAGAATAGAGAAGTACAGATAAGTCCCAGCAAAGAAAGGGGGATGGTGGGTGGGTAACCTGGATTGCAACAGTGAATACGCTCAAACATCTACATTTATGGTAGGTACCCAACTGTACTATGTTCATCGTGTTTCACTGTTGCAGTCATTACACTTGGGTTGAATCCCAAAGCTGAGGTTGGGTGGCTGGGTCTAAATAGAATTAGGATTGGCTATGAGGCCCTGCAGAACTGCAGTGGCAAAGCCTGCTCTGGATTGAGAGTAAAGAAGTAAGTGGTAGTGCTTTGTAAACATGTGCACTGAAGTCCAAGTTGCGGCCTCCAAAATATCCTTGGTTGGTACTCCTCTGAGGAAGGCTGCTGAAGTGGCTGCTGCTCTGGTTGAATGTGGCCTAATGCCCTTAGGCACTGATTTGCTATGTTGTGAATAGCAGAAACAAATGCAGTGGCCTATCCATTTTGAAATAGTCTGCTTTGAGATAGCCTTTCCTTGTGATCCTGCAGCATATGCCACTAAAAGTTGCTCAGTCTTTCTGAAAGCTTTAGTTTTGTCCAAGCAGAAGTGTAGCTGTCTGGGTATGTCTAAAGAATGCAGAAGTCTCTCCCTTTATTCTCTGGGTTTGGATAAAAAGTAGGCAAATGAATGGTTTGATTAAGAGCCACACTGGACACTACCTTAAGCATAAATGTTGGGTTTGTCCTTAGAGAAACCCTGTCCGGATGGAAAATAATAAAAGGTTCCACAGCCATTAATGCCTGTAACTCTGAGACTCTTCTTGCTGAAGTTATTGCTAGAAGCAGAGCTGTTTTCCACGATAAGAATTTTATCTCGGCTATATTGGCTGGCTCAAAAGGAGTCAGTGTGAGCTTTTCCAAGACAAAATTGAGGTCCCATGTAGGTATTGGTGCTCCCCTTGGAGGTCTTATGATTTTGGCCCCTCTGACGTACTGCCTTAGCAGTGGATGTGAAAAAATAGGCAGTTCCGTATTGTAATGAGCTGAGATGGCAGAGGCATGGATCTTAATTGATGAGAAGGATAGGCCTTTGTCCAGCATCTCAGTTAGGTATTGTAAAATCTGAGGAATATTTGGAACAAGCGTGTCAATTCCTTGTGCCTGGTTCCAAGCACAGAATCTCTTCCATTTTCTGCATAAGATTTTCTGGTGCTGGCCCTCCTGGCCTCCAAAATAACATCCATAACTGCTTTAGAGAGAGGTGTGTTCTGAGTGGTTATATTATCCGCCATGCAGCCAGATTTAAGGTTCTGAGTTGGCTGTGCAGGATCCGATTGCTTTGTTGGGTCAGTAGATGAGGAATTTGAGGTAAATCCAGGCTGGGCCTTGAGACAAGCTCTTTAGGATTGGATACCAGTGCTGGCGTGGCCAGTCTGGGGCAATCAGTATAATTTTTGGCTTCTCTTGTCTGACCTTTACGAGTACCTTGGGGAGGAGAGGCAGTGGGGGAAAGGCATATACTGTAAGGGTTTTCCAGCTGAATGATAGAGCATCCACCTTCCATGCTTGTTTGTGATAAGTCCTTGTGCAGAATCTCTGCAGTTGGCAGTTATGAGGGGAGGCAAATAGATCTATGTCTGGACATCCCCATTTCCTTGTTATCATGCTGAAGACTTGTGGATCTAGTTTCCACTCGTGAAGGTTCATGAGGCTTCTGCTTAGTTCGTCTGCCAGAGTATTTGTTTTTCCTGGCAGGAATTGTGCTTGCAGGTGCACTTGATAAGTCAATGCTGTGTTCCACAAAGTCATGGCTTGTCTGCAGAGGGGGTAGGAATGTGTGCCCCCTTGCTTGTTTATGTACAACATGACTGTAGTATTGTCCATCTTTATCAACAGTTGCCCTGGATGGAATAGGTCCTTGAAGGCTGTCGGGGCATTCTGTAGAGTTAGCATCTCTTTTTGATTGATATGAAGATGCATTTGGCTTGCGGGCCACGTGCCCTGAATACATTTTCCTGTCATGTGGGGCCCCAGGCATAATCCGATGCATCTGTTGTTAGTGTGTCTGCCTGGCTATGGGTAAACTGAATGGCTGTCCCTTGTTGTTGTGACAGGCCAGTGCCCACCATCGAAACTCCTGTTGCAGGCAGGGAATGAGGGTAATTAATGTTTCCAGGCTGTGGCAATGTTGAGTCCCAAACACTTTTTAGGTACCATTGCAGCTTCCTCATATGCAGTCTTGCATATGGAATTAGCAGAATGCAGGATGCCATGAAGCCCAAAGCCTGCAGAATTTTTCTTGCTTGTAACTGGGTCTTTGTTGCCATCTTTTCGAAGTAAGAAGTCAGTTGCCTTTGTTTGTCTGGCGTGAGATAAGCCATCTGGGCAGTTGTATTTAAGCTTGCACACAGGAATATTATCTCTTGAGATGGTACTAGTTTTGATTTCTTTTCGTTTATTGTGTACCCTAGGCAAATTAGTAATCTTTTTACAAACGCCAGATGCTTCAGTAGAATGACCTTGCTCTCTGCTTGAATAAGGCAGTCGTCCAAGTAGGGATATATCTGAATTCCTCTTTGTCTGCAAAATGCAATTACTGGTGCCAGGCATTTTGTGAAGACCCTGGGCGCAGTAGATAAGCCAAAGGGCAGTGCAGAGAATTGGTAGTGCATTGAGCCAGCTATGAATCTGAGGTATCTTCTGCAAGATTGTCTGATTGGGACATGCAGGTATGCCTCTGAGGTCCAAAGTTACAAGCCAAGCCTTCTTGCCCAGCATGGGCAGAAGCTGCCGCAGTGTCAACATTTTGAATTTTGGAACGTCCAGAAAAATGTTTAGAATAGACAGGTCCAGTATTGGTCTCCAGGCTTTGTCCTTTCTGGGTACCAAGAAAAGTCTTGAGTAAAATCCTTGTCCCTGCTCTTGCTGTGGTACTCGCTGAACAGCCCTCATGTCCATGAGAAATGAGATTTGCTTTTGTGCCTCTGCCCATTGATTGTGTGGCAGGTCTGGTATGCCTTTTGTCTTTGGAAGGGTGCAACAGTGGAACCTGTAGCCCTGAGAAACTATATTCAAGACCTATTTTTCCTGGGTGATCATGTGCCAATTTTGTGAAAAAAGTGCTAGCTTTCCCCCTAAGGGTGCTGCCAAAAGGTAAGTCCCTGGCATTGGCAGTGGAAAGTCATTGGGACTGTTTCCTATATGGCTGTGATTTGTCTTCTCCGCTTTTGGAGGTAGAAGCACCCCATTGTTTAGGCCTGTATGAGCCTTGGGGCTGAGATCTACCTCTAGGGTGTCTGTATCTGCCTCTTTGTGGCCTGTCTGACACTGGAAAGGACCAGTTCTTAAAAGGCCAGTTCCTGCTAAATCTGGGTGGCTGAACCTGTATAAAATCCTTTACTGTCTGCATAGATTTCGCTTTATCCTCCATTTTCTTTAACACCTCTTCTGCTTTAACACCAAATAAAGTATCATGCTGTACTGGAGCATCCAATAATTTTGCATTAACATGATCAGGCAGATTCTGTTCCTTTAACCAAGCATGCCTACGAATGACAGAGCCTGTAACAGCGGCCCTGCAAGAGGCCTCCAGTGAATCAAAATCACACTGCAAAGTATGCTTTCCCACTTGTTCAGCTGCATGCAATAAATCCTGCATTTCCTTGTTTTCAGAACATTCAGAATTTGTCAACATTTTCTGTTTTAGCAGTGACATTAAGTATTGCTGATATTTAAGCATATGAAACTGACAATTTAAAGCCCTTACAGCCAAGGTAGCAGAGGTGTAAACTTTTTTCCCCCATCTGTCCAGTGCGTGCTCTAGAATCCCTATCAGAGGGGACATGTTTTTTTGCAATGGAAGCCTTGACCCCTTTGGGACCCTGAGATATAGTTTCTGGGTCTGCAGCAGGGTTTTTATATAGAAATTTATGTGAATCTGGAACCCTGTAGTACCTGTCTGGCTTAACGGGTGCAGGGGGTAAAGAGTCGGGAGACAGGCCGGACTCTGAAAAGACATCATCTACAATGTCTAGTACAGGTGGAATAGCAAGAGGTCTGTGCTAAGGCAGTAAAAGAAAATCTCTGAGCCTTTCTTAGATTCTGAGTAATCTTGGCTCTGCCAGTGAACATGCTCCCTCATGGTATGCAGGGTTTCCACAAAAGAATAGTCTTCAGGAGGAGAGGCTGAAGGGAAAGATTCTTCGGCATCAGAATCCTCATAGGGAGGAAGAGAGTATCCCTGTTCTGAAGAGGAGTCAGATGAAATGGAAACCTGATCAGAAGAATCATATTCAGTGTCTTGCCTAGGCCTCTTATCAGGAGGGGGATGGGAACCCCTGATGAAAGTAATTAGGTCTTCTGCCATTTTGAGCATCTGTTTCTTAGGCATGGAAGTCTGTCCAGGAGAATGCTGTACTTGTTTCTTTGTCTTTAAAGCTGTTTTAGTCTTTGCCTTGGAAGCTGAGGTTGGCTTGATATATAACTGTGTAGGTCTGAAAACACCCTCAGAAGCCGATGCCTGCTCAGCGGCTCCGGACCCATCTGAGGGAATAGTTTCCGAAGGTCCAATACCTTGAGTATCCAGAGGCCTAGTTGTCTCCACGTGGGAGTCGGAAGCGGCCTGTGGCTCTGAGGTAGCGGGTGTCAGGGACTGCAAAAGCACCTCACTGAGAACCGGCGACTGGCCTAGCGGAGGCTTCGTCGTCGGTTTTGGACCTCGGATGCCTGTTCTTTTCTTTTTCCTTGCGCTTTTTATGAACTCCGGTCATCGGCTTTTCCGATGGCATTATATAATTAAACCTTCAGCCAAAGTAATGAAAGGCAAAATCATACTGATGCTTAATAGTGCGTTGGTTAAATCTAGCACAAAACCGACAACTAGCAACGTCATGGTCAGGGCCTAGGCAAGGAATACAGTAAGAATGAAAATCCTTATGAGGTATTTGCTTCCCATAAGAAATACAATTGTTAACTTTTTCTGACATCGGTCTGGAGCAAGAAAAAAGTTTCCCCAACGGGGTACTTAGCTTTATTGAAGACTTCGGATCTGAAATTCGATTTTGAAAATCTCAGGAGTCGGCCGACCGGCACTTGCGAACTGCTTTTGCTTCGGGCACCGTGCGGCAAGAAAGACTGAAGAAAATGGTGTCAGCTGCATCTTATATACCCCTGGCGCACTGATGTCAGGGAAGAGGCGACAGCAACCGACGCCGGACCAGGACTTTGGAATTCAGGCCGACTGCGGGTAGCCTGCCAGCAGGATAACCCAAGTGTAATGACTGCAACAGTGAAACACGATGAACATCAAACAATGGTCGTGTATGTCTTTATGTGGAGATTGCGTTCCACATTGACACTTGCCCTTGCTAGCTGACATGAAATCACCCCACAAAAAAGGAGCAGCAAAATGCAAAAAATTAGAAATGAAAAAAAAAAAAAAAAACATGAGGTACTTATCTGAACCACTGTTCAACAGTAATCTGGTGAGCAAACGTCTAGAGCAGGCGATCAGACAGGAGGCAGAAAGGTTCTTAGGTTGCTGCATGCTGATGTCCACTTTATACCAGACGTCCCTTTATGACAGACATACGTGACAGGATGTGCGGAGTCGCATGCACCTAGCAATAACATGTAGACTTTTGTATAATGGCCAGACATATGAGTTGGCCAGAGGCGAACTCCCATATGTGATGAATATTGCAGCATACGAATAGTAGGACATCACATTTACCTGAGCTTCATCGGGTTCATCTAAATACAGTGGTTTACACTCTGATAATTGAAAATGCTTGCTTTTATGAGGCTATCACTAGACTTTATTAGCCGGTTTTCTAACACATGTAATATGAGAGGCTGTGTCTGCCTTTGTGGGGCTCATACTCACAGATAATTGTGAAAGGTTTACTACATTATGCCATATAATATAAGAGGCTATGCCCACTGTTATGGGGCTCATATCTCCCGGAGTACATTATGAAATACTAATCTTCTCGTGTATAGCAAAATGGTTTACAGTGCCTGCTGATACAAGGCTCATAAACATGATTAATATGACCAGTCCCCATTCTTCTTCCCGATGAAGACGGACCTTTTTATATGGGGGGGGGGGTAGTCACTTAGAGCAACACTAAGTGACTCATTTTTTTGAATACATGCATCCAGAGAAATAGCTTACAGTTGAAACAATTCACATAGCTACTTTTAGAGAGCTCATGAATGTGTACAAGTACAATGAAAGAAAAGGTGAGACTCCGCTGGATGTTCCACTGCTTTATTAAAATACACAAAAAGTTGTATCCAAAACTGGTAAGAAACTTCAACAAAATAAATATCCACTGACAAGCGCTTTCGGGTTAAAACCCTTCATCAGATCACATACTAAAAACACTTCCTGATATTTAAAATACATGTCAACCAATGAGAGTTAGTAAAAAGCCCGCCTTTTCTGCAAGGCTGGTTTTAAAGGTACACAGTCATTTAAGCCCGGAGTTCTGTGGGCCATCAATTCCAAAATCCATTTGGACTCCATAGATTCAGTTAATAGTTTAACATCACCCCCCCTATTGTTCATGACAACATTAACCACTGCTTTGAATTTAAAATTATGTGTGGGGTGGGTCTCAATATGCTTATATAAAGCATTATGTGCATCTTTATTCCTAATTGAAGACATATGTTGCAATATTCTTACCTTAAACATATTGTTGGTCTTGCCAACATAAAAACATATGCATTCAGTGCACTCCGCTATGTAAACTAAATTACTTGTCCTACAGGTAGCTTTTGCTTTGAAATTAAAGACATGTCCACTGACTGGATGTGTAAAGGTGTGATCTAAATTGGCATGCTTTACAATATCCACATGGGACACTGCCAATTTTTTCTTTGAGGATACAAGTTTGGGTTACTGTTTTCTCTTTGCTCAGATCAGAGCTCATGGATGTGTACAAGTGGTGGATAAATGAGATCTCAGAACCTATTGTATAAGCTTTCTGTTTCCATGAAATAAAAATCCACCAATTGGTGAAGTGCAGAGTATGAAAAACTTTGAATAAAAATAAGAATCTCAGATCTTCATTGAGCACTGGCAAACTGTGCCTATGGTGTGAAGAATACAGCAGTGTGGAGTTGTGCCCTGGGATAACAATTGTCACTGTACTGCAAATTACAGAAATTTTGTTAAATGCAAGCCAAGTGGCTAGAGTATCTATACCTGGTTGCTGTGGGGAAGCTGCTGTGACAGGGAGACTGTTCCTGGTCTCAGAGCATTCTTCTATGGTGTTCCAGTCTGGGGTCTTCACTATCAAGCTTCTTCCTGAGTCTAGCAATTAGTGAAGGCTTTTCAGCTCAGATTCTTCCCCTATTCAGGATCCAGGAGGTGAAGTCAGTGGAAAAGAGGGCCAAA
Organism: Protopterus annectens; assembly: GCF_019279795.1. Taxonomy (NCBI): domain Eukaryota; kingdom Metazoa; phylum Chordata; order Ceratodontiformes; family Protopteridae; genus Protopterus; species Protopterus annectens. The sequence continues at coordinate 1,766,223,751 of NC_056728.1, forward strand.
CAGCTTTTTGCCTGGCTAGATAAAGGGCTGGAAACTGGGAAAGATCAGGTCAAAAGGCAGTTAACCAATCTCCTGGGGGGAGTATCACGGGGCCCAGGGTGTAAAACTCATTTCTCAGAAGTGGGATTCAAACACAAACCTCCAAGAGAGACTGTGACTTGAACAGAGCGCCTCAATCAGCTTGGCCATTCTGCCAAGTCTTAAAAAACAAGTATAACCATGAAAAGTGACATCAAAACCATGCATTCCATGGTAGAAGCACAAAACACAAACATAGGATATATAAGCACTGGCAGTTGCCAAAATAATGAAGAAACAATAAGAATCTTGAACATTTTTTTAAATTCAGTAACATAAAAATCAATCATTTCTGTTAGCCCTTGTGTGCTTATGAAGAAAGTACAGTTTTGTACCTACCATAAATGTAGATGTCCGAGAGGTATGCATCTGCAGTCCTAACATATGGGTTGTCCTGCCTCAGGCAGCCCTTTGGTCGTCCGGATTCCAAAGTCTGGGTCTGGCCTCGGCTGATGTCGCACTTCACCCGACGTCATAGCTGCTGTTTATTGGGTATAAAGGCATCAGCCGACGCCATCTTCCTCAGTATTTCTTGCCCCAGATGCTAGGTGCCCTCTAGAAAGGCTAAATTTGGATAAATGCAATAATTCCAAACAGTGGAGAGCAAACAATATAAACAAATATAGATATATATATATACAAACAAATACACCATAACAGATTCCCCCAGCTAGCTAAAAGATGGGTAAATACCCTAGGAGTACCACAGAGGGGAAGGAGGGTGGGTAATCCTGACTGCAGATGCATACCTCTCGGACATCTACATTTATGGTAGGTACAAAACTGTACTATGTCCTTCAAGGATGCATCTGCAGTCCTAACATATGGGTAGAATACCATAGCCAAACTGGGGGAGGAGGTACTAAGATAAAGTTGGTGTAGTTATGATCCCTTGCAAAACAGCAGTTGCAAAACCTGCTCGGGATCTAGAGTATAAAGGAAGATTGTAATGCTTGGCAAATGTATGCACGGAGCTCCAGGTAGCAGCTTCTAAAATGTCTTTGGTAGCCACTCCTCGTAGGAAAGCTGTAGTGGTGGCTGTAGCTCTTGTGGAGTGAGGTCTGATATTATCAGGAGATGTCTTTCCATGAAAAGAGTAACAAAAACGAATGCAATTTCCTATCCATTTCGAGATTGTCTGTTTTAAAATTGCTTTTCCTTGCATTACTGTTGCATATGCTACCAAAAGCTGGTCAGTTTTTCTGCTGGTCTTAGTTCTGTCCAGATAGTAGCGTAATTGTCTGTGCACATCCAAGGTATGTAGCAGTCTTTCCCCCCTGTTCTGTGGGTTGGGGAAGAATGTAGGTAAATGAATCGCTTGGTTCAATGATACTCTGGAGACCACTTTTGGCAGAAAGGTAGGGTTGGTTCTCAGAGAGACTCTGTCCTGATGGAAGATAAGGAAGGGTTGTACTGCCATTAATGCCTGTAGCTCAGAAACCCTTCTTGCTGAAGTGATTGCTAGTAGGAAAGCAGTTTTCCAAGACAGGAATTGTAATTCTGCTGTTGCTGCTGGTTCAAAAGGGGGGAGAGTTAACTTTTCCAGCACAAAGTTGAGATCCCAAGTAGGTAAAGGTGGTTTCCTTGGAGGCTTTACATTTTTGATTCCTCTCAAGAACTGCCTGAGTAGAGGATGAGAGAAAACAGGAGGATTCAAGTTGTATTCTGCTGAAATTGCTGATGCATGAATCTTAATGGAGGAGTAAGATAGGCCATTATGGAACAGCTCTGCTAAGTATTCCAGGATGAGTGCTATGTTTGCCACAGAGACATTTTCTCCCTTTGCTGCACTCCAAATGAGGTATCTTTTCCACTTGGCTGAATAAGTCTTCCTTGTGGAGGGTCTGCGTGCCTCCAAGATAATGTCCTTAACCCTCTGAGATAGATCAGGGTTATTTTGGTTTATACAATATTCCAAGCAGCTAGCTGCAGTGTTTTCAAGTTTGGATGTAGGATCCTGTAGTTGTCCTGTGTTAGTAGTAATGGACTTAGAGGTAGATGCCATGCGTGTGTCCGAGACATGCTTCTCAGTAGCGGGTACCAATGTTGCCTCGGCCAGTCTGGAGCTATCAGAATTACCCTTGGTTGATCCTCTTTGATCTTCAGTAGAACTTGGTACATCAAGGGAAGAGGTGGAAATGCATATGCTGTCAGGTTTTTCCAGCTGAAGGAAAGTGAGTCCACCCTCCAAGCAAGTGGGTGGTATGTTCTTGTGCAGAATTTTTTCAATTGGTGATTGTGTGGGGAGGCAAACAGGTCTATCTGTGGTAGTCCCCATTTCTCTGTTATGGCTTTGAAAATATCTGGATGCAGCATCCATTCGTGAGCATCCGTGGTAGTTCTGCTTAAGGTGTCTGCTAGAGAATTTTCTTTTCCTGGTACAAATCTGGCCTGAAGTTGTATGTTGAGGTTCAGGGCCACATTCCACAGGTCCATTGCCATCCGGCATAGAGGATATGAATGTGTACCTCCTTGTTTGTTGATGTACCACATGACTGTGGTGTTGTCCGTCCTTATCAGCAGATGACCCTGTTGAAGGAGTGGTCTGAATGCCTGGATCGCATATTTCACTGCCAGCATCTCCTTTAGATTTATGTGTAGATTCAGCTGGTCTTGGGTCCATAGGCCTTGTATACACTTGTCCACCATGTGAGCCCCCCATCCTAGGTCTGAGGCGTCCATGGTAATGGTCTGGCTTGGATGTGGTTTGTGGAAAGGCAAGCCTCTGTTCAACTGGCAGGCCTGAGCCCACCACAGGAATTCTTGCTTCAGGCATGGAATTATTGGAATCTGGTTTTCTAGGCTGTGCTGGTGTTGAGATCATACATTCCTTAGGTACCATTGTAACTTTCTCATATGTAGCCTGGCATGCGGAATCAATATTATGCAGGATGCCATGTAACCCAGGGCTTGCAGGACTTTCCTTGCAGTAAGCTGAGTTTGTTATGTTAATGACATGAAATAGCCTGGTAGTTGCTCTGAGTTGATGTGTCCAGATCTGCCCCCAAGAATGTTATCCTTTGGGAAGGTACTAGTCTTGACTTCTGCATGTTGACTGTGTATCCCAAGGCTTGCAACAGTTGTATGACATTTTTCAAATCTTTTGTCAATTGTGCCTTGTTGTCCGCTTGTAATAGGCAGTCGTCCAGGTATGGGTAAATTTGAATTCCCTGGAGCCTGCAATGAGCAATTACTGATGCCAGGCATTTCGTGAATACTCTGGGTGCAGTAGATAAGCCAAAGGGCAATGCTGAGAATTGATAATGCTCTGATCCTGCAAGAAATCTGAGGTATCTTCTGCAATCTGGTCGTATAGGGACGTGCAGGTATGCCTCTTCGAGATCTAGAGTCACCAGCCAAGACTCCTTGCCCAGCATGGGAAGAAGCTGCTGGAGGGTCAGCATTTTGAATTTTGGAACAATGAGGTATGTGTTCAGTGCGGACAAGTCGAGAATAGGTTTCCATTGATTTTCTTTTCTTGGTACCAGGAAAAGCCTGGAGTAAAAACCTTGGCCTTGTTCCACTGGTGGCACCTTTTCTATAGCTCTTATCTCTAGTAAGTTGTTGATTTGTTTTAAAGCATCTGTTTTTTGGCTTGGTGGTAGGTTTGGCATTCCCCTCTTTTTTGGTAGAGTGTGAAAGTGAAACCTGTAGCCCTTGTCTATTGTTTGCAAAGTCCATTTGTCTCCTGTAATGTAATGCCAGTTGTCTGAAAATAAGGCTAGCTTTCCGCCCAAGGGAGCTTCCAGTTGTTCCCTGGTAGGCGGTATCAGAGCCAAGTCATTGTGTTTGTCCAGTGGAAGTGGTTGTAGTTGAATCTGTGGCGGTACTTCTCTGGTTGGTAGGTTGCCACTGACATCCCCTGATGGCACCCCTAGCTTGATTTCTGCCTCTTGAGCGTCTATTTCTGCCTCTCTGTGCTCTGGAGTTGTCTGGAAAGGACCAATTCTTCGAAGGCCAATTTCTGCTAAACCTCGGAGGTTGGACCTGTAAGAAATCCTTGACTGTTTGGACAGATTTTGCTTTTTCTTCCACCTTCTTCAGAACCTCCTGTGCAGGGGAGCCAAACAAACTTTGTTTCTCCATGGGAGCATCTAGGAGTTTTGATTTAACATGATCTGGTAAGGACTGTTCTTTTAACCAAGCATGTCTTCGAATCACTGTTCCAGTCATAGCTGACCTAAAGGAAGCCTCCAGTGCATCATAGCCACATTTTAAGAAATGGTTACTGACCTGCTGAGAGTTATGTACCAAATCCTGAAGAGACTTGCGGTCTATAGGTTCAGCAGAGGAGAGTTTTTTATTTATCTGGTCTAACAAAAATTCCTGATATTGAATCATGTGAAATTGACAGTTTAAGGCCCTAGCCGAAAGAGCAGCAGAAGTATAAACCTTTTTACCCCATCTTCCCTATCAGAGGGAAGAGGGTTTTTGGCAGAAGCAGCTGCCACACCTTTCGGGCCCTGTGAAATGGTTTCTGGATCTGCAACAGGAGCCTTATACAAATGGTAGTGTGTGTCCGGGACCCTGTAATATCTGTCAGGCTTGGCAGGGGCCGGAGGAAGGGAATCAGGAGCAGTACAGGCATCATTAAATGCATCGTCAACTACTGTTAGTACTGGAGGAATGGCTAAAGGCCTATGCTGTGGTAAGTGTAAGAAGGTCCTTAGCCTTTTCCTTGAATCTGAAAAATCCTGGCCCTGCCATTGGAAATGCTCCCTCATAGCATGTAAGGTTTCCCCAAAAGAAAATTCCTCAGGAGGAGAAGCAGAAGGAATGGAGTCTTCTGCATCAGAATCCTCATAAGGAGAATATGGGCCTTCCTGAGGGTCAGTAATGTCTGAGTCCTCCGAGGAATAATCTGTAGAGACAGGTTCCGGGGGTTCAGTCCTAGGCCTCTTATCTGAAGGGGGCTGAGAGGCCCTGTCTGGGTGAGGTTGTGATCCCCTGATCAAAGAAATGAGATCCTCAGCCAGGCTGAGTATTTGAGAACTAGAGGTAGGCCTATGTGGGGTAGTTTTAGCAGGTAATGCCTTAGAAGATTTAGCTGCTTTAGCCCTGGCAAAAGCCTTGATGGACATAGAAGCAGGGGGTCTAGCAGCCCCACGTGCAGGGGTAGATATGTCTAAAGGAATAGTATCCGACAAATCCTGGGAGCCTGCTTTTGTAGCAGTAATATCAGTAGCAGATTCAACGATTGTCTGTGAGGCCTCGGCTATAGGAGGCATGCTTTCGGCCGAAGGAAGAACCGAGGACTTGGTTTCAGCCGAAACCGAGACACTCGCGGTTGGCCTAACCGCGGTTTCAGCCGAAACTGCGGACCGCGAGTGTCGGTCCTTTTCCTTGCGCTTTTTAGCTATTTGTGTAGTCGGAGTCTCCGACGGCATTCTGTAAGCAAAAGCGGGACCAAAAAACTCCTCTGCAAACTCCGACCGACGTCTAAGCGTTCGTCGGTTGAAGGAAGCACAGGCTAGACAAGCTGATACGTCGTGGTCTGGGCCTAAGCAAGGAAGGCAGTAAGAGTGGAAATCCTTATGAGGTATTTGTTTCCCACAAGTTAAACAATTATTTACTTTTTCTGACATCGGTTGAGGCAAGAAAGAGTCCCCAACGGTGTACTTAGTTTTTTAGAAGTCTTCGGTAGTAGAAATCTCTGGATCTGACCGACCGGCACTTGCGAACAGCTTCTGCTTCGGGCACCACGCGGCAAGAAAGACTGAGGAAGATGGCGTCGGCTGATGCCTTTATACCCAATAAACAGCAGCTATGACGTCGGGTGAAGTGCGACATCAGCCGAGGCCAGACCCAGACTTTGGAATCCGGCCGTCCGAAGGGCTGCCTGAGGCAGGACAACCCATATGTTAGGACTGCAGATGCATCCTTGAAGGACATCATGGGAGATGTTTTCTTGATTCACATTACATACTTCAATATTCTTTCAGTCTTATTTACAAAAAAAAAAAACATTATTACTTTTCAGGCTTCTTCAGCTGTGACAAACTTATTTTTCAAGTATCTCAGTCTTCTTATAGCTACTTAATTATAAGCAGGAAAAACTGAATGTCTGGATTCACAATTACCATTTTAAGGACAATATTACTTAATTTAAAAAAATCAACAACTTAATTATGGTAGTCTCAAATCATGTAAAATTTGATATTCGAAAAATATTAAATAAGAGACATTAAAGGCAGTGCTACTAGCTTCACTTTTACCTTCAAACAGCACAGCACTGTACAGGAGACAAAAATATGGCACATACTGGACTGTGAATAAGGTTAAAAGTGACAATTATTTACAAATACACATGCACATATTACAGGATAGGTAGCATCAAGATAGACCTGCAGACTAGTGTGGTAGCTGCATCAAGACCAATTATGAGCTTCAAGGACCAGAGAGTATCTATCATGGTAGGGGTGTCAGCAGGCTGAAGGTGAGATGGAGGGAATAGGGAGGGAGCAGAGAGGGAAACAGTATGGCTAGGTAGGGAGTTGTGAGTGATGGAACTGTACACAAAAACACACATGCTGTTTTTCTATTAAGTTAGTTATTTAAGCTGTATAAAAGCAAAATGTGGGAGTTCTGTTTAGTAGGAATGTTGGCTTGGGAGGTGGTTAAAAAAATCAATTCTGTTGGACAAGACATGATGGAGCACTTGAGATGAAATGGAGGAGGCTCACATTAAGGAAAAGTAAATGGGGAAGGATAGAGAAGGCATACAGGAAAGTAATATTATTAAAGTTCAGAAGATTAGGCTAGATGATTGGAAAATAGTAGGAGAAAAGGTAATAATAGGTGGAAATAGGTAAGGGAAGCTAAATGAGGGGGCTGAGGAGTAAAAGTAGGGTTGGTCACAAAGTGGCACTGGGATATACAGACAGAAAAGAGTGAAAAGGCTACATAAAGTCAAGGGAAAGCTGCAGGACTGGAGGGGGGTAATACTGTAACTGACACTGGTCCACACTGGCTGGGAGGTCTAGCTGGCAGAAGCAGTGGCAAGGAGTAAACCCCAATCCACAGTTCTTTTATATCCTTCTAAAAATTCACAAACAATTTATTAATCCACCAACACGGTCAATAGTTTCTAGAAGGGAGGTTGTTGACAGAACTGAGGTCTGAATTTTGTATTTTTATTTATTTTTTATTTTTTTAGAATTTTTAAATTATGCCTTTCCATTCTGCTCAATTTACTAAGGACTAGACTTAATGCCAGTTAGCTGTGTACTCTCCTTAAGTAATGACACCTGCACATGAATAGAAAAGGTACAGTAAAAAAATTGCCAGGCTGTGTGTGTGTGTGTGTGTGTGTGTGTGTGTGTGTGTGTGTGTGTGTGTGTGTGTGTGTGTGTGTCTCTAGCAGGTCACCTTGCAGGAGATTTATACACAGTGACAGCAGCTCTGTACGAGTGTGGGAGCATGCATGCAGATGTGTGCGTGTCTGGAGGGGAAGGTTTTCAGCTGACTGTGTGTATGTGTGTGTGTGTACGTACACATGTCGGAGGCTACCTGTGCAACTAATATGGGTTTGTAGGAGGAACATTAAGCAAAGTTACACTCGGGGACATGGTAATTCATCTGCTAATGTGGCATTACTTGGCGTGTGTTTATCATGTCACTGAATCACAAATTACTGCCACTGCACTGCTGGGTAGTCCTGCACAGCCCAATTAGCTCTAGCACTGATAACCTTTCTAAAGACTAGGTAGGTGTGCCAGGCATAGCTCCAGCAGGACATATGTACTTTTCTGCAAATATATGACACAAGGCAAATGTTTTTCTTTAGCAAACAGTCTCAAATTGTTTGATGTTCACCATCTTAATTACCTGTAAGACTGAACAGACAGTCTATCTACTGACATGTTCCTGTGGTGCCCTTTTACATAGGCAAAGCTTCAGGGATGCTCAAACCTCAGATTTCTGAGCAACCAAGTGATATACAGTGTCATGGAAAACGCAAATGCATTAAGTACACATTCACTCAAATATCCAGGGGCTCACTTCTTGTTTTTGGGTATTGATAAAATACATTTGAGAAATCCTAATAAAAAAGCTTCAGAATAGTTCCTCACAAAAACACTAAAGTACAGCTTATACACTCAAATGGATCAACTCACACCAAGACCAAATGAGCCTTTTTAATTGTACATATGCAATTACAATTAAACTTTCAACTGCTTGTTTTGCTACATTTGACACTATTTATAAATGACTACATATACTGGCCCAAAATTTTCTATTTATGTATGGTTATTACTACATTAATGCTACAATTTATGCAAGTTTAAAAAGTCAGTACAGTGAGTTTTACAAGTTGTTTTTATCACATTAGTATGCCTTATTAATATTTCACATTAGGTTACTTTAACACAAAACACATTCATAATAATATTTTTCCTAGGCTTTAGCAATTTTGTTCATGACTTGCTATTCCCACCTTTGACCACTAAGTGTCCTATGAACACCAATTAAAAAAAAACACACAAGAGTAGCTGATCCATCCACTCATCCACCCACAGCCCCTTTTCCCATTTTGCACATGGGGTCGGGGTGTAACTTCAACAGATGCAATCATCTAGAGCCAAAGTTCACACCAACAGATGGCTAGCCCTACCACGGGTGTTCTTCCATACCAAACACTCGTATGCACACTCATATCTATGGCCAATTTAAAGTGTCCAATCCACCTACTGCAAGTCTTTGGAATGTGGGAGAAAATGGAATCACCTAGAGGAAACCCACACGAACAAAGAGAGGACATGCATACTCTGCAAAGAAAGCACTCCAGCCGAGAATCGAATTGGAGAACCTCTTGCTGCAAGGCAACAACACTATCTGGTGTGCCACTGTGCACTTCATTATACATCATTATAACTGTAATATTTTTATTTCAATGCTAATCTGAATCAAAGCAAAGATCAGTCAAAGGACTTAGTTGCAACTATCACTGTGAGAAACATTAAAAAAAAAAAACATTCAATTCAAAGCTGGATCTTAGTCTATCAAACAGACCTGCTAACTTAACATATTAGAAACTTTGACGAAATAGACTGACTTTGACACTACCTTTCCTGGTTATGCCATTCTTAAGTAGGCCACAGCACACAGGCATAGGACATGTAGCACTACCTTGTAAGGCTAAATCTAATATCTCCAAAAGCAAGGTGCAGAAACGGAGATGATGTACAATCCACTATAGAGCTTTATTCAACCACCAAATCCACAAACATTACGAAACAGAACGAAAAACAAACACTTGAAAATACATAAACGCCTTAGATATTCCACCATGCGTTTTCGTCTCATACATAGACTTCATCAGATGACCAGACTGTTTCAGGAGGACCAATATTTAAATACAACCAATTAATCAGTTTATTATACAATTAAGTAATCTATCAATAAGTTATAAAAGTACTTAAGACCATAATTATACCCATACTTCAAAAAAGCTTGCTAAAATTTATCAAATCAACATTATAGTTCTTTATTCTGCTCAAATTACAACCCATTAAATAATATTATTATAAAATCTTCAAAAAAGTCATTATTTAAAAAAGTCATTTTTTAAAAAAAGTAGTTTCTAATATAAAAGTATAAATAAAATACAGGATATTCATTTTGTGCAGACCTGTGCCCTCTAGTGGCTATGTTTAGGTTATATTTCATATCCCTTTAGAGCTTAGCAGATCTTAGCTTTAACAAAGGTTTATAGAGATATAGTCATTTAAACCCGGGGTATCACTTGCTTCTAGGGTTATTTGCCACCATAGCTCCCTGTATTCTATTTTATCTTCCCAAGGACCCTCCCTAATATCATTTTTAATTTGTTCTAAGACCATAAAACCAAAACTAGCATCTGAACAGGTCCTTGTATGTTTAAAAAGAGCATTAGTTTCCTTTCCCACTGAAATTTCATAACTATGTTCATAGATCCTTCTTTTTAATTTCCTTTCTGTCTTTCCCACATAGAAGGACCCACATGTTCTGCAAATAGATACATATATAATTACCTTAGTCTCATAATTGTAATATTCAGAGATAATTACCCACTTTTTTCTACTTTCCAGGTAGTAATTTTCTAAATTTAAAATATATATACATTGGGTACAATGGCCACATTTATATGTTCCCTTCTTACCCCTGTTATTACTACCTACTTGTTTGTAGCCATAGCCACTAGAGGGCACAGGTCATTTTGGGCAGTTTACACCACTTTATTTTTCGTTATTGGTACTTTGAGTGGCAAGGAGATGGAGACGCAACCACTTCCTGATCCCAGAGGGCAGGATGAACTGGGCCAATCGTGGAAATTGATTGGCCAGCTTACTGAATTGATAGATTTACTTACCCCACTCAGCTAATCCCTGGTGGGGATTTACGGAAACCTAGCTCAGCGTCATAAACCAGGAACCAAAGGGTTATTTATACAGGACGAAACTCCAAGGGAGCTTATTGGCATAGTACAAGGCGTCGGCGACCCTGGAGAGGAAAATGGTGAAACTTTAATCCAGCTACTACTCCGAACATCTTTAAAGTGGGCGAAAATGGAGTTAGTTCAAATAAGAGCAGAAATACTGGGCACAGATCAAAGGCACCAGACGCTAGAGCTATGGCGACAGGTACTGTCAAAACTAAAGTTTTTAAAGATATGAAGGACTGGTTACGGACTAAATATTCATTTAAACTTGATCACTCTAACAACAAACAGTATGTTTCTGATGACTCATATAGAAGTAAATGTGATAAACTTTACAAATTAATGCATAAATATCGAACATTAGAGATTGAAAATGAATATTTAAAAGAATGTATGTCTAGGGAAATTGTACCTAAAGGCCTACGGGTATATAAATTTCCCAATAATGTTTTGGTTGGTTCTACTTTTTACAATGAACTTATTGAAGTGTTTAATAAATGTGGTGTAGATGTATTAAGATTAATCATTAGGGAAAATGTTAGGAATCAGGATTTAATCCAAAAGGACATAGATGAGTTAGACCAGCAGGTAAAGGAGGATTTAATGTTTACTATTAAGGAGGAGGAAGAAAAATATTATTCCATTAGAAACGATATAGACAACAAATGTGATGATTTAGTTTACAGAAAAATGAAAAAGTTGGAGAGGGATATTAAGGAATATAATAGCAACAATAGTTACCCCATACCTCCACAGAAGTATTCTAAACAAACTTTTGATAGACACAATTTTAATGAACCTATGGTGGAAAACAAAAGGAATGAAGAACATTTTTATGATGATGAACAGGAATATGATCAAGTTTACCCCCCTCTAAGGAGATTTGAAAGACTGATGAATAAACAAGGCTTACAAGAGACAAATTTTCAGAGGAGGGAGGGGGAGAAAGGGGAGGGGGAGATTCTAAGGAATACTCACCTAACCCATCCCACCATATCCCCTACTGATATTCTTGTGGAAGGGGTCAGGAATACGTACAATAATTATTCTATATACAATTTTAGCAATTTAAATATAGTAAAGGAACATTTTGGATTTTTGCTAAGGGGTTGAAGTTCATTCCCTATAAAAAGGGTGATATGACTAGAAGCCTACTAGATATTAAGGTGTTCCTGAGAAAAGTTAATTTAAATATCATGTTCCCAGTTAAAAAAGTAAACAATAATACTGAATTAAAACGGAAAAGTACTTATAATCCCCCCTTACACCCCCAGTTAAGAAATTTAGAAAGGGTGTTAGAAAAGGAAATAAGAAAAGAACAGACTAAGGTGGGGTATAAAGGAAACTGAAGTAGAAAAGAGAGAGAAATAATGTATGAAATTAGGGACAATAAAAATATTAGGGTTATGAAACCAGATAAAGGAGGAGGAATGGTGCTTATGGACAACATATTATATGAGAGCAAGATGAACACATTATTATGGGATGAAACAAAATATTGTAATGTGTCTTTAAATAAGATTAATATAGCTTATAATAAAATAGATGTGAGTATACATGATATGTTGTATGAGAAATTGATCGATTATAATACTTTTATGTATTTGAAAGTAGATAAACCCAAAACTCCCACTATATTTGGTATACCTAAGATACATAAATGTGAAAGTGACCCCCCCACTTAGACCTATTGTATCTGCAGAGGGATCTAAAACCTATGCTTTGGCTAAATATGTAGATAAAAAATTTAAAAAATATGGCTACATAGGAATACTATATTAAGGGATTCCTGGGACCTTTTAAAAGAAATTTCTAACAAGTTATATCATGATAATCTTTTTGTAACCATAGACATCATTGATTTGTTTTCTTCCATTCCCCACAAGGAGGGGATGGAAATGTTATAGGAGATTGTGTATGAGGACAAAATATTAACACAGGATGAGAAACAAGTAAACATATGGTTGATGGATTTGATTTTAAAGAATAATTTTATTTATTTTAACGGTGAATTTTATCAACAAATTCAGGGGGTAGCAATGGGAGCTGCCTGTGCTCCTACATATGCGAACTTGGTCCTTGCTAAATGGGAGGAAAAATATATTTTTAATATTGAATTTGAAAAATGTTGGTCTTTACATCGTAGGTTTTTGGATGACATAGTTATTTTTTGGACAGCCGGAAAAGATAAATTAGAGGAATTTATAATGTATATAAGTAATACAACTAATTTTTTGAGGTTTACATATAACATTTCTGACATTAGCCTGCAATATTTGGACAGTGAGGTATATAAAGTAGGTACAAATTTTGAAACTAAAATATATAGAAAACCAACTTTCTGCAATTCCTTCTTGCATTTTGAAAGTGCACACCCTTTACATTGTAAGAAAAACAATGTGAAGGAACAATTTGCAAGGGGTTGCCGTATGACAAGTTCGGAAAGTGATTTTCTTAAGGAGTGTGAGTTACTACAGAAAATGTTTTTAGAGAGGGGCTACCCTCTGAATTTCATTACCCAAATAAAGGAAGAAGTGGAAAAAGGGAGAATTGACAAATTTAAACCCATACAGTAATATTTTTATCAAAGGGCTAGAGAGGATTTTAATCAGGCCTTAATACTAGAATACAATGTTTTAAATAGTAGTGTTAAAAAGATTTTTTTAAGGGAATGGGAGAGATTTGTTTCCCTCTCGGACATAGAAGATTTGTCCAATATACCACAAAAGATGATCTATAAGAATTCCCATTGTATCAGAACTATTTTAAAGAACAAACAAGTAGGTAGCAATAACAGGGGTAAGAAGGGAACTTATAAATGTGGCCATTGTACCCAATGTATATACATTTTAAATTTAGAAAATTACTCCCTGGAAAGTAGAAAAAAGTGGATAAATAGCTCTGAATATTACAATTGTGAGACTAAGGGAATTATATATTTAGCTATTTGCAGGACATGTGGGTCCTTCTATGTGGGAAAGACAGAAAGGAAATTAAAAAGAAAGATCTATGAACATAGTTATGAAATTTCAGTGGGAAAGGAAACTAATGCTCTTTTTAAACATACTAGGACCTGTTCAGATTCTAGTTTTGGTTTTATGGTCTTAGAACAAATTAAAAATTATATTGGGGGGGTCCTTGGGAAGATAAAATAAAATACAGGGAGCTATGGTGGCAGATAACCCTAGAAGCAAGTGACCCCCCAGGTTTAAACGACTATATCTCTATTAAACCTTTGTTAAAGCTAAGATCTGCTAAGCTCTAAAGGGATATGAAATATAACCTAAACATAGCCACTAGAGGGCACAGGTCTGCACAAAATGAATATCCTGTATTTTATTTATACTTTTATATTAGAAACTACTTTTTTTTAAAAATGACTTTTTAAATAATGACTTTTTTGAAGATTTTATAATAATATTATTTAATGGGTTTTAATTTGAGAAGAATAAAGAACTATAATGTTGATTTGATAAATTTTAGCAAGCTTTTTTGAAGTATGGGTATAATTATGGTATTAAGTACTTTTATAACTTATTGGTAGATTACTTAATTGTATAATAAACTGATTAATTGGTTGTATTTAAATATTGGTCCTCCTGAAACAGGCTGGTCATCTGATGAAGTCTATGTATGAGACGAAAACGCATGGTGGAATATCTAAGGCGTTTATGTATTTTCAAGTGTTCGTTTTTCATTCTGTTTTGTACGGTTTGTGGATTTGGTGGTTGAATAAAGCTCTATAGTGGATTGTACATCATCTCCATTTCTGCACCTTGCTTTTGGAGTGTTTGGTCATTTTGGGCAGTTTACACCACTTTATTTTTGGCTAAATCTAATATGCTTTATATCCCATGATCAAGTCCCAAATTCTCATCACAATGAAATCTAATGCAACCCATGCTAAAGTCAATGAAACTAAACTTCTCATTTTTGTCTGTATCTACATTTTACTAGGGAAATAAAAATCCATTACAAAGGAAACCTTGTACTGGCTAATGGTGAAATGCAGCTCAGAAGACATAATCCTTAGGGATTTCAAAATTGTCAGGTTATTAACCAGTGGAGTTCTCCACATCACTCCTTTCAACTTTACAGTCTCTCCCAACTCATTTCAAAACCTACTAAAACAAGAACAGAAGGAGGAAAAGCTTGCATGACTCAAGGGTGTTTTGTCCAAGAGCATTTGTGATGGTCTTCCCTTCTTTGCCATTTTGAACCCAACTAACACAAAGATGGTCTACTCTTGCAACATCCCCAAATGGGACACCACCTCCCTCAATCAAGCATGATCATATCTGCTTCCTACCACTAGATTTAACTGTACCCTTCAATCAACTCTTTTTAACCACCACCAATAAAATTTATACCATACAAAATATATTAGTGCATTATCACTGGCCTGAATTAATCCACAAATTAAAAAACTTATGGCCAATATGACTGCATGTGGCACGCTTATCAGAAGTCACATAACCCAGTTACACATGCATCACAAAATAATGTTAACAATGCCATCCCTGTTAACAAAAACATTTATTTCCCTCAACAGCAAGAACAACACATGTGTAACCCCAACATTTTGGATCTCAGCTGTCTCCTCCCTAACTGATCACATGCCCAGTCATCCATCCTGAAGCTGAATGATGCCTCAATAATAAAATATTTCTCCAGGTAGTTACTTGATTCTGTACAAAAGCTCATCTCCATTGACATTCTCGTACACATTGTATGACCTACACCTCAAACATCCTTCCCATTCTAATTATTAAGAGCTTGTGCGCTTCCTCTGTCTGCAAACCTCTCATGTAAGTCAAAACAAGGCCTTTAGGCCCAGGATAATAATCAGAATTTTCAAGAATTATTACTTACACTATTGCCTAATACTGTTACTACACATATTAAATTCATCACAGATGGCACAATGCCTTGTTACTGGAAACAGTCCTTTGTGCTTCTCCTGCATAAATCTGGCCCTTCTTCATTCTTGAACTACCAAACCACCCTTAGTTCCTCCAATTTCAAAAATTTATAAACAACCCGTACAGTACCTCCAAAAAAAAAAACACATGTAACTGCACACTCATCAAGGCTTTATATTGATAACATCTTATCAGTACAGTCCGTCTGATGTGGTTAAAAATACATGTGGTGATCTTTGCAATGGAAAATTTATAGATGCAATACTTACAGATTTTTTGAAAGCCTTTGGTACTATCTTGCCTAGCAAACTTATTCAGACCCTAAAATGATCGGCCTCTAACAAAGTGCTAGTAGAGGGGTTCAACAGATGTTTAGAGAAGAGGTTACAATAAGTGAAGAGCAACATTACTACAACACAATACCCTGTTGTCAGTGACATGCAGGAAAGTTCAGTGATTGGACTACTTCTACTTCCCACCTTCGTGAACAGTACTCAACATAGGTAACATGAAAAGTACAGTTCTGTACACTTACCATAAATGTAGATGTTCGAGTGTATTCATTGTTGCAGTCATCACATTTGGGTTATCTGCTGCAGTAGCCCTCAGTCAGCCTGATTAACAAAATTTGGGTCCTGCTTTGGTTGCTGTCCCTTCTTCCATGATGTCAGGTTGTCAGGGGTATAAAACATGCAGCCGATGACATTACATCAGTTTTTCTTGCCCCAGATGTCAGGTGCCCCCCAATGGGAAGCAATTAAATCTATAAATATACATGGTTATACCTCCAACAAAAAAGAAAATACACCAAAAAGCTTTTGAGCATAAAAAAGGAGAGTAG
Source organism: Protopterus annectens (assembly GCF_019279795.1). Classification (NCBI taxonomy): domain Eukaryota; kingdom Metazoa; phylum Chordata; order Ceratodontiformes; family Protopteridae; genus Protopterus; species Protopterus annectens. The sequence continues at coordinate 1,766,240,012 of NC_056728.1, forward strand.
AGGTATAGCCAAAAGAAGTAAGGGGGCTGGAGGGAGGGTAACCAGGACTGCAATAATGAATACAATCTAACATCTACATTTATGGTAAGTGTACACAACTGCACTATGGTTCTTCGTGTTTCACTGTTGCAGTCATCACATTTGGGTAGATTCCCAAAGCTAAGGATGGGAGGAGGAATTTAGATAGCATTAGGACCAGCTATAAGGCTTTGCAAGACTGTAGTGGCAAAGCCAGCTCTGGATTTAGAGAAAATTGGCAAATGGTAATGCTTGGAAGTCTGAACAGAACGCCAGGTAACAGCTTCTAGGATGTCCCTGGTAGGGACGCCTCTGAGAAAGGCTGTAGAGGTACATGCAGTTCTGGTTGAGTGGGGTCTAATCCCCTGTGGGATAGGCTTTCCATGGTGCTTGTAGCAGAAATTAATGCAATGGCCTATTCATTTAGAAATGGTTTGCTTTGAAATAGCCTTCTCCTCTGCCCCTGCAGCAAATGCCACCAGCAGTTGGTCAGATTTCCTTTGACGTTTAGTGCTGTCCAAGTAGAATCTAAGTTGTCTGTGCACATCTAAGGAGTGCAGTATCCGTTCCCCTTTGTTCTGTGGATTAGGAAAGAAGGTTGGCAAATGAATGGACTGATTGAGGGCCACACTGGATACCACCTTGGGCATGAAGGAGGGATTGGTCCTGAGAGACACCCTGTCTACATGAAAGATGAAGAAAGGCCCCACTGCCGTGAGGGCCTGTAATATAGATACCCTTCTTGCTGAAGTGATTGCTAAAAGGAAAGCTGTTTTCCAAGAAAGGAATTTTAAGTCTGCAATAGCAGCTGGCTCGAAAGGAAGAAGAGTGAGTTTTTCCAATACAAAGTTAAGGTCCCTTGCTGGAGTTGGAGCTCTCCTGGGTGATCATAAATTTGTGGCCCCTCTGAGGAACTGCTTGAGCAGTGGATGAGAGAAGAGGGGAGGTTCTGTGTTATAATGAGCTGAAATGGCTGAGGTGTGAATTTTGATGGAGGAGAAAGACAGGCCCTTGGTGAAGCATCTCAGTTAAGTATTGTAAAATCTGAGGTAAATTGGGCACTGCTGTGCTCATCCCCTGAGAGTGGTTCCAGGCACAGAATCTTTTCCATTTTTCAGCATAAGAATTTCTAGTGCTAGGCCTTCTTGCTTCTAAAATGATATCTTTCACTGGTTTACTGAGGGATGGTAAAGGAGAGATTAGGTAATTAGCCAGACTTTTATATACCAGATCTTGATCAACACTGTTATTTTAATATACAAGCAACCTGTGAAACTACAAATGTTATTTACCTGGCTACACTCAAGGACTGTCAGGCATACTATGTAGGCCTAACCACAAGAAAATTAAAAAATCGCATCTACAACCATATATATGAAATGAGGAAACAATTGTTAACTAATGCACTAGCCAAACACGTTAATGAATACCATGATCATGGTTTTTATTTTCGTGTTATAGATGTGGTTAGAAGAGCAAAAAGGGGAGGAGATAACATGACATACATTGAAAATGTTGAACTTGAATGGATTTTGAAGCTTAAAGCACATATACCCCCAGGATTAAATAGCATGATTAGCTTGAAACCTGTTCTAGCCATGAGATAAAAACATATATATGATGTTATGTATCCATGTTTCATATCTTAGGCACTACAAACTGATATTGTCTTTGATAGTGGTAAGGTCATCAATTTTAAAATATTAGATTATTGTAATTTATTACACATATTTATTTATATTATATAAATGTTGTTCATTGATTTTTATATACAATATTTATTAATAATACCCTATTTATTATTATTATTATCTTTATGTCTATTGATTTGCTTGTCCTGATGGACATAATTATATATTACATGTATATATATTTCTAAAAGAACTTTTATAAAAGTTTTTAAAAAGTTTTTTAAAGATTTTTTTCACCATAAACAGTGTTTTACATATGAAGTTGAATAACATGTTTGCATATATAGATATTTAATAATGAGATGCAGAGACAAATAAGAATAGGAAAAATGTGTTATAAATATACACTATGAGAGATTTATTTAACCATTTTCTATAAACTACATGTGCTTCTATGTCTAATTGAACAATATAGGTTGAATGATATATTACTACTATTATCTTTTACTGTTATATAAAATTTTACATATTTTACATATTTACATATTCTTCATGTTTTTATGTTAATGTGTATCCATAATGACCTAGTATTATCAATAGCAATGTACATATCTATTAGCTAGGATGAGTTTTTGGAATTCTACATATAGAATATAGACAACACTGGTATAATGAAGATTTGCCTATGTAACAAAGAGCCAAATAGTTTTACTTGCCCTTTAAGGGAATGTAGAATAAAGAAAGTAAGTAAGATTCAATAATGAGGAATTAATTAGGAAAAGAGCGGGAAATTAACTAATTAATCCTGCTATATATACCTGTGATTTTTCTGTAATGAATTATAACCTGAAGAAGCATACAGGAGTATGCGAAAGCGCTTGTGTTGTGTTTAATAAAGACTTTTATACTTTACTACATCGTGGTGATCTACGTTTTGGCTTTTTCCTGGGACTAATTAGCCAGACTGCCAGGTTCAGTGTTTGAAGCTGAGGGTGCAGGATCTGGTTCTCCTGCTGAGACAATACGGTAGGAGTCTGGGGCAGGTGCCATGGGGCCAACAGTGACACACTGCGCAAGAGGGGATTACCAGTGTTGGCATGGCCAGTCTGGTGCTATCAAAATCGTCCTTGGTTTGTCTTGCTTGATCTTTAGTAGCACTTTGGAAAGCAGATGCAGAGGAGGAAAGGCATAAACTGATCGTTTTTTCCAGCTGAAGAACAGAGCATCCACTTTCCAAGCTTGTTTGTGGGGAGGCCTTGCACAAATTTTGTCCAATTGATAGTTCTGGGGGGGGAGGCAAACAGGTCTATATCTGGGCTCCCCCATTTGCTTGTCAACATGTTGAAAATCCTTGGTTCCAGTTTCCACTCGTGTGGGTCCATGAGGTTTCTGCTTAGTTCGTCTGCCAGTGTATTCGGTTTCCCTGACAGGAAATGAGCTTGTAGATGCACTTGGTAGCTCAGGGTTGTGTTCCACATGTTCCACAATGCCATGGCTTGTCTGCAAAGGGGGTAAGAATGCGTACCCCCCTGCTTGCTTATGTACCACATAACAGTGGTGCTGTCCGTCATTTCCATTAATTGTCCTGGAAGAATGTGGTCCTTGAAGGCTGTCAGAGTATTCTGTACAGCTAACATTTCTTTTTGATTTATATGCAGGTGCATTTGATTTGGGTTCTATTTGCCCTGAATGCACTTCCCTGCCAGGTGAGCCCCCATGCATAGTCTGATGAGTCTGTTGTTACAGTTTGGGTGGCAGGGGGTAGTGTGAATGGTAGTCCCTTGTTTTGGTGGCAGGCCTCTGCCCACCAAAGAAACTCTAGGCATAGGCAAGGTATGATAGTAATCATTGCTTCTAGATCCTAAGAATGTTGACACCATTGGCTTTTTAGATACCATTGTAGTTTCCTCATATGCAGTCTTGCATATGGAATTAGAAGAATGCAGGAGGCCATGAACCCCAAGCCTTGTAGTATTTGCCTTGCAGATAGCACATTTTTGTGGCCACTTGTTTGAAGTAGGTTGTCAAATGAATTTGTTTCTCTGGTGTGAGGAAAGCCATCTGGGAAGTTGTATTCAAGTTTGCTCCCAGGAATATAATTTGTTGACAGGGTACCAGGTGCGATTTCTTTTCATTTATGGTGTACCCCAGACAAGTTAGCACCCTTTGTACAAAGGCCAGATGATTCAAAAGTATGTCCTGGCCTTCTGCCTGAATTAAACAATCGTCCAGGTATGGGTATATTTGAATATTTCTTTGCCTGCAAAATGCAATGACTGGAGCCAGGCACTTTGTGAATACTCTGGGCGCAGTAGATAAGCCAAAGGGCAGTGCAGAGAACTGATAGTGTGCGTAGCCTGCTTTGAAGTGTGGGTATCTTCTGCAAGATTCCCTGATTAGGATGTGCAGGTATGCTCCCTTTAAATCTAGTGTTGCCAACCAGGCATCTTTGCCTAGCATAGGGAGCAACTGGTGAAGAGTCAGCATCTTAAATTTTGGAATCACCAAAAAGGTGTTTAGAGTAGACAGGTTCAGTATCGGATGCCATGAACTGTCTTTTCTGGGTACCAGGAAAAGTCTCGAGTAGAAACCTTGTCCCTTTTCCTCTTCTGGTCCCAACTGAATAGTCCCCATGCTTAAAAGAGAAAGTACTTGCTTTTGGGCCTCTGCCCACTGATTTGGGGGGTAGATCTGGCCATCCGCTTGGTGTTGGTAACGTGTGGAAGTGAAATCTGTATCCCTGGGACACTATATTTAGAACCCATTTGTCCTGGGTAATGAGTTCCCAGTTCTTTGCATGAAGAGCAATCTTTCCCCCCAAAGGGGCAGTTAGTTGAGAAGTGCTTGGAAGTTTTAAAAATAAGTCATTGAGACAGTTTACCATAGGGGGGAGTTTTATTACTCCCAGATTTGGAAGTGGAGACCCCCCCCACTGCTTAGTCATGTGCGTACCCTGGGACTGAAGCCTGGGAGCTCTGCTGGATCTGGATTTGGACTGAGAAGGTCTGGAAGAGGCAGGAAAGGACCAATTCTTGGAAAGCCAATGCCTACTAAACCTTGGAGGTTGTACTTCATCATTTTAAGAACTTCTTCTGTGTTGTTGCCAAACAGGCGGTCCTTGTTTAAGGAAGCATCCAGTACTTCCACTTTAACATGATCTGGCAAGGATTACTCTTTAAGCCAAGCATGCCTTCTAAGTACAGACCCAGTTACAGTAGCCCTGCAAGATGCCTCTAGTGAATCAAAACCACATTGCAAAGTATGTTTTCCAACTTTTTCAGCTGAGTGCAGTAAATCCTGTAAATCCTTATTTTCAGCACAATCAGGAATCAACATCATTTTCTGTTTAAGCAATCCAATAATATGTTGCTGACACTATTAAATTGATAGTCACAGCATGAAGTTATGGGAAAGAGTAGTGGAAGTTAGGTTAAGAAGGGAGGTGATGATTAGGGATCAGCAGTATAGTTTCATGTCAGGAAAGAGCACTACAGATGCGATGTTTGCTTTGAGAGTGTTGATGGAGAAGTACAGAGAATGTCAGAAGGAGTTGCATTGTGTCTTTGTGGATTTAGAGACAGCATAAGACAGGGTGCCTAGAGAGGAGTTGTGGTATTGTATGAGGCAGTCAGGAGTGTCAGAGAAGTATGTAAGAGTGGTACAGGATATGTACAAGGGTAGTGTGACAGCGGTGAGGTCTACGGTGGGAGTGACGGATGCATTTAAGGTGGAGGTGGGATTACATCGAGGTTCAGCTCTGAGCCCTTTCTTATTTGTAATGGCGATGGACAGGTTGACGGACGAGATCAGACAGGAGTCCCCGTGGACTATGAAGTTTGCAGATGACATTATGATCTGTAGTGAGAGTAGGGAACAGGTGGAGGAGACCCTGGAGAGGTGGAGATATGCTCTACAGAGAACAGGAATGAAGGTCAGCAGGACTAAGACAGAATATATGTGTGTGAATGAAAGGGAGGATAGAGGAATGGTGAGGATGCAGGGAGTAGAGGTGGTGAAGGTGGATGCGTTTAAATACTTGGGATCAACAGTTCAGAGTAATGGTGAGTGTGGAAGAGAGGTGAAGAAGAGAGTACAGGCAGGATGGAGTGGGTGGAGAAGAGTGTCAGGAGTGATTTGTGACAGACGAGTACCAGTAAGAGTGAAAGGGAAAGTCTACAAGAGGGTAGTGAGACCAGCTATGTTATATGGGTTGGAGACAGTGGCATTGACAAAAAGGCAGGAGTCAGAGCTTGACATGGCAGAGTTGAAGATGTTAAGATTTGCACTGGGTGTGACGAGGATGGACAAGATTAGGTATAAGTATATTGGAGTGTCAGCCCGGGTTGGAAGGTTTGGAGACAAAGCCAGAGAGGCAAGATTACGTTGGTTTGGACATGTGCTGAGAAGGGATGCAGAGTATATTGGGAAATAGATGCTAAGGATGAAGCTGCCAGGTAACAGGAAAAGAGGAAGGCCTAAGATAAGGTTTATGGATTTAGTGAGAGAGGACATGCAGGTGGTTGGTGTGACAGAGCATGATGCAGAGGACAGGAAGAAATGGAAACAGCTGATCTGCTGTGGCGACCCCTGACGGGAGCAGCCGAAAGAAGAAGACGACTAACATATGAAACTTGCAGTTTAAAGCCCTAATGGCCAAATTTGCAGAAGTGTATACCTTCTTACCCTATCTATCCAGCGCCCTGAAGTCTCTATCAGAAGGGCTAGGATTTTTAGCAGTAGTAGCTTTAATACCCTTGGGTCCCAGTGAAATGGTCTCAGGGTCCACAGTAGGATTTTTAAAAAGGAACTTGTGAGACTCAGGGACCCTGTAATATCTGTCAGGTTTTCTGGGAGCAGGAGGTAAAGAGTCAGGGGCCAAGCTAGATTCCGAAAAGGCATCATCAACAATGTGTAGTACAGGAGGTATGGCTAAAGGCCTGTGCTGGGGCAGTAGTAAGAAATCCCTAAGCTTCTTTTTAGGATCAGAGAAATCCTGACCTTCCCAATGAAAATGCTCCCTGAGAGTATGCAAGGTTTCACCAAAAGAGAAATCCTCTGGGGGAGAAGCAGAGGGAATAGAGTCCTCAGCATCAGAATCCTCATAGGTACATAAGGGTAAATCCTGGTGATGAGAGGAAACAGAAAATTCAGAATCCTGGTCAGAAGTATCATAAGCAAACTGAGTCCTAGGTCTCTTAGAGGGGGAAGGCTGTCTTCCCCGGATTAAAGTAATAATGTCTTCAGCCATTCTTATCATTTGTTTTTTAGGCATAGAGGCCTGCCCATGTGGTCTGGGCATCAGTTTTCTAGGCATGGCACAAGTTTTAGACCTTGAAGAAGAGATGGTGTTGGTTTACTACGCAAGTACGTAGGCCTGAATACATCCTCAGAAGCCGGTACTTGCACAGCGGCTCTGGACCCATCCAAGGTAGAGACATCCAAAGGTTCCACAGTTGAAGCATCTCGCGGCATACCGGACTCTGAATGGGTCTCAGTAGAGGCCTGCGAATCTGAAGTAGTGGGTATCAGGGGCTGCAAAAGCACCTCACTGAGTACTGGTGAACTGGCGACTGGCTTAGGAGAAGCGTTGTCGGCAGCTTTGGACCTAGGCAGCCTGTCTCTGTCTTTATCTTTGCATTTTTTCGGAATGTCAGTAGTCGGATGGCTTACCGAAAACATATCAGGATAATTGAACCGAGCACCAACATATTTAGCAGCGAAAATATACAGACGATGGATAGTTCGTGGTTTAAATAAGGCACAAAACTGACAGCGAGGTACGTCGCGGTCAGGGCCTAGGCAAAGAATACAGTACAAATGAAAATCTTTCTGAGGTATTTGCTTTCCACAAGTAATGCAATTATTTACTTTTACTGACATCAGAAAGGAGCAAGAAAATGTTTCCCCAATGGGGTACTTAGCTTTTAGCTGAAGACTTTGGTTCTAAAACTCGAAAACGAAAATTTCAGGAGTCGGCCGACCGGCACTTGCGAACTGCTTCTGCTTCGGGCACCGCACGGCAAGAAAGACTGATGTAATGGCGTCGGCTGCACGTTTTACACCCCTGACGACCTGACGTCACGAAAGAATGGACAGCAACCGATGCAGGACCCAAGACTTTGTTAATCAGGCCGACTGAGGGCTACTGTAAGGAGATAACCCAAATGTGATGACTGCAACAGTGAAACACAACTATAACTTCATAACTGCTATCTCTGGTTCTCTGCCGTACACCCTTCTTTCTCTTCTGCAATCATCTTTTAACACAATCAAGGCATGGTAAAAATGCACGAGTTTGCTCCTAAATTCCTCACACACAAAAATTAATGTTTTTCTTTTCTAAACTTTCGTCTCAAAGCTCCCTGGTCCCAAGTTCATCCCAATGGTGTGCATTCTCTAACGACTAATCCATTCCATAACTCCCCAATTGATCTCACCTCAGTAGTAGAAATCAAAATAATGAAATGTTATCTACTCACCATAACTTGGCATCTGTGTAGTCAATTTTCATTCCTTCTCATTAATGGGTCTTGGATCAGATATCTGATCTGACTCGGCCGCTTTCCAAGACTTAGAACCAAAGTCTCAAGCTCCTCCCTCTACCCAAAATGCACCATACCTTCCTCAACTCCCAGAATGAGTGTGCTGTCCTATAAAAGAGGTTGCTACAACTATGGATAAAGTATCTGAAGCTCAAATGTGGAACCCATAGATTCTGAATTCTTCAAAGCGCTTCACAAAGGCACCAGGCTGGGGGATGGATGGGAGGGACATAAGGAGTAATGAAAATGGACAACACAGATACCTAGTTATGATAAGTACATAGCTTTTCAATCTGATATTGTCCTTTTCATTCCTCCTCACTAATGGGTCAGAGTCCCCAGGTACGTAGTCCCTGGGTGGCCCTTAAGGAAAGATGTGCTGGAGCACGGTCGAGCCAAAGCATGCCCTGCTCTTAGAAACAACATCCAACTTATAATGTGCAACAAAGGTATGAGCCTTAGACCAAGTGGCTGCAGCATGCTGTTTTGACCTTGCATCCTTTCAGTAAGTTATTGCTGTGGACATTCCAATTGTTACATGTCTGGAAAGATAAATGCCAAAGGGGGCATTAGATTCAATGACTAGTCTAATAAGGACTGAGTAAAAGGGAACAGTAACATCCATAGATCTAGACACAATCCTTTTGTTTATAACGTTTTTCACTATAGAAGGACTTTTTTGCAACACACTGGTCAAAAGTTAACTGATTGTCTACATAGGTTTCCAAATAACAAACAATTGGGTCAACTATTAGGGATGTATTGTCTTTCTGGTAGTTCCCTGATTATTATCTGCCACAATGATAATTTAGAAACCTGTTTATTTTGGCACCCGATCTCCACTCTACCACTAAGCACCCCATTGAGATAACCTATATCACTTATTTACTCCTTCCAGGGGTGAGAGCCTTCCAACTCATTCAATCCCCTAAGCAGGTGAGATGAATGCTGGAGTGGTGCCTTCTGTTGATGGGATCAGCGATTTCCTAGTATGTTGATGGGATCAGGGATTTCCTAGTACCTTAAGTCCATGAACTCCCTGTAGCACTTTTGTTCTTAGATGGAAAGACATGGATGCTTCCACATAAGCTGCACCCAGCTGCAATGCAATGTTCTGCTTAGGCAAATTCAGAAGTCATGGTCCCCCCTCAAGGGCCAAGTGCAGCCCATCTTCCCCAAGATGGACAAGCCAGCATCAACCATACTACTTCCATTTCCTCCATACAAGCTCCTCCAGCACCTAAACTTCTAAACTTATCTGGGTCTTCTGGAGTAGAATCAGAGCTTTATCCCTCTAAGATGCACAGCTGGTTTAGCAAAGTACAGTTGTGTACACTTACCATAAATGTAGATGTTCGAGTGTATTCACTGCTGCAGTCATCATCTGTGGGTTATCCCTGCTGTGGTAGCCCTCAGCCAGCCCGAATACCAGAGTCAATGTTTTTGTGCGCTGGCTGCTGTTGCTTGTAGTCTGACATCAGGTAGTCAGTACTATAAAGCAAGGCAGCCAACATCATTACATCAGTTTTTCTTGCCCTAACCTGTCAGAAGCACAAGGGGAAAGAGAGAAGTGGACCTGGTGGCTAACAGCCACCTTTGGAAGCATGTGTCCCCCTAGAGGAAGATGTGAAAAAAGGGGGGATGGAGGGAGGGAAACCAAGACTGCAACAGTGAATACACTTGAACATCTACAGTTATGGTAAGTGTACACAACTGTATTATGTTCTTCATGTTTCACTGTTGCAGTCATCACCTGTGGGAGGATTCCCAAAGCTGGAAGGATATATAGATTCCTAGGTAAGGTTCAGGAGGCCCTGCAGAACTGCAGAGGCAAACCCTGCCATAGACTTCGAAAAGAGAGGTAGATGGTAATGCTTTGTAAAGGTATGGACAGAGGTCCAGGTGGCCACTTCCAATATGTCCATGGTAGGCACTCATCTGAGGAAGGCAGTGGAAGTGGAGGTTGCCCTAGTGGAGTGGGTATGGATTGACTTAGGGATGGGTTTTCCATGTAGTTTGTAGCAAAAATGGATACAGTGTGATATCCATTTGGACATGGTTTGTTTGGAGATGGGCTTACCCTCTGCCCCTGGGGCAAAGCTTACAAGAAGCTGGTCAGTTTTTCTGAATGGCTTAGTGTGGTCCAGATAGTATCTTAGTTGTCTGTGCACGTCTAGTGAGTGTAGAATTCTTTCCCCCCTTGTTTTGAGAGTTGGGAAAGAAGATGAGATGGTGTGTGGCCTGTTAAGGGTCACATCAAATACCACCTTGGGCATAAAGGAGGGATTAGTCATCAGGGAAACTCTGTCTGCATGGAAAATTATGAAGGGCTTGACAGCCATGAGAGCCTGAGGTTCTGAGACCCTTCTGGCTGGGGTGTTAGCTAGTAGGAAGGCAGTCTTCCAGGAGAGGTATTTCAATTCTGTAGAAGTGACAGTTTTGAAAGGGGGTAAGGTTAGTTTCTCTAACACATAATTCAAGTCTCAGAGTGGAATAGGTCATTTTCTGGGAGGCCTAATATTAGAGGCCCCTCTGAGGAATTGCTTAATCAAAGGATGAGAGAAGAGGGATGAGTCTGATTCATAATGGGCAAAGATGGTCGAGGCATGGATTTTAATAGAGGGGAAGGAGAGGCCACTACCGAGCAACTCTGCTAAGTAATCCAGGATGAGAGGGATAGAAGATTGGGAGGTACTGCCCCCCTTTTGAGTGTTTCCAGGAGCAGAATCTTTTCCATTTTACTGTACAACACTTTCTTGTGCTGGGCTTTCTGGCCTCTGTGATGATGTCCAGGACCTGTTTGCTTAACAGTGCCTTGTTGTCAGTTTTTAGTGCATTAGCCAAGCTGAAAGTTTGACAGTCTGTAGGTCTGGGTGCAGTACCTTCCCCCTCTCCTGGATCAAGAGGTCTGACCTTAGAGGAAGCAGCTTGAGGGGCTGTAAGGTCAGACTGCGTAGTAAGGGGTACCAATACTGTCTGGGCTAATCTGGAGCGATGAGGATGGCCTTTGGTCTTTCCTCTCTTATTTTGATCAAAACCTTGGGAAGAAGGGGCAGAGAAAGGTATACATACACAAAGAGAGAGCTCCAGGGGAAGGTTAAGGCATCCACCTTCCATGCTAGGAGGTGATACTCCCTGGTACAAAACTTGTGCAGCTGGTGACTGAGGTGCAAGGCAAAGAGGTCCACCTCTGGGGTCCCCCATCCTGGATGATTTGCAGAAAGATTTCTCTGTGGAGCTGCCATTCATGGGGGTCCAGTAAGTTTCTGCTTAGGTGGTCTGCCAGTGTGTTGTTGATCCCTGGTAAGTATTGGGCAATTAGGTGTAGCCCCACAAAGGTGGCTGTAAGCCACAGACTCATGGCTAACCTGCACAGGGGATAAAACTGAGTGCCCCCCTGCTTGTTGCTGTACCACATTACTGTGGTGTTGTCTGTTTTTATAAGGAGGACCCCTGGCCTGAGATTGGGTTGGAAGGAAGTCAGAGCATTTTGTACTGCCATCATTTTTTTTTTTGGTTGATGTGCAAGTGAAGGTGCTGGGCATTCCAAAGGCCTTGGGTACACCTGCCTGCTAGATGAGCACCCCAAGCTATGTCTGAGGTGGTGATTGTCTGACCAGAAGGGAGGAGGATGAAGGGATGACCCTTGTTCATGGCACAGTCCTCTGCCCACCAGAGAAATTCATCCCTTATGCACGGGATCAGTGGGAGAGTGGTCTCAAGTGACAGAGTGCTGGCACCAAAGGTTCTTTAAGTACCACTGAAGCTTTCTCATGTGAAGCCTGGTGAAGGGGATGAGAAGGATGCAAGATGCCATGTATCCCAGGACTTGCAAGAACTTCTTCGCAGTGAGGTGACTTGTGGAAGCCAGCTGGTTGAAGTAGAGAGGCAGGAAACTCTGTTTTTCTAGGGATAGGAAGGCAATTTGTGTAGCTGTGTCTAGCACAGCTCCCAGGAAAATAATTTTCCTGGTGGGGTATTGCTCTCATTTTTTTCTCACAGACAGTGAACCCTAGGGAAACTAGAAGTTCTTCAACAAAGAGAAGATCCTGAAGCAACCTTTCTTTCCTGTTCACCTGAATGAGGAAGTCATCCAGGTAAGGATAAATCTGTATATTTCTCTGTCTGCAGAATGCTATAGCCGGGGACAAAGCATCTGGTGAATACGCTGGGAGCAGGAGATAAGCCAAAGGCAGTGCAGAGAACTGAAAGTGCTGATTGCCTGTGCTGAAGTGCAGGAATTTTCTGCATGACTCCCTGATGGGGATGTGGAGGTAAGCATCTTTTAGGTCTAGTGTCACCAGTCAGGCATTTGGTGTGAGCATAGGCAGGAGCTGCTGCAAGGTTAGCATTTTGAATCTGGGGACCACCAGGGAAGTGTTCAGTTTGGATGGATCCAGGATGGGGCGCCAAGTGCCCTCTTTTCTGGGAACAAGAAATAGTATGGAGTAAAAACCTTTTCCTGTTGGATCTGGAGGGAAAGGTTCCACTGCCCCCTGGGAAATTAGGGATTTTACCGGATTTAATGCCTCTGCCCACTGGCTTGGGGGGAGGTCTGGGTACCCTCTTGGAACTGGGAGTTCGCTAAAGGAGGATCTGTATCCCTGAGAAATAATTTTAATACCCATTGGTCCTTGGTTACAGGGACCAATTGTCCTTGAAGAGGAAAAGCCTGCCTCCTAATTTTAGATGAATGAAAGGAGGGCAGAGGGGGGAGGGAGAGTCACTGTGAGTGCTTACCATAGAAGCTTGGCTTAAAACTCCCGGCCTTAGAGGTGGAAGTGGTCCATTGTTTGCTTCTTTTCTGGCCCTGAGATAGGGGCCTGTATGTCCTGTCCCTGCGAGGCTTACCTTGGCCCTGTCTGCTGGGTGCAGGGAAGGCCTAGTGCTTAGAGGGGAACTTCCTGCTGAATCTGGGCAGTTGAACTTGAAAGAAATCTTTTAATGTCTGCATAGATTCTGCTTTGTCTTCCATCTTTTTAAGTACCTCTTCTGCTTTTTCCCCAAGCAGGCGTTCCTTGTCTAGGGGTGCATCAATAAGTTTAGACTTGGCATGATCAGTGAGAGGTTGTTCCTTTAGCCATGCATGTCTTCTAATAACAGATCCTGTCATTGCTCCCCTGCTAGAGGCTTCTAGAGCATCACATCCACATTGTAATGAGTGCTTGGCTACTTGACAAACAGAGTGTAGTAATTCTGCCAGCTCTTTAGAGTTGGCACAGTCAGGAGAGGTAACAATCTTCTGTTTTAATTGTTCCAAAGTGTGTTGTTGATATTTCAACATATGGAACTGATAACTGAGTGCTCTGATAGCTAAGGTTGCACAGGTGTATACTTTCTTACCCCATCAGTCCAGACCTCTGGAGTCTTTGTCAGAAGGAAGAGGATTTTTAGCATTACTAGTCTTAGCTCCTTTGAGTCCCCGTGTAATGACCTCAGGGTCAGCAGAGGGGTTCCTGTACAGATATTTGCGAGAATCTAGCACTCTGTAGTACCTGCCAGGTTTAGCTGGAGCAGGAGGCAGGGCATCCGGGGCTAAACTGGATTCAAGGAAAACATCATCCACCACTTCAAGAATAGGTGGGATTGCCAGGAGTCTGTGCTGGGGCAGATCCAGAAACTCTCTAAGTCATTTATTTGACTGTGGGTGGTCCTGAGATTCCCACTGAAAATGTTCCCTGAGGGAGTAAAGGGTTTCCCCAAAGGAGAGGTCCTCTGGAGGGGAGGCAGAGGGGATGGATTCCTCTGCATCTGAATCCTCAAACAGTTAAGGGCTGCTGTTCCTCTTCAAAAGTAGAATAATCAGATTCCTCAGACTCTTGGTCTGTCATAATTTCTGGAGAAGGTACCCTTTTCCGAGTAGGGGCTTGAATACCTCGGATAAGGGAAATGAGATCCTCCGCCATTTTAAGCATTTGAGCTTGGGGTGGGGGAGCAGTAGCAAGATGGTGGCTAGAAGCAGATTTCCTAGGAGTGTCCTGGCTTCAAGGCCTGAGAGAACCTGTCGGTCTCTGAGAAGCGGTAATCAGAAGTGAAGATGTCGTTTTCTGTCCAGAATCAGTAGTGCAAATGGCCTCCTTGGAAGCTGGATCCCGGGTCATGGCTCGAGACCCAACCAAGGCAGAGACATCCAAAGGCACTGAAGATGAAGCAGATTTCTGTGACATACCAAACTCTGAAAGGGTCTCGGCAGAGGCCTGTGTAGAATGTGAGTCAGGCATCAGGAGCTGTGAAAGCACCTCACTGAATTCCAGTGAACTGACTTGCTTAGCTGTAGCGTCTTCAGAAGGCTTAGCCTTGTGAGGCCTGCCTCTATCTTTACGTTTTTTCGGAATGCCGGCGGATTGTTGGCTGATGAACGCCATATGTGAATTTGAAGACGGAATACGAAATAATTGTCTACAAAAAGAGCTCTACGCCGAACGGTTCTCGCATTAAAGAGGGCACAGAACCGGCAAAGAGGTACGCTGTGGTCTGGGCCTAAACAACTGATGCAGTAAGAATGAAAGTCTCTGTGTGGGATCTGCTTTCCACAGGCGAGAATTTTTTACTTTTTTGGACATCGGTTAGAGCAAGAAAAAAGGGCCCCCAATGGAGTACTTAGCTTTAGACATTTTCTTTTGAAATTCGACTTCTGGTGGTGACCGTGCAAACTGCTTCTGCTACAGGCTCCACAGCAAGAAAGACTGATATAATGATGTTGGCTGCCTTGCTTTATAGTACTGACAACCTGACGTCAGACTACAAGCGACAGCAGCCGGCGCACAAAAACATTGACTCTAGTATTCAGGCGGCCGAGGGCTACCACAGCAGGGATAACCCACAGGTGATGTCTGCAACAGTGAAACACGAAGAACATTTATTTTTTCTCAGAAAAGGATAACTTTCCACACAGGATGTGATAAGGGCTAGAGAAGGGAAGTGGTAGAATTGTACCGACCGTACTGATTATCTTCTTACTAGTTTGGGGGATTCCTGCTACTCCTGTCCTACCTTGCTGCCTGCTGTCCAAGATAAGTTTTAAGACCTTTCTTTTTTAAACGGACCTCAACTTCTTTAACAATGCAGCTGTCTACATAGAAAGTTCATGTTATACATGGGAATACGGGGTAAAAAGAATTGTTCAGCTGTCAGTGTCTTAGAATGTGAAACACTTACCTTTTGTGCTGGAAAATTAAAAGGCTTTTGGTTCTACCACCATCGCAGGTGTTTGGATTTTTTTCCAATACTTTGACGCTGCAGTGCAGTATGGGGGGGGGGGGGTGTTGTACTCCTGATTGTGCGTGCTTCGATTGAGACATTCAACTGAAGTTGTATCTGCCTAAGTTGGCAGTAGCTAAGGTGAATGCAAAAGATCCCACAGCGCTTACCAAAGAGAGTAGAGGAAGTTTCTAAAAGTCCTAACCATATTTCCGCCTAGTCAGTATGAATACCACCTGGGGTCACCCCTGAAAAGAAGCTATTGCTGTAGTGTGGCAAACCCAGTCAAGGATACATAAAAATAAAACAAATAAATTTAGCTGGTTAAAAAGTTTTCCTCTGTTCCTCCCTTTGTCCAAAGAAGTGTTCATAAAAATGCCCCTCACCATCCTCTGGTAACTGATGGATTCTCAGCCACAAATGACTGCACACCATTGTGCCAGTAGCTGCTTCCTGTTACAGGCATCACAAGTGTCATGCCCACCCTTAATTGTATGTGCTCCGTCTTCAAAATCACTCTAAGTATACACATACTATCTTTTAGAGCTTCATCAGGGATTTCATCAGCCACAACTTCTATCTGCTTGAAACCTTTTTAGCATGAGTCTTCTAAGATGCTGTGACCCTGAAGACTGGAGAACAGACACCTACATAAGGGAGGTTCAACCACAGATACTAGTAATTACAGACACATTAGTCTTTCTAAGCTTGTTTGTGAAGCCATGGAATGTATCATTTCTGACTTTATAACTCTAGACACTGATAATCTTACGCCTGCATCCATATCAATTTGGTTTTGTCAAAAAGCAAATCATGCATTTTTACCTTTGTAAACGTCCTTGAAAGGGTAACTCAAAACAGTTGATGACAGTTGTGTGGTATACACAGCATACTTGAACCTGGCATAGGCATTTAATAATACCCCAATGCAGGCATCACTGAAACTGGTGAACAAAAACATCATTTATTTACAGTAAGGTGGCTAGCAAGGGTCTACTTTATTTAATCGAAAACGCGTTACGTCGAACACCACTCCATCGACCCATATACATCGAACCATGAAATAATCGAACGCACAAAACCGCGAAATTCAAAATGTGGAAGTGTCTTGGTTGGCCAGTCTGAGCTACAGATCAGTAAGGTAAGTGTGCGATAGTTACGGACATTAGGGTTAGGATTAGGGTGCGGGTTAAGGTAAGTGCATAGATAGGTAATGTAATATGGGTAATGTATTTAATGTTTAGTGTAGGATTTGAGGTAGGGGTTTGGTTAGTGTATGTGTGTGGTTTATTTATTTTGTTTGGGTATAGCTCCGTAGGGTAAGTGTGCGGTAGTTGCGGATCTTAGGGTTAGGGAGGGGTTAAGGAGAGTGCATAGATAGTGGTGTATGTGGGGTTTAGTGTAGGGTTAGAAGTAGGGTTTTGGTTGGTGCATGTTTGTGGTTTATTTATTTTGTTTGGGTGGGTAGTGTGTTTCAGGCGGTGGGGTTGGCCGAGTATGACAATTCGGTATTTTGAGTTTCGCGGTTTTGTGCGTTTGATTATTTCGCAGTTCAATGTAAATGTGTCGATGGAGTGGTGTTTGACGTAACGCATTTTCGATTAAATAAAGTAGACCCAGCTAGCAAACTGGTTGATAGAACACGTAGCTGTGTCATAGGTGTCACTTTGTCGAGTAGAAATTCTCACAAATAAAGGTCAGTGTTGGGTTCTCTTCTATTTGTCATTTATTTTTCTAATCTACAAAACAATATCCCAGGCTTCTGGTTAACAGGTTTGCTAGCAACTGTAAACTAGGGATTGATATTTGAACACCCATTAACATGAAGATACTGCAGGATGGGCTGGGGTGCAAGTACAATGGCCTCAAATTAAACACCAAAGCTATATATAAAGTCCATTTTGGAAAAGCAATCAGTTCCTCATCATAGCACATATATGACAAACCTTTTGAATACCACTGTCATTGGAGACCTAGGCAACCTTGTGGATGACCTCCCCAAATCATTTGATCATCATGTCTCAACTGTAGTTAGAACATCCCTCTATCTGGACCAACTAATAAATAAGGGTAGCTCACAGGGTAGCTCACCCAGAATCACTTAAGTCCTACTTTCACTGTACTAATCCGTCATTCGTGTAGTCTGTTTCTTACAGAGTCCTTCATGGTTATCTACATTTGGTGTTTTGGGCCATAAAGGATCATAGCCTCCTAAAAGTATTATGATTTTACAGAACTACTGTTTCCTTAAAATACATACAAAAGAACCTCAATCTATCAGCAAATGAATAGGTCACTTTAACACGACAGATTCTTACCACAACATACTTTCCACCTACCTGTGGTGTAAACTATACCAAATTAAGCAAAATGGTATTCTATCTTCACTCAAGACTAACCTAGACAAGAGAATGGGCACTCAAATTCTTCCCAGGACTTTTTTAATTCACCATTTATTAGCAACCACTATCCCCATGCATGGTGCACTTGTTTACTTTCCCTAGTGCTCGACTAGGTCTTCCCTTTAATAAAGCTGTACCATCAAAGCACTAGAATTTGACATTCAGCCTCAGTCCAATACAAAGGATTACAAATTTTCAAATACTATTGTGACATCCCTGCTCTGGGCAAGTAATCAAGGAGCCTGAATACTCACCTCTGACACAGGTGAGGGATATTCACTTTGAACAAAAATAGATACACAGCAGCTTAACAGGATGCCAAGAGGATCAGAAAGCTTTGGGGTCTTATCCCCAAACCAGGTATTCCAATCAATATTCCAGTTTCTGCATCCAAGTGCAGCATTTGAGGGGTTCTCCATTCCTGAGGTGGGTGTCCTTGAAATGAGATCTAATTTGCCTTATGTTGGCATAGCAGACTCCCTCTTATCCTGCCTCTCTTTAACCAGCCATCAAATTTCTGCCATAGCCTTAGCAAAAGATAACAGAGAAGAACAACACTTTCACCTCCTCTGGGCTAAATGATGACAGACATTCGACTTTTAAACTTCATATTCATTAGAAAAATGCATCCTAACACAAATCCTGTTATTCTAGCTGATTTATAACCTATAAATATTATTTTGTATGCTTTTTCTGATTAACCAGCCATTCATTTATCCAACCTAAGGTCCAGTCTCAGCGAGACTGGATAAGAGGGTGTCTACTGTATAGTAGCTTAAGAATGTACTAAGGAAGCCATGTTTGTTTTTCTGAACATGATTTTCCTGACATCATGGTCAAAATTCCCCTATCTGTGTGTCTTTTATGAAGAGAAAGGTGTTTGGCTATTGCATTATTTTTACACCCAGTGTGGATTTCTGACAGATAACATGAAATCCTACGCTCGAGTTTATTTACAGTCTTGCCCACATAGAATGCATCACATTCATTGCACTGTGCCCTGTAAATTACTTTTGTAGTGTTAATAAAAGACACACAGGTTTTAAGTTCCAGCTCCTGGATCACATAGACATGGGTGGTCTTGAGGGAGACATGCCGAATATTCTGGAGAAACATGAACTCATGTGGCAATTAAAGCTGAACTCTTTTAGGAAGCCTGGGCTAAACTACTACTGTTCAATTAAAAGTGCACTGGAACTTAGAAAATTGCCACATTGTTTACATGACTAATTGTATTTTATTTTATTCTACCAGTTGGTTTTAAATACCATTTTAAATCAGTTGTTTCCATCATCATACATACATTTTTTCTTATTTTTTTTTCTTTTTCTGGTTCTTTTTTCCACTTTATTCAAAATGATGTGTAACAACAATACTAACTAATTATAGAATTATATATATTTTTATAGATAGTTGTTAGGGTTCTTGTACACAGACCTGAAGAGGTCTAGAAGGACGAAAGTGATCTTTGTTAACAACAGATTACGAAAATAGAAATTGATTTTTACATGCAGAATGTATATGTATATATTTATATATTTTTTTTTGATTGCCAAATGAACTAAGGTTAACATATTTCCAGCCATGTAGTATATTGTCTTGGATAAAATCACAGATTTAATAATCTACTTAATAATCTGGTTAAATAAGAGGTACCATATAATTATAAATTTTATTTAAAGTACATAAGGGTTATATTATTATGACAGCTACTAAGTAGGGTAGGACCAGCTCAAATGTCACACTGATGGGGGAAGGGATGTGAATTTAACATGTGTACCAATAACACTTTGTTTTACAGCACAATAAACCACTCCCATGCCTGATAAAAAGTATATATATATATATATATATATATATATATATATATATATATATATAGCTTTAGAAAGCTTGTGAGGAAATTATTACTCTATTTTTGTTTTACTTGGATCGCTTGTCTGTGTACTTAATAAAGGATTTTCGACTGGAAACAGTCTGCCTGCCTTTCTTGGATTACGTTTGAATACGTAGTAATGCTGTAAAATTATATAATTTTCTATTATTATTTTTTGTTTTGTTTTGACTTAAGACGAGTTTAAGTTCACTACTTCTAATACTATTGTCTGATCTGTTCATATACAGTGATTAACTAGAGATATATGGACTGAAAATCTTCCACACAGAGAAGTTTCTTAACTGTTTTGTTTTTGGACCCACTACACTTGTTTAGTGGGTTGTTTTGAGACTTCGGGGATACCACGGAGATTACTTGGAATAGGATATGCTGCTATACCAACAATAAATCTGTAATGCCCTAGTAATGCATTTATTCTCTAATTACTACATTATAAGTTCATAGGTGAAGTACAAAGCTAGCTGCCCTTGCTGGCTATTGCAAGCCTAGCCAGTTTCATTTTTGGTGGCTGAATTAACCTATCCCATTTGGTGTTAGACTTGCCCTATTTATCCCATGGATGTGACAACTGGACCAGTAATCAAGGAGCCTCAATCCTCACCACTGGCAACAGTGGGGGATGTTCACTGAGAGGATGACAAGCACACATACAGCATTTTCAGATGCAGCTCTCTGCACCAAGTGTAATTTCCCTTAAGAGCACACACAGACCACAGTCAGCCCAGGGCTGGTTTCTCTCTCTTCCTCCAGATCCCCACAGGCACAACTATAGGGTTGAGATCTCAGCTGAGTGACCAAGTCAAAACCTCCAGCACCATCTCTGTCCAACCAGTGCTTTGTGGTAGCTGACACACACTCTCTCTCACACACACACACACACACACACACACACACACACACACACACACACACACACACACACACACTCTCTCACTCTTTGATTTATACACGCACACACACCTGGGAAAGGCTGGCACAGTTTTAGTAGCTATGCCCTCTTCTGCCCAGACTATAAGGTAGTTTCCACTACCACCAGTCACTCCTTATCAGCTACGTTAAGGCCCTTAACAAAACGTATCCAATCTTACTGTGTATTATTAGTACTAATACAAAAGGTAGTTTGACCAAGAGCAAGGCTATTAGAAGTGACCCGCTCAGTGTCAACAAATAAATATGCAAGTACTCTCAAAACTTAAATATCTTTACACAGATCAGCCACAATGAAAGGTTTACATATATTTAATAATAACTAATAAAAGAACATAAGAACAAAACAATACTAAATATATATTCACAGTGACATCGGAGTTCAAAACCACAGGACATATTTAAAACAACATTGCAGTACAGGCTCACACAAACAAAGAAAAACATCTAAACTAAACTTCACTGTATTCCTGACTGTATTTAAGAGAATTATACTGTTCCCTAGAAACTTACTTTATTAGAGCAAGGCAGATGTTGTGGTGAACGGTTCTTGCCAGCTCCAAGACCGAATACAGAATTCTCTGTCTCAATGAAGTCCTCTCAAAATAATATCTAAAATATTACTGCTGGGACAGCTTGCAGAATGACATTTCTGGTAATCTGACTTCTAGCTCCCGGGCCAAAACCCCTCACTGCTAGAAGCTAGCAGCATTTAGCATCTACCTGTAAAAATATACAGACAAGGGCTTTTGCTCAGATCTTTGGTAGATGCTGGAAGTCATAAAACAATTGCAGTCCTTCATGCTTCAAAATGAGCAATTAGTTCACTCCAAGGACAAGACAGAAAGCTTCCTAGTGCATACTTTGTGTCTCTAACTGTATGACATCATTTTTGGTCATCTGACTTCTAGTTCCAAGCCAAAGCCCCCACTGCTAGAAGCTGGCAGCATTTAGCATCTACCTGTAAAAAGATACAGACAAGGACCTTTGCTCAGATCTTTGGCAGATGCTGGAAGTCATAAAACAATTGCATTCCTTCATGCTGCAAAAGCAGCAGTTAGCTCACTCCAAGGACAATACAGAAAAAGTACAGTTGTGTACACTTACCATAAATGTAGATGTTAGAGTGTATTCATTGTTGCAGTCATCACACTTGGGTTATCTGCCTGCAGGTAGCCCTCAGTCGGCCCGAATACCAGAGTCTTGGGATTTCTGCGTCGGATGCTGTTGTTTCTTCCATGTCGTCAGGGGTATAAAACAAGCAGCCGACGCCATTACATCAGTTTTTCTTACCCCAGATATCAGGAACCCCCCAAATAGGAACCTAGTATATGATGTGGAACACCACCAATAAAAAGTAAATACCCCTGCCATAAAAAATGACCATATAGAGGATAGGTAGAAAGGACAGAGAAAAACAGGGGGCTGGAGGGAGGGAAACCAAGACTGCAACAGTGAATACACTCGGACATCTACATTTATGGTAAGTGTACACTATTGTACTATGTTCTTCGTGTTTCACTGCTGCAGTCATCACACTTGGGTAGATTTCCAAAGCTGAGGAAGGGTGGAGGCAGTCAAGAGGAGTTAGGGCTGGCTAGCAGGCCTTGTAAGATTGCTGTAGCAAATCCAGCTCTGGATTTAAAAAAAAAATAGGTAAGTGGTAATGCTTGGTGAAGGTGTGTACAGAACTCCAGGTTACAGCTTCTAGAATGTCCCTGGTAGGGACTCCCCTGAGAAATGCTGTAGAGGTGGAAGTAGACTTGTGGAATGTGTTCTGATCCCCTGTGGGGTAGGTTTTCCATGGTGCTTGTAGCAGAAATGGATGCAGTGTGCTATCTATTTGGAAATGGTTTGCTTTGAAATGGCCTTGCCCTCTGCCATTTGCTTTGAAATAGCCTTTCCCTCTGCCTCTGTAGCAAAGCTGACTAGCAGTTGGTCAGATTTCCTGAAAGGTTTAGTCCTGTCAAGGTAGAACCTGATTTGTCTGTGCATGTCAAAGGAGTGCAGGATCCTCTCCCCTTTATTTTGAGGATTAGGGTAGAAGGCTGGCAAAAAGATAGCTTGGTTTAGAGCCACACTGGAGACCACCTTAGGCATAAAGGACGGATTAGTCCTGAGAAAAACCGTGTCAGCATGGAAAATAATGAAGGGTTCCACAGCCGTTAGTGTCTGTAACTCAGACACTCTTCTAGCTGAGGTTATGGCTAAAAGAAGGGCTGTTTTCCAAGAAAGGAATTTTAACTCTGCTGAAGCTGCAGGTTCAAAAGGGGGGAGTGTTAGCTTTTCCAGTACAAAGTTAAGGTCCCAGGTAGGGATGTGTGCTCTCCTAGGTGGCTGTAAGTTGTTAGCCCCTCTAAGAAAATGTTTGATGAGAGGGTGAGAGAATAGAGGTGGCTCAGTATTATAATGACCTGAGATGGCAGAGGCATGAATCTTAATGGAGGAGAATGATAGACTTCTGTGGAATAGCTCTGCTAGGTAATCAAAGATTTGAGGTAAGGAGGGCACATCTGTGTCCTTTCCTTGAGAACGATTCCAAGAGCAATATCTTTTCCACTTTTCAGCATAGGATTTTCTAGTACTAGGCCTTCTGGTCTCAAGAATGATGTCCAGTACCTGCTTGCTGAGGGCTGCTGGTGTAGTATTCAGGGGAAAAGCCAGGCTGCAAGGTTTAGGGTTTGCAGCTGTGGATGCAAAATCTGTCCCTCCTGCTGAGACAGCAGGGAAGGAGCCTGATGAAGGTGTCAGAGTGGCACTGTTGTCAGACTGAGTAACAGTGGGTACCAGTGCTGGCGTGGCCAATCTGGGGCAATAAGAATTGCCCTTGGGCTGTCCTGTTTGATCTTGAGTAGTACACCTTTGAGAGGAGGAGCAGAGGGGGAAGGCATAAATTGAGAGGTTTTCCCATTTGAAGGATAAGGCATCCACCTTCCAGGCATTGCTATGAGGGTTGCTGGTGCAAAATTTGCTCAACTGGTGGTTCTTGGGGGAGGCAAAGAAGTCCACCTCCAGTGTCCCCCACCTCTGGATCAGAAGGTTCAAGGTGTTGGGCTCCGATTTCCACTTGTGTGGGTCCAGGAGATTTCAGCTCAAGTTGTCTGGCAGTGAATTCTGTTTGCCTGGCAGAAACTGAGCTTGCAGATGCACTTGGTTACTCAAGGCTGTGTTCCACACAGCCATGGCTAACTTGCAGAGTGGGTAAGAATGGGTTCCCCCCTGTTTGTTTACGTACCACATAACTGTGGTGTTGTCTGTTTTTATCAGCAGCTGTCCCTCAAGGATTAGGTATTTGAAGGCTGTCACAGCATACTGTACAGCTAACATCTCTTTTTGATTGCTGTGCAAGAGAATTTGTCCTGGGGTCCACTTTCCCGGAATGCATCTGCCTGCCATGTGAGCCCCCCCATGCATAGTCTGAGGCATCTGTAGTCAGGGTTTGGGTGGCGAGGGGTTGAGTAAAAGGCAGACCCTTGTTGTGGTTGCATGCTTCTGCCCACCAAAGGAACTCTGTTTCCAGGTCCTGAGAATGTTGGCACCAAAGACTTTTTAAGTACCATTGAAGTTTCCTCATATGTAGTCTTGCATATGGAATTAGCAGAATGCATGAGGCCATGAACCCTAGGGCTTGCAGTATTTTCCTTGCAGATAGCTGGGTTTTGGTGGTCATGTGTTTGAAGTAGTTATTCAAACAGATCTGTTTTTTGGGAGTGAGAAAGGCCATCTGGGAAGTTGTGTTCAAGCTTGTTCCCAGGAATACAAGTTTTTGAATGGGCACCAGTTGTGATGTTTTCGTTGATGGTGTACTCTAATGAAGATAGAAGTCTTTTTACAAATGCCAGATGTTGAAGTAGTAATTCCTGACTGTCAGCCTGAGTCAGGCAATTGTACAAGTACGGGAAAATTTGGATATTTCTCTGCCTGCAGTTTGCAATGGCTGGAGCCAGGCAATTTGTGAATACTCCAGGCACAGTAGATAAGCCAAAGGGAAGTGCAGAGAACTGATAGTGCATACAGCCTGCCCTAGAGTGGAGATATCTCCTGCAAGACTCCCTTATGGGGATGTGCAGACAGTCACCCTAGACTTAAAAGAAGACTATCAGGCATCCTTGGCTAGCATAGGGAGAAGCTGTTGCAGGGTTAGCATTTTGAATTTTGGGACCACCAGAAAGGTATTGAGAATTGATAGATCCAGGATTGGGCACCAAGAGCCCCCTTTTCTGGGCACCAGGAATAGTCTGGAGTAGAAACCATGTCCTCTTTGTTCTACTGGAACAGGTTGGATGGCCCTGATATTGAGCAGGGAATGTACTTGCTTTTGAGCCTCTGCCCACTGGTTTGGAGGAAGGTCTGGAAACCACTCGGGGTTGGCAGAGAATGGAAGTAAAATCTGTACCCGTGGTATACAATGTTTAGAACCCATCAGTCCTGAGTAATGGACATCCAGTTTTTGGCATGAAGAGCAAGTTTTCCTCCTAGGGGTGCAAGTAGATGAGCAGGGCTGGGAAGGATAATTGACAAGTCATTGTGAACTTTTACCATAAGAGGGTGGCTTGACACTCCCTGTTTTTGAGGTGGGAGCACTCCATTGTTTAGATCTCTGCATACCCTGAGACTGTATGGTCTGAGTCCCCTGGGTTTAGACTGTGAAGGCCTGGAAGAGGCTGGAAAGGACCATTTGTTTGTAGGCCAATGCCTACTGAATCTAGGTGGCTGCACTTGTAAGAATTCTTTTAACAGTTTGCATAGATTTAGCTTTTTCTTCCATCTTTTTAAGACCCTCTTCTGCTTTGGTGCCAAACAAATGGTCCTGATTTAAAGGAGCATATAGTAATTTTGATTTGACATGGTCTGGCAAGGTTTGTTCCTTCAACCAAGCATGCTTTCTCAGTACAGATCCAATGACTGCGGCCCTGCAAGATGCTTCTAGGGCATCAAAGGCACACTGCTAAGTATGCTTACTAACTTGGTTTGCAGACTGCATTAACTCTTGTAAATCTTTATTTTCTGCACAATCTATAAGTAACACCATTTTTGTTTAATTTGTTCCATAATATGTTGCTGGTACTTCAACATATGAAACTGGCAATTCAATGCCCAGATGGCAAGAGTTGCAGAGGTATATACCTTCTTACCCCATCTGTCTAAAGCTCTGGAATCCCTGTCTGAAGGAGTAGGGTTTTTAGCTGTAGTAGCCTTAATATCTTTAGGCCCCTGGGAAATGGTCTCTGGATCCGCAGTAGGATTTTTAAAGAGAAATTTGTGAGAATCAGGTTCTCTGTAGTACCCGTCAGGTTTTCTAGGGGCCGGTGGTAAAGTGTCTGGAGTAAGACTGGATTCCATAAAGACATCATCTACAACATCCAGGACAGGGGGTATAGCTAGGGGCCTGTGCTGTAGCAACTCTAAAAATTCTCTGGGTCTCTGTTTGGAATGAGGATAATCCTGGCATTCCCACTGGAAATGCTCTCTTAAAGTATGCAAGGTTTCACCAAAAGAAAAATCGTCTGGAGGGGAGGCAGAGGGAATGGATTCATCTGCATCTGAATCCTCAAAGGTAGATAAAGGTATGTCCTGGTAATCAGAAGGGCCAGAGTCATCGGACTCCTGGTCTGCAGAATCAGAAAGAAACTCAATTCTTGGTCTCTTAGCAGGGGTAGGCTGGCTTCCCCTAATTACGATGATAAGGTCTTCAGCCATTGTAAGCATTTTTTTTGAGGCATTGGAGCTTGAGCATGCACTTTGGTCGTTGTTTTTCTAGGCATAGTGTGTACTCTGGGCCTGAGAAACTCGGTAGTTTTAGCTAAAAAAGAAGTTGTCGATGTAATGCGAATATCGGTAAATCAGAATACACCCTCAGAAGCCGGTGCCTGCACAACGGCTCTGGACCCATCCAAGGTAGAGACATCCGCAGGTTCCATAGTCGAAGAAGCATCTCATGGCATACCGGACTCCGAATGGGTCTTAGAGGCCTGCGAATCTGTAGAAGCGGGCACATCAGGGGCTGCAAAGGCACCTCACTGAGTACCGGCAGACTGGCGATTAGCTTAACGGAAGCGCCGTCGGCAGTTTTTGACCTATGCGGTCTCTGTCTCTCTCTTTATCTTTGTGCTTTTTCAGAAGATCGGTAGTCATTTTGGAATACAGAGAATGAGAGTGAAAGAATTTAGCTACAAAAATAGCCTGGCAACGAATGGTTCAGGGGTTAAACAGGGCACAAAACTGACAGTGAGGGACATCGTGGTCTGGACCTAAACAGATGACGCAGTAAGAATGAAAATCTCTGTGAGGTATTTGTTTTCCACAGGCAAGACAAGTGTTAACTTTTTCTGACATCGGTTAGAGCAAGAAAAAAGAATCCCCAACGGGGTACTTAGCTTTAGAAGACTTCAGGTTTGAAAGTCGAAAAATGAAAATTTCAGGTAGCGGCCGACCGGCACTTGCGAACTGCTTCTGCTTCGGGCTCTTTCTCAGCAAGAAAGACTGATGTAATGGCATTGGCTGCCTGTTTTATAGCCCTAACGACCTGACATCATGGAAGAAGCAACAGCATCCGACGCAGAAATCCCAAGAATCTGGTATTCGGGCTACCTGCAGGCAGATAACCCAAATGTGATGACTGCAACAGTGAAACACAAAGAACATCTTCCTAGTACAGACTGTGTCTCTAGCTGCATTGATAATCTGAGATATAGCCTCTTTATTGCATAGCCTATAAAGTAATTTCAGATATTTTTCTGTAGTTTGCTGGACTGAGGTTAACCTCCTGTAGTCCAGTTTCCACTGTTAAAATATATACATTTAAACAGTTACAATAAAGCATGTACATTGCAGTTCTCTTCCAGTAGGGCACACTGTGGTTACATTTCAAACACAGGACACCAAACTTCCACAACATCACAAAAATGAAGAAAAGCCCTATAAGGGGTGAAAGAGCTAAGTTCAAGTGTTTTTTATCTATTTTTACTTGTTTTTATTGCAAATAAAGTGATATTACTGCCTTACAGCTGAGCAGGTATTTGTTTTTCTTCATTTTTGTTACATTTCAAACACAGCACTTTGCAAATACCTTTTCAACACACACATCTATACAAGCAGTTTGATATACATATGACATACAGTTCTAATACATTTGTAACAGAAGCATCTTGTATAAATCAATTTAATATTCAACAATGACATATAATTATTTACAAAATTCCAGCTAGCCGTGCTGGTGGCATTTCCTTTCATCATAGTGAGAACAACTGGGATCATACCATAGATAACTTGAGGGCTGCATCTGTCCATTAGTAGTACAGGTGGCAGTTCTAGGGTACATTTTCTGTTTACTATCCACAGATTAAAGACATGTTTGAATATGGACAAGAATGAGCTTGTTTTATATGGATGTATGTTCCAAAGCAGTGGTATCCTCTGAAAGATATACCTGCCCCTTCAAACTGTTCTATTGATACTGCAGGAGAGGTTTAGATCTCTAGACAGACTACTTCTGTTACCATCTTACTTGCTGATTTGCTGATGTGCAGTAAATCTATCAGTACTGGGTCAGAGGATGCCTTGTATGCCTGACGGAGTTCATTTCTAAACAGTCTGTAAATACTAAGTATAGTGATAGGGCTTTGAGTAGGTCCATATAGCACACAGTGTCCAAGCCTTGTATCCTTTTAGTAAGATATCTCTGTGGGTGCTCCAGTTGCTACATGTGTCTGAACAAATACATGACAAAGGGTGCAATACACTCAATGACCGACGTAATGAGGGGTGAGTACAGGGGGAGAATGATATTCCTAGATCTAGACACAATTCCTATGTTTATAAGGTATGTAACTTAGAAAGTCTTTCTTATGACAATGGACAAGTGTTGGTCAAATGTTAGGTCACTAAATTTCCAAATCTCGAATAACTGGGTCACCTCTTGGGGGCATACTGCCAATGTGATAGAAGGTCTTCTTTATGCAGGGAATGAATGTAGCTGTTATCCATTCATTTACTACAAAACTTGTATAGAGGATGAGGTTGAACAGTGTTGACGGGGTCTAAATCGTGCTTCATGCTATTTAAGATGCATACACAGATACTGTCAGGACCCTTTGCCTTGCGTAACAGCTGGTGGTAAGCTACTTTCAGACATACCTTGAGGGAAAGACAGATGGGGAGAAAAGGGTAAAGTTAGAGCTGAATTTATCAGCCACTAAGTTTATTACATCTGCAGCCTCATTCCCTATTCACTCACTACATTGCTGCATTGTGCTTTTGAGATTACTGACATAACTAAAGAAGGCCTTGTGAGATCATCTTTGGCTTGGAAATTCCAAATTTTGCGGGAGCCCATACCAGCAAACAGTGGCTGCAAGGCAAAGAAACTTATCCTGGAGGAGGCACCAGTCCAAATAAAGATGCACAGCAATACAAATCATACACATACCTACGTGCAATTAGAAGGGTCTCTATCGCATAATCGAAGGGCATTTACATCAAAAATGCCATTCAGTGCACTGTTAATAGTGAGACTGCAGTACAGTGAAGATTGGAAAATTTGCCCTTTTCTCACTGTAGTGCAATCTTGGAGTTGGTATATACAATTAGTGCGGGGAGGGGGGCAGCCTCCCAGAAGAGCGAATTCACTGAACAGCATTTTCGATGTAAATGCAGTTTGCTAAATTCATCTTTCGATTATGTGATACAGACCCCAATTAGAAGAAATAAAAATTGTATACTCAATATAACTATGCATCTGTGCTATCTATTTTAATTTTTCCTCAATGAATGGGTCTTGGATCTGACCTCAGATCCGGCTCGGCTGCATTTCTTTCAGATTCTTGGATTTGACTCTCGAGCTCCTCCCTTTACCCACAATGCCATAGACCCCCGTTTTATCCAAGATTGAGTTTGCTGCTGAATCAGAAAAAAATTTTAGTTATGTACTTACCATAACTTTAGATGTTTGGGATCCATCTCGCCTACATTCTGTACTGATGGGCTCGGAGCCGATCCCTCGGCTCTGACTCGGCACGCTATGCTATAGAGCGAGGCCTCTTATTGGCTGAGCTATTTCTTATCCCAGGATGCACCACCACTAATCCCCCAGATCTTGTTTGTCCGCATTCATGCACACATGCACAACTTGTTTATCTAACATTGTTAGATGTTTCAAGATGAAACAACAGGATTCGGACCTTCTGATATCCTCTGATCTCCAAGGAAGGGGGAAGGAGGGTGGGTTATTAGAATGGCGAGATGGATCCCAAACATCTAAAGTTATGGTAAGTACATAACTAAAAGATGTTATGTGATCCTATCTCGCCTACATTCTGTACTGATGGGACAGCGTCCCTAGCACCTAAATCCCGGGTGGCTCATTGGAAAACACTCCTGAGCACTGTGGAACCAAATGAAGCTCGTCCTCTAGATGCCACATCCAATTTGTAGTGGGAAATGAAAGTGTGCGGGAAGACCATGTAGCCGCAGCACAAATGTCACTAATGGCAAGCTTAGAATGAAATGCTATCAAGTAGCCATAGCCCTTGTAGAATGAGCTTTGACAGAGGTGGTAAGCTCTTTGTTAGAATAAGAATAAGCTTGAGTAATACAGTCCCTGATCCATTTGGCAATAGTGACCTTTGTGACAGCTTTGCCCAATTTATTGTCTGCAAAGGATACAAACAACTGATCTGTTTTCCTTGTTTGTTTGGTCCTGTCTAAATAAAAACGCAACTGCCTGTGGACATCTAGTGTGTGGAATATGAATTCCGCTTTGTTAGAATATTTTGGAAAAAAGACTGGAAGTTCTAATGATTGTTGTAAGCAGAAACTGGAACAAACTTTAGGGACAAAGGAAGGATTTGGCCTGAGAGATACTCTGTCTTTGTGAAAAACCAAGTACGGGGGTTACGGGGGTTTTACAGACAAAGCTTGAAGCTCTGAAACTCTTCTGGCAGAAGTAATCGCCACCAGAAAAGCAGTCTTCCACGATAGAAATTTTAGATCACATGTAGCTGCCGGTTCAAAGGGGGAGGAAGTTAAGGCGCGTAACACCACATTGAGATCCCATGGAGGAGCAGGATGAGAAATCGGGTCTTAACAGAGCAGCGCCTTTCAAGAAGGTCTTACACAATCTGTTGCTCATAAAGGTGGGTTTATAGATTCGTGAAAATTGGAAATCGCTGCCAATTGAACCTTGATGGTAGAGACTGAAGAGCCTTGATTGAAAAGAGAAGTTAAAAATTTTAGTACTTCTGCCACGGGAATAGAGATGGGATCCAGGCCCCGGAGTTGAGCCCAAATAGCAAATCTTTTCCATTTGATAGAATACAGTTTCTTTGTAGCAGACTTATGGGCCGAAGATAATATGTGTACAACCTCTGGATCCAATGTATGACTCCTGACTATAGTCGGAAGAGGAGGAGCCAAGCCGTCAATTTTAAGGTGTGCAGGGACTGGTGGAATAGTCCCGACTGATGAACCAAAAGGTCTGGGATCTGATCCAGGAACCATGGACCTTCCAGAGCATATTTCTGAAGATAGGGAAACCATACTTGACAAGGCCAGTAAGGAGCAACTAAGATCATTTTGCTCCCCAAGAGAGATGCCTTTTGGATCACCCTGGGAAGGAGAGGAACTGGGGGGAAGGCATAAAGCAAGCCGGTGGGCCAAGGACGGGCTAGTGCGTCCATGGGGCTCTTCCCCGGAGCCGGGGTTAGGGAGAAGAATTCTTTGCACTTCGCATTTAGTGGAATCGCGAAGAGGTCGCAACACGGAACTCCCCATTTGCTGAAAATCTGACTTGCAACTGTCATGTTCAGAGACCATTCGTGAGGAGAGAGGATGGTTCTGCTCAGTCTGTCGGCTATCACATTGGACTTGCCCAGGATATGAGTAGCCACTAGAAAGTGTTTGGTCGAGACTGCCCATTCCCAGACTCTCATGGCCTCTCTGCAAAGAGGATAGGATCTGGTCCCTCCCTGTTTGTTCAGGTACCAGACAACTGACATGTTGTCTGAGTGAACGGCAATTACGCCCTGAGGGAGGTAATCGTGAAGGGCTTGAAGGGACAGAAGCACTGCCCTCATTTCTAGGATGTTGATATGAAGTAGGGTCTCTTCTGGGTGCCATTTGCCTTGGACTGACCTGCCCAGGGAATGCCCCCCCACCCCATCTGGGAGGCGTCCGTGGTCAAAGTGGCCGCAGGAGGAGGTGGAACAAAGGGTCGTCCCTGATCCAAATTGGAGGGCACTAGCCACCAGCGAAGGTCCCGTTTGCATGTTTCCGTGATCCATATGAGGTGACTGAGAGGGAGTTCCTGAAAGGACCACTGAGCTGAAAGAAGCCAGTAAGGCTCGAACTTGAGTCTGTATGGTTTGTATTCTGTCTGTAGGTAGATAGACCCACAATCGGTTTGAGTCTATCTCTACCCCTATGAATCTTATTCGTTGAGATGGCAGCAACACAGACTTTGGCCAATTGAAGGTGATTCCAAGGGAATTGCCCAGTGATATAGTGGCTTGTAGGCTCCGCAGTAGTAGATCCTTGGAGGTGGCAGTTAGGAGCCAGTCGTCTAGATACGGAAACACCTGGAATCCTAGACTTCTCAGGTGAGCAGTCACGACTGCCAAGCACTTGCTGAACACCCTGGGGGCTGTGGTGAGACCAAAGGGCAGCGCGCGGAACTGAAAATGACTGCCTCCTAGGCTGAAGTGCAGATGTCTCCTGGACGCTTGATGTACCATGATATGGTAATAAGCGTCCTTGAGATCTATGGAGCACATCCAAACACCTTTCTCCAGCAATGGGAGAATGGTTTGTAGGGTGACCATTCGGAACTTGGACTTTCTGACTGAACGGTTTAGAATGCTGAGGTCCAAAATGGGCCTCAAGTCCCCGGTCTTTTTTGGCACCAAAAAGAATCTTGAGTAAGTCCCTAATCCGATCTGGTCTGGGGACCGGTTGGATGGCTCCTTTTTGCAGCAGCTTTGAAACTTCTGAGGCTGCAGTATCCCGTTGACTGGGTGGCGGGTCCGGGATTTTTTTGGACTGAGGTGGAGGGTGAGAGAAAGGGATGGTGTAACCTCTGGCAATAATTCGAAGCACCCATCGGTCCTGAGTGATACCTTCCCAGGCTTTTAGGTGCTTCGAGAAACGACCCCCGACTGGCTCCGGAGCTGCACAGTTGGGCAATCCCTCAGGGACTGTGAAAGGCTGAAGAGCCACGAAAGGACTCACGGTCTCCAGTGTTGTGAGGGCCTCTGCCGCCTCTGGGACGGCGTCTTCCGGAAGAATTTCCCTCTCCCCTGCCTCTGGAAGGGGGATCCTCCTGCTGAGAGTGGTAAGGCTTCTGAGATCTACGGAACCACATTTTCCCTCCTCTTTTAGCCTTGGGATAAGGCCGAAAGGGAGTGGAAAATCGTGCCCCTACGGCAGTCAGAGTCTTACCCTCCTGTTCGCAGCGGGTGAGTGTGTCCTTTACCTTGGGTCCAAACAGGGAGGACCCATCAAAGGGGGCGTCGGCAAAGGAAGACTTAAAGGCCTCCGCGAAATGACACAGGCGGAGCCAGGCTGGTCTCCGTACAGCAATGCCTGTACCCGCCGCTCTACTCGCCCCTTCGGCCGCATAAGAAATGAGCCTCATGGACGAGTTTGAAATGGACGACAATGTAGCCAGCTGAGAGCCAACCGTCTGGGCCAGCTCCTCAGGCAGGTTACCCAAGAGGGTATCGGATAGTTCTTTAATCAGATCCCTCTGAAATCTAGTAAAGTGCGTAAGGTAGTTCAAGGACCTTAATGTAAAGGCCGCTGAACTTAGGGTGCACTTTCCGTACCGATCCATGCTCCTAGACTCCTTATTAGGAGGATGGACAGACGTCGAAGCCTCTGCTACATCTTGCTGGGTAGCAGATGCCACCACCAAAGCATCTACAGCCACACCTTTAGTTAGAAACTCTTTTCAGGGGTGCCGAGAGGAACTTATTCGGACGAGCAGGCACCGGTTCCACAGAGTCTGGGTGTTCCCACGCCCTTCGACAGATCAAATCCAAGAGCTCGTCGAAGGGCGGAGACACCCAGGAGGCGGAGGGCTGAGCCCCAAAGGCCTTAAGGAACACCGACTCATCAACAGAAGGGGGTTTGGACTGCCAGCCGCCTCGTTGTTTAAGGGCTTCCAGGATGTCTGCAAAGGAGACATCATCTGAGGACGACTTAGAGGACCCCTCTGCATCATCGAGATCAGTGTCTGATGTAAGAGACTCATCAGGGGAGTCAACGTGCTTCCTCTTGCACGATCTTTTCCTGGGGGGTTCTTCCGAAGAGGCTTCAGAAGGACCTCCAGGAGGGGGGGAAACCCCAGTGGGGGTAACCTCAGGCCCCGGGGCTCCGCTGTCTAAGGACAGGGGGACTGCCAAAGACCCAGTCTCGCTATGCAGGGAAGGAGCTGGAGAGACCGTGGAGGTAGCCAAAGATGATTTGGCTAATGAACTCCTCATAGCCCTGAAGGCGGGACCACCAGAATCCTGGGAGGGTCCCACCTCCGTGGCCACGACAGTAGATGGCACTCCCGCCGCCGACGCACCAAGAGGGAGGCTTGGGACCGAAAACATCAATCCCGAAGCATCCCCCCCCGGGGCCGATGGAAGAAGTTCGTGTACTGAACTCCGACCCAAGAGCCGGAGTTGGAGTAAGGGTCGGGCCCGACCCTAAAACCTCCACCGGTTCCACCAGCACCGGCTCCAACGGTGCCAAGGCTGTTGGAGGAGGAACCATAGTAGGGAGGTGGACCATCGGCTCCGAAGCCGAATGGGCTGGAGCCGAAACTAGCTTTTGGAACACCGGAGACTGGAAGAGTCTTAGGAGCACCCTGTCGATGTCCGAATCAGACATCTTGGATGATCTGGACAATAGTGATCGGGTCCGAACCGATTTCTCCATCGGCTCCAAAGGACTAGGGGACTGGCTCCAAATGGATTCTACCACTATCGGCTCCGAGAGAGATCTCAAGGCAATTTCCCTCGGTGCTGATAAGGACTTCGGCTCCGAAGGGGAAGAGTCTGAGCCGATAACCCTCATCGGCTCCAATATCAGTGGAGCTGATGAAGGTGACCCGCCTCTCGATGCCCCAGTACTCGGCTCCAAAACCAGAGGGGTCGAGACTGGAGGCATCGAGGCAGACCGTTCCGCCCTCGGCTCCGAAGTCCGTGGAGCCGATGGAGAAGTCTGCCTAGGTTTTTTGGCAGTCGGTTCCGACTGACTGGTCGGAGCCGACGCTTTCTTCTTTTTTGAAGGAGAGGGAGACAAAGATAAAGCCTCCTCGATGGATGGCTTGATTAACCCCTTAAGGATTAATTTGTTTTTCCTCTCCTGGAGGACCCTTGATGAGAAGGCGTGACACACGCTACATGATTCTTGTAGGTGCTTGGCGCCTAAACAGTAAACGCACGAGGAGTGGTCGTCCATTATGGACATCTTAAAACCACACCTCGTGCATTTTTTAAACCCGGAGGGTTTATGCTCTTTGGACATGACTAGAGAAAAACACAGTTATCTAAGATAATACGAAACTAGCTAGATAAGTTCAAATTATAAAGTTTTTTTTTTTTTTACACAATAAAACACAGTGCACAAGAAAAAACACAGAAAGAAAGGGTCAAGACCCTCTAACTAAAATGGGTACCTGACCCACAAATAAACGCTAGAAAAGCAAAAGGGGAAGGCCCCTCTAACTAAAACGGGAAACCTTCCCTTAACAAAAAGGACAACTTTCTCAACAAAATCACCAAATACACACACGTATCACAACAATAGCTGTTAAAACAGCTTTTGGGTTGAAAACGAGCAAATTCCTGACAGGAAAAGTCTAAATAAATTAGTACTTAGCCCAGCCAAGTTGAGACCACATCTTAGCTTGAAAGCAGCAAACGAGATCTGGGGGATTAGTGGTGGTGCATCCTGGGATAAGAAATAGCTCAGCCAATAAGAGGCCTCGCTCTATAGCATAGCGTGCCGAGTCGGAGCCGAGGGATCGGCTCCGAGCCCATCAGTACAGAATGTAGGCGAGATAGGATCACATAACATCATGCTTATAGCTCACATAAAAGATAAAGACATAAAAGGAGCTCAAACAGAAATAGTAGTCTCAACATTTCTATCAGATCACTCACAGAAGAAAGGGAGCGGGGAAGGGGGGGCACTGAGGAAGAATTAAAATGGACAACACAGATGCATAGTTATGGTGAGTACGTAACTTTTATACCTGATGTTATCATTTTCATTCATTCCTCAATGAATGGGACAGAGTCCCCAGCTATAATAACCTTGGGTGGCCCTCATGGAAGAATATTCCAGAGTACTGAAGAACCAAAAGCAGCTCTGGCCCTGAAAATGAGATCGAATTTGTAATGAGCAATAAAGGTATGGGCATTAGACCAAGTGACTGCTGCACAGATATCATCCAAAGAAGCCCTGGCCCAGCAGACAGATAAAGTAGCCATGGATCTGGTGGAGTGAGCTTTTGGAGGTCTAGGCAAAGATAAACCTCTTTGAAAGTAAACATTAAAATCCAATCTGTTAACCATTTTGCTAAGGTAACTTTAGAAACTGGTTTTCCCAACCTGTTGGGGGTAGAGGAGATGAACAGCTGATAAGGTTTCCTAAAAAAACCTTCATCCTGTGAAGGTAAAAACAAAGCTGCCCATGTAAATCTAAGAGAAAAAGCATGTATTCACCTTTATTAGAAAAATTTAGAATGAACAAAGGTAAATTAATCACTTGGTTGATGCTCTCCTCAGAGGCTACTTTGGGCAGAAAGGATAGATTAGTACATAAAGTGACCCTATCTTTGTGATTTGGAGAAGTATGCTTGAAGTTCAGAGATTTACCAAACTGAAGTGATGACTACTAGAAAGACTGTCTTCCAAGAAAGAAACTTGAGTTCAGACTTGACTGAAGGCTCAAGGGGGGGCAGAGTCAAACTCTGCAACGGTTTAAGGTCCCAGGGTGGAGCAGGATCTTTAATTGAAGGTCTAAGCAGACAAGTACCTTTAATGAAGACCTTGCATTATTTGGAGGAAGATGGAGGGAAAGTGTTATCTCCAGTATGACGATTAGAGATGGCTGCTAACTTTACTGATTGGAAAACTGAAGCAAGAAAATCTAAAACAGCAGGAAGAGGTGCAGTGAAGGGATCCAATTCTCTCTCTAATGTGCCCAACAAGAAAATCCCTTCCATTTACTCTTACAGACTTTTATAGTGGAGGTTTTTTGGGATAATATCAAAATCTGATGAACTGGGGAAGAAAGCCTTGGCTGTCTAACCATCAATGGAATTGGGGAAACCATGCAGTCAACTTCAGTCCTGGAATGTCTGGGTGAGCCATCCCTGTGGGATGAGTGATCAGATCTGCAGTGGGGTCTAGAGTACAAGGAGGGCATAGAAGATGAGACCAAAGAAAGGGGAATCACATCTGAGAAAGCCAAAAAGGGGGAAATGAGGACAATCTTGCTCTTCAACCAGAGTGCTTTCTGAAGAAATTCAGAGGTTAGAGGTAAGAAGGGTGTTAGGGAACAGGAGACCAGAGGGCCAAATGTGGACTAGATCATCTCTTGGTGACTCTCTAGGCAGATTAGGGCAAAAAAAAACTGCTGCCCTTGCTAAGGGGAGAGGCAATGAGATTCCAGCAAGGTTGATCCCCAATGATGGAAGATCCTCTCCACCACTGCCTGATTGAGAGATCACTCATGAGGCATCAGAATAGTCCTGCTGAGTTTGTCTGCAAGTATGGTGGATTTCCATGTATGTGCGTTGCTAGACGAAAGTGGCTGGAGGAGATCACCCACTGCCACACTCTCATTGTTTCTCAACAAAGGGGGTAGGACCGGGTTCCCTCCTGTTTATTGAGGTACCAAACTACCAACAGGCTGTCTACTTAAATAGCAATTGTCCACAAAAGAAGAGAATTCTGAAAAGCCCACAAAACTAAGAGGACTGCCATCATCTCCAGGACAGTGACACGCAAAGTGATCTCTTTTGGGGACCACGTGACTTGGACTGTCTGTCCCAAGAAATACCCCCCACCCCAATTGGAAGGTATCCGCGGTCATCGCGACTACTGAGGGTGGAAATACAAAGGGGCATCCCTGACAAACTTTGTTGGACTGAATTCACCAAAGCAGGGAGACCTTGCAAACCTGAGATAGTTTTATCAGATGGGTCAGAGCCTGTTGAAGAAATGAACATGGAAACATAAGGGTCCAGTAATGAACACTCATATTGAAATAAGCTGTTGGAAAGTAAGGTAATAGCTGCAGCCATTGATGCCAAGACCTGAAGAACCAGTTTTGCTGGTTGAGAAGGGTGTGAAAGCATTTCTCTGACATGTAATCTTAAGGACTGTACTTTGTTTGATGGGAGGACTGGTAGCATCCAAGCAAGCTCCAATAAACTTTAAGATTTGAAATGGCTGAAAGTGGGACTTGTTATAATTGACTGTGATCCATAAAGACTGGCATAACTGGAGTAGGTAGTTCCTGCCTTTTGGAGGAGATGCCCGTTTAGGGAGGTGAGGTGCCAGTCATCTAGGTAAGGAAACACTTTGAATTTGAGCAGTCTGAGGTAAGCTGCTATCACAGCCATGCATTTGGTGAACACTCTGGGGGCACATCCAGTTGTACTTCTGTAGGAGAGGTAAAATGGACTGAACCATAACCACCCAGAACTTGCAGTTCTTTACAAACTGATTTAGATTGCTGAAATCCATGATGGGTCTCAGGTCCCCTGTTTTCTTTGGCACTAAAAAGAATCTTGAGTAAGTTCTGAGTCCTCTCTGGTCTGCTGGGACATAGAAAGCATGATCAGATGTGGCTCTTTTTAGAACAGGAATATTATTAGACTGGGAACAAATTTTGCATGGATAAATCTGACACAGAGTTTAGAGGGCAGGCAAGGTTACTGAAAATTATGTATATGAGGGTCAAGCAGAAGAGACAGTGTGTTCTTACAGAGTTAGCCAGCTGGCATGTGCAAGTAAGATACAGTGGTCTTCAAGAGAGTGGAGAAAGAAGAATGAGGAATTTCTAGGGAGGCATAAAATGGATAATGCTATCATAGTAAGATATGCCAAGTGTAATAATGCTCCTCTTTTGAAGATCAGATGTTAAGAAAATCATTCAACTCTATCCTTCATTTGAGATTTGTATTACACATACTAAGTTAAATCAAAAAAAGCTGCAGCTTTATTCCCCAATGTAAAATCCATTTTTTGTTGCAGTGTCTTGCTCTGGCCTTACAACCTATAAAAGGCTAAAATTAATACATATACAAGTCTGTCACTGGCAAAAGAAGGAAATTCTTTTTATTTCTAAAACAAAGATCCTGGGACATTACCATTTTACTAAGATAAGTAGAATGCCGCGGTGGTACAGCGGTAGCGTTGTTACCTCACAGCAAGGGGTTCTCCCGTTCGATTCTTGGCTGGGCTTGGGAGTGCCTTCTGTGTGGAGTCTGCATGTCCTCCCCGCGGTTGGGTAGCGTTCGAAAAGACATGCGTGCGTAAATGGGTGTGCTTTTGTTGAAGGTTGTGCATCGCGCTGGCACTTCGGCGTTTTGTAAAAATCTACTGCCAATCATTAGCGGACCGGAGTTCCGCTGTGGCAGCCCCTTACCGGAAAAAGCAAAAGACAAACAACAACTGTGCTCTCCCATAAGTGTAATAATCTGTTCTTTCCAGTTTTAGTTTACTGTAAATTTCACTCTGCCACATCTTCCCTCCTCTTCCAATCAAAAATCTCTAAACAACTTCAGTCTGGCCAGTGACAGATCTCCTCAACAGCCCGTTCTTCACGATACCAATAGCATTAAATATCACAAATGTGACTTCCTCTGTGTTACTATAGATGTCATAACCTAGTAAGAAAAAACAATATTACTACAAAATCTGGGAGTCTAAATCTGAAACAAAGAGGAAGCAACCTAATCCCTTCAAATATGTGCAGCAGAGAGTAAATGTTGCCATTTATTTCCCAATCCTGTATAGAAATGGCATATGCAGCTTGTGTGTGTATGTTGGGGGGGGGGGTGATCACAAAGCTCAGTGCTAGACCTATTGCCTGGATAAACATATTTTACCTCTCATGGCATCTTTAAAATACTAATCTGGTTTAAGCACTTGGGCTTTCAAGCCAGTTATTTTACATTAAGAGGGTTCGTGGTCTGCACTCTTGTGGGAGGAGAGGCTGGACTCTGCCCTTCTGAGCTGGGAATTTCTGGTTAAAGGCTTATAGTGCATGCATATCTGAACTGTTCCTTACTGAAGTTGGTGCGCCTTGTTTGCTGTGGCATAGACTGGATTCGGGCCTGCTGGATCTAGCTTTGTTTGTGTAACTTGAGCACTAATCCAGACATTCTCTAAAGTATTCAATGGTATTTATTACTGCTTGGTTGTAACTTGATTAAAGTGTAGCTATCATTCAAGTCTTTTGGATTAAGCACTTGGGCTTCAGAACAGTTGTTTTACATTAGGAAGGTTTGTGGCAAGCACTGTGGTGGCAGGACAGGTAGCTTTCATCCTTCTAAGTTGGGAACTGCTGATTGAGAGCCCAGTGTCCAAGTGTATTAGTTCTGGTTTAGGCACTTGGGCTTCAGGCCAGTTATTTTACATTAAGAAGGTTCGTGGTCTGCACTCTTGTGGGAGAAGAGGCTGGACTCTGCCCTTCTGAGCTGGGAATTTTCTGGTTACAGGTTTATAGTGCCTGAATATTTGAACTGTATCTTACTGAAATTGGTTCACCTTGTTTGCTCTAGCATAGACTAGATCCAGGCCTACTGAATCTAGCTTTGTTTATATGCTTGTTGTTTGTTTGCTTGTTATTTCCCTGGAAGCTAATTCCACCTAATACGCAAC
Source organism: Protopterus annectens (assembly GCF_019279795.1). Lineage (NCBI taxonomy): Eukaryota > Metazoa > Chordata > Ceratodontiformes > Protopteridae > Protopterus > Protopterus annectens. The sequence goes on from NC_056728.1 coordinate 1,766,280,515, forward strand.
TTCTCAGCTTCTGTGGATCACTGGTGATATCTGCATTGCTTACTGTACTTATTTGCTTGTTTCACTTGAAAGAAAGTTACTGTTTGTCGTTTTTGCATTTAGTTACTTGTAACACATTGCACTCAAGTTACCTGGCACTTGCTCACTAAAGCAATTATATAAGTCAGCACTAAAAATTAAAAGCACTACACCCTCACTCCCCACTGGCCCTTGTTTTCAATTAAAGATTTCCCAATATTATTCTAGCATGTCCAAAGGTCAGTTGTCAATCTCCTCTCCGGTCCAGCTGGTGAATCTGGGAATCTTGAGGCAATGTTATAACTGCCTCATGTACACAGACAACCTTCTCCTCCTCCCACATAACACAAATACTTGCGAGAGATGCAGCTATTTAGCCAAACTGGAGGCTGAGCTCTCTCAACTCAGGACTGGCAAGACCAGACAGGAGGAGAAGGCAACTACACACACCACAAAACCAGCCTCACATAATGCTACCACTCCACTGAATCAAACATATAAACACACAAAGACATACTGAGGCTCTGAGTAAAAATTTACCTAAAAAGCAGAGGCCTCCAAAGCAGACACCCAAACAACTGCTACCTCAAGACACCCCACAAGCAACACATAAACCACAAAAGCAGTGTGCAAAGCAGTCACAGCCCTTAAGGCCAAATACAACACCAAACATACTTGTCATAGGTGACTCCATAGTCAGACACACTGACGTCCCACTCACCAGGCTGAACAAGGAGAGGGTCACAGTAAGCTGCCTATCGGGCTAGAATCCGCCACATAACACAACCACTCGTGTCACTCCATGGCAAGTACAAATATGACACAGTCATTGTCCATGCTGGTGTGAGCGACCTGAGACGTACCTCCCTGGACTACATGAAAAGAGACATAGAGGAGCTCTCTGATTATGTAGCCCAGGCAGGTATGACCCTAACCCTGAGCAGTATCCTTCCTTCACCAAGAATGATGCCACAATATAGAGACAAGATGATCAGCTTTAACAATTGGCTTAATGTCTGGTGTCATTCAAAGGGGATCCAGTGTCTGTCTGCCTGGGATGACATGCTTGACAAGCCACGCTGCTTCAAGGGACGGCTTGCACCTGTCACCCTGGGATTCGGATATTGGCTAAGGCTCTTGCCACCCCATAGTGCCTTTTTAGGCAAGGCTCAAATTCTAAACCTACCACCCTAGAAAACAAAAATGGGAAGAAACTGAGGGTAATGCTGCTCAATGCCAGAAGTCTAAATCTCAAAATGCACGACTCGAGGCCCTTCTCAGTATGGAGAACATCGATGTCTGTGCTGTAACTGAAACCTGGTTCAAGGCTCCTGAGAGCACCCGGCACTATTAGGTTTTACCTCATATCATGCGTTCCGGCCCCAAAACCCGGACCACACCACAAAAGGAGGTGTATCCATATTCATAAAGGATACTCACACCTCCAGGTTGGTGGCAACGCAAGCTCGGAAACCATCCAGGTGCAACTAACCATAGGCAAAACTGCTCTACAAATTGTAGCATGCTACAGGCCACCCTCTCAAACTCAGGAACCCCACACAGCCTTCCTGAAGACACTGGAGGGTATAAATGTATCTCCAAACACCATCATATTGGGTGACTTCAACTACCCGAATATAGACTGGGAACATTACTCAAGCCCTAACTTTCTAGCCCAACGGTTCCTGGAGTTCATAAATTCAAATGCCATGGAACAGCTAGTCACTGTTCCCACGAGAGGAGAAAATATACTAGATCTCATTGTCACAAACATGGGGACAAAATGCTCCACACCGGAAGTATATCCCTCATTGGTGAGATCTGATCATAAACTAATCTCACTGGAAATCCACATCCCGCCCCCACCCCAAGCAAAAAAGACCATAGTGAAGAACTTCTCTAAAGCAAACTTCACACTACTCAAGACTGGTGTGGTATCCTTCAAGGCCCCTGAGCCAGAGGAAACCACAACCCAAGCTGCGGAAGCCCTTACAAATGCCTTCTATGAACACCTCCAGGACTGCATGGATCAGGCAATCCCAAATAAAACCAAGACTCTTTCCACAAAGTCTTTCCACAAAGGGCAAACGTCCAGTCTGGTGGACCCCAGCCATTAACAAACTTTACAATAAGAGGAGAAAGCTACTACATGATAGAACAAAATCCATAAAAGGGAAGTCACCCCTGATCATTATTAGTAAAAAAATACGAGCACTCATAAAATCAACTAAGGCCAATTTTGAGAGAAAAATTGCCATGGATTCAAAGGACAATCATAAGGCCTTTTTCAGCTATGTTAGGAACCTGGGTGGAAACTCCCAGATATGCTCAGAATTAGTCCAAAATGATACAAAAATCACTGAACCCACAGACATTGCCAACATACTGGCAGACAGGTTCAGTGCAAACTTCACCCCCCCTAAAGGAGAGAACTATCCCAGCCGAGTGTAGCCTCCCGGACATCTCAAATGCGCAGGTGAAAGCTGCTCTCTCTAAAGCTAAAAACACAGCATCAATGGGACCGGATGGTGTCCCCGGCTGTGTGCTACACGAGCTAAATGAGGAATTAAACCCGCACATAAGGCAGCTGTTTAATCTCAGCCTTACCACAGGATATGTGCCCAAGGAGTGGCGTACGGCAACTGTGGTCCCACTCCACAAAGGCGGTGCCTCTACGGACCCTGGTAATTACCGCCCCATAAGCTTAACAAGTCTAGTCTGCAAAGCTATGGAGAGGATCATAATGGAGCTCATAAACAAAGATATAGGGGACTTGCAGACATTGGACCCGACCCAGTTTGGCTTTGTCAAGGGAAGATCATGCCTTTTGAACTTGGTTGACTTCTTGAAACAGTCACCAAGGCCATTGATGAGGAAAGGCAGTCCATACAGCCTACCTTGACCTTGCAAAGGCTTTCGACACAATACCCCACTCGGGTATTGTAGAAAAACTTACCAGCTTAAATGTAAACCCATATGTCACAAGATGGGTTGCAAACTGGCTTAAGGACAGAACCCACAGGGTTAGAGTTGCTGGCGCTGTGTCAGACTCCAAGCCGGTCACAAGTGGTGTCCCACAGGGCTCGGTCCTTGGCCCCTATTGTTTGGCATCTACTTCTCAGAAGTACAGGCCAACATGGGAGGACTTTGGCTGACAAAGTTTGCAGACGACTGCAAACTGGCCATAGTGGAAAGTGCATCGGACACGGATATCCTTCAGAAGGGACTCACGGAAACAGATAGCTGGTGCCAGAGCCATGGCCTGAAGTTAAACGCCAAAAATGTATAGTCATACCCTTCGGGAAAAACAAGGTAACCCCAAGCTACCATATAGGTGGCAATCCACTAAGCACAGAAGAGGTTATCAGGGACCTGGGGACCCAGGTTGACAGTGGCCTTTCTTTGACACTCACATTGCTAAAGTGGTTAGAAAGACCTTCTACATTGCCCACCTGATCATGAAGGATTCACATCCAGATCTAGTGAGGTCATTGTTCCCCTGTACTCTTCACTTATCAGACCAATGATCGAGTACAATGCCCCATTCGGGATGTATCTCACCCGACATCTGCAGCAATTGGAGAGACCCCAAAGTTCCTCACCAAAAGGATAAAGGGACTCCAAAATCTGTCATATGCTGCCAGATTGAAGAAACTCCAGCTCTATTCAGTCGCATACCGTCTGCTCAGAGGTGACATGTGCCTGACATACAAGGCCATGTCCAACCGGAATTAATGGACATGCTCCACCTCAAAAATCCAAATCCACCAAAACCACTAGAGCAAGCGACTTAAACCTTAGCACGGATATAAATAGGACGTGCTGGAGGGATAGATTTATCACTCAGAGACTCCCTATGCTGTGGAATAAAATCCCGGTCCATGTGAGGCAGAGCACCTCGCTGACTCTGTTCAAGAGAAATCTAGACCTGTGGATGGGAGATCGTAGGTTTACCCCAGGAATCAACTCTGTGTCACTGCTGGACAGAGGCACAACAAACTAATGGGCACAGTATTTTTTCATATAAGGGGTGGCGTAAGCCACAATAATTTGGGCTAGGCTTATAAATGCCTTAGGGCAGATAGCCTAGTATAAACCTATGAACCTATGAACCTATGATCACACCCACAAACACTATTTGTTGACAAAAGCATTGGCAAGGGTGCACAGAAGCTTGTTGAAATCAAATTGCAAAAATCATGACTTTCATACTCTATTTGCTAAAGTACAGTTTTGTACCTACCATAAATGTAGATGTTAGAGTGCTTATACAGCTGCAGCAATCACATATGGGTTCTCTGCCGTCAGGCGGTCCCTCGGTCGGCCGAATTCCAAAGTCTAGGTCCGGCGTCGGTTGTTGTCGCTTTCTTTCCTGACGTCAGTGCGGCAGGGGTATATAAGACACAGCCGACGCCATTTTCTTCAGTCTTTCTTGCCCCCGATGTCAGGTGCCCCCAGAAGGAAGGCAATACATAAATTATATTTATATACATGAAATGCAATATAATCAAAAATCAGTAGTTGCAAGCAAATATACCATAGAAGGATAACCCCATCAGGTTGTATGAAGAGGGGTTAGGCCCTAGGCCTTTACCAAGAGGGGAAGGAGGGAGGGAAACCTGTACTGCAGCTGTATAAGCACTCAAACATCTACATTTATGGTAGGTACAAAACTGTACTATGTTCATCGTGCATACAGCTGCAGTAGTCACATATGGGTAGAATCCCAAAGCTACGCACAGGGTGGTAGGCACTAGGTGGAACTGGGATGAGCCAGAATGCCCTGCAACACAGCAGTGGCAAAGCCTGCTCTAGTTTTGGAATATAAAGGCAGGTGGTAGTGTTTTGTGAAGGTATGCACAGAACTCCAAGTGGCTGCCTCCAAAATATCTTTGGTAGGAACTCCTCTGAGGAAGGCTGTAGAGGTAGCTGTGGCCCTGGTGGAGTGGGATCTGATGCCTGTAGGGACAGATTTTCCATGATAGGAGTAACAAAACCGTATGCAGTGGCCTATCCATTTTGAAATTGTCTGTTTGGTAACTGGCTTCCCTTGAGCTCCTACAGCATAGGACACAAAGAGTTTCTCTGATTTCCTGAAAGGCTTTGTTCTGTCCAAATAATAACGTAGCTGTCTATGGATGTCTAAGGAGTGTAGGAGCCTTTCCCCTTTGTTTTGAGGATTGGGGTAAAAGGTAGGCAAGTGTATGGCTTGATTTAAAGCTACCCTGGATACCACTTTAGGCATAAATGACGGGTTGGTTCGAAGGGAAACCCTATCCTGATGGAAGATGAGAAAGGGCTGCACAGCCATGAGGGCTTGTAGTTCCGATACTCTACGAGCTGAGGTAATGGCCAGAAGGAAAGCTGTTTTCCAGGACAAGTACTGCAAATCTGTTGAGGCAGCTGGTTCAAAGGGAGGCAATGTTAGTTTTTCTAGATTGTAATTAAGATCCCAGTCTGGTATTGGTTGCTTCCTTGGTGGTCTTATATTCTTAGCCCCTCTGAGGAACTGTCTTAAGAGTGGGTGACAGAATAAGGGTGGATCCGTGTTGAATTCTGCAGAAATGGCTGAGGCATGGATTTTTATGGAGGAAAATGAAAGTCCAGTGTTCAGTAGCTCAGCTAGATACTGTAATACCTGAGACAAATTCAGTTTTTTAGGGTCCTGGCCTTTTTTCTCATTCCAAGAGCAAAACCTTTTCCATTTTGCAGAGTAAGCCTTTCTAGTAGATGGCCTTCTGGCCTCCAAAATGATATCCTGCACCTCTTTGGGGAGTAGAGTCTGTTGTGGTGTTAAGGAATTTTCCATGCAGCGAGACTGAGTGTTTTCAGCTGACTGTGAAGAGTTTTGTAGCTGTGCTGAGTCAGCAGAAGAGGCATTAGAGGTAGGGGCCATGGAGGAGTATGTGTTAGGCTCCTCAGTAGTGGGTACCAGTGTTGTCTTGGCCAGTCTGGAGCAATTAGTATCATCTTCGGTCTGTCTGCTCTTGCTTTCAAGAGCACCTTTGGCAGAAGAGGCAGAGGTGGGAAAGCGTAAACTGTCCATGCTGTCCAACTGAATGAAAGGGCGTCCACTCTCCAGGCCTTTGGATGAAAGGCCCTTGAACAAAACTTTTCCAATTGATGATTCCTGTGGGAGGTGAAGAGATCTATGTCTGGCCTCCCCCATGCTTGGATTATCTTTTTAAACACTTGAGGATGCAACTTTCATTCGTGTGGATCTGTCATATTTCTGCTTAGATTGTCTGCCAGCGTGTTTTCCAAGCCTGGCAAGTACTGTGCTTGAAGTTCGATTTGCCATTCCAGAGCCAAGTTCCAAAGTGTCATGGCTAGTCTGCACAGGGGGTATGAATGTGTTCCTCCTTGTTTGTTTATGTACCACATTACTGTGGTGTTGTCTGTTCTTATCAATAATTGTCCTGGATGCAGGGGGTCCTTGAATGCTGTAATTGCATTTATCACTGCTAGCATTTCTTTTTGATTGATGTGAAGGTGCTTTTCCTTGTGGGACCATTTGCCCTGAATGCACCTGTCTGTCATGTGCGCCCCCCAGGCATAGTCTGAGGCGTCTGTTGTGATGACTTGATTTGCTTGAGGCTTGCAGAATGGAAGACCTGTGTTTGTTTGACATGCTTGGGCCCACCATAGAAATTCCTTTTGCAAACATGGAATTATTGGTATTATTGTTTCCAAACTGTGGCTGTGTTGAGACCATAGATTTTTTAGGTACCATTGAAGTTTCCTCATATGCAACTTTGCACATGGGATTAAAAGAATGCAAGATGCCATGAAGCCCAGAGCCTGCAGGATTTTCCTTGCAGTAAGCCTGGTACAATTTGCTAGTGTTTTGAAGTACTGAGTTAGTTGCCACTGTTTTTCTGGCGTAAGATAGGCCATCTGGGTGTTTGTGTCCAAGTTGGCACCCAGGAAAGTTATTTTCTGAGATGGTGTTAGCCTGGATTTCTTTTTGTTGATTGTGTATCCCAGAGAATTCAGTAACCGTGTTGCATAAGCCAGATGTTCCAGAAGTATGTGCTTGCTGTCCGCTTGGATCAGGCAGTCGTCCAAATAAGGGTAAATTTGTATCCCTTGATGTCTGCAGTAGGCAATTACTGATGCCAGGCATTTCGTAAATACTCTGGGCACAGTAGATAAGCCAAAGGGCAATGCAGAGAATTGATAGTGTATTGAACCTGCAAGAAATCTGAGGTATCTTCTGCAGCTTTGTCTGATTGGGACATGCAGGTATGCCTCCTTGAGGTCCAATGTTACCAGCCAAAACTCCTTGCCCAGCATGGAAAGAAGCTGCTGTAATGTGAGCATCTTGAATTTTGGTACGAGTAAGAATGTGTTCAGGATGGATAAGTCCAAAATGGGTCTCCAGTCGCTTCCTTTCCTTGGTACCAGAAATAGCCTGGAATAAAAACCTTGACCTTGTTCGTGAGTAGGTACCTCTTGAATAGCTTTCATGTCTATGAGCTTTGAAATTTGTAGTTGTGCCTCTGCCCTTTGATTGTGTGGCAGGTTTGGCATGCCTCTCATTTTTGGGAGAGTGTGAAAATGAAATCTGTAGCCTCTGTTTATAACGTCCAGGATCCATTTGTCTGCTGTGACAATATGCCAATTTCTTGTAAATAATGCCAGCTTTCCTCCCAAGGGTGCTGCCAGCTGGTATTTGCTTGGCATGGAAAGGAGGAAGTCATTGGGTTTGTTTCCTGTATTGTTGTGCACTGTCCTCACCACCTCTTGGTGCTGGAGATTGCCATTGCCTGCCTCTATATGATCCTCATGATTGCCCTCTGCCCCTTGTACATCTGTATCTACCTCTTTGGGGCTTGTCCGTGGCTGGAAAGGACCAGTTTTTAGAAGGCCAATTTCTGCTAAAACGTGGTGGTTGAACCTGTAGAAAAGCTTTGACTGTTTACATAGATTTGGCTTTTTCTTCCATTTTCCGTAGTATCTCCTCAGCATTAGTACCAAATATCACATCCTTTTGTAAAGGAGCATCTAATAGTTTAGCTTTCACATGATCAGGCAAGATTTGTTCCCTAAGCCATGCATGTCTACGAATGACTGATCCTGTAACAGCAGCTCTACTTGAGGCCTCTAGGGCATCATAGCCACATTGTAAAGTGTGTTTACCCACTTGCTCTGCACTATGCATCATATCCTGCAACTCCTTCAAATCTGATTGTTCAGGTTGAGACATTTTATTTCTTAACTGTGATAACAGAAACTGCTGATATTTAAGCATATGAAACTGACAATTTAAGGCCCTCATAGCTAGGGTGGCAGAGGTATATACCTTTTTTCCCCACCTTTCTAAGGATCTTGACTCTCTTTCTGAAGGTAGTGGATTCTTAGCAGTAGAGGCCTTCATTCCCTTGGGGCCTTGAGAAATGGTATCAGGGTCAGCATTATGGGTTTTGTAAAGAAATTGGTGAGATTTAGGAACCCTGTAGTACCTATCAGGCTTGACTAGGGCAGGAGGCAGTGAATCTGGATTAAGGCAAGCCTCCAAGTAAACATCATCAAGTACGTCCAAGACAGGAGGTATCGCCAGAGGTCTGTGTTGAGGTAACAAAAGAAATTCCCTAAGTCTTTTCTTGGAATCAGAAAAGTCTTGGCCTTCCCAATGGAAGTGTTCCCTCAAGGTGTGCAAGGTTTCCCCAAAAGAAAAATCCTCAGGAGGAGATACTGAAGGAATGGACTTGCTCTGCGTCAGAGTCTTCAAATGGGGAGTAAGAGTGCTCCTCTACATCAGAATGTTCTGAAAAAATGGAGCCCTGATCAGAAGAGGGAGAATCCTCCTCCACTCTGGGTCTCTTGTCTGGAGGGGGTTGGGTACCCCTGATAAGAGTAATTAAATCTTCAGCCATTTTAAGCATCTGCTTTTTAGGCATGGGGCCTGGGGATGGGCCCTGTGCAACAGGCCTCTTGGGATGCCTGGCTGATTTGGACTTAGTAAAGGCCTTAATGGAAAAGGAAGATGAAGGTCTAAAGACACCATGGGTAGAAGTGGACCTGTCCACATTAGGAGGCTCAATGCTCACAGTGGCTTCAGTGGTTGTAGTCTGGGTCTGGGCCGAGGAACCTGCAGTCTCGATTACAGAAGACACCGCCAAAGACGTGTCGTGGGTAGTCAGGGACTGCATAGGCGTCTCACTGAGAACCGGACCACGTGGTGTCGGTGGGGACTGCGGACCTCGCGTGTCGGTCCTTGTCCTTGCGTTTTTTGGTCAAAACGGTAGTCGGAGTCTCCGACGACATTTTATAATCCAAGGCTGTACCAAAAAAGTGTTGGGCGAACTCCGCCCGACGCTTAATAGTGCGTTCATTGAAAGTCGCGCAAAAGCGACAGCCCGAGACGTCGTGGTCTGGGCCTAAACAAGGTATGCAAAGGGAATGGAAATCCTTATGCGGTATTTGCTTCCCACAAGAAATACAATTGTTAACTTTTTCTGACATCGGTCTGAGGCAAGAAAAGTTTCCCCAACGGGGTATTAGCTTTAATCAAGACTTCGGTTTCCAATTTTTCGTAAATTCAGAAGCTGGCCGACCGGCACTTGCGAACTGCTTCTGCTTCGGGCACCACGCGGCAAAAAAGACTGAAGAAAATGGCGTCGGCTGTGTCTTATATACCCCTGCTGCACTGACGTCAGGAAAGAAAGCGACAACAACCGACGCCGGACCTAGACTTTGGAATTCGGCCGACCGAGGGACCGCCTGACGGCAGAGAACCCATATGTGATTACTGCAGCTGTATGCACGATGAACATCTACAGTAGAGCAGTGATCTACATGAACTTTAAGATTCAGCCTATAAGCACTGTGATTAACGGACTTGCTCAGAGCAGTAGCATAGCTGGAGAGGAGCAAAGGGAGCAGCCAACCCAGGTGCAAGGTGTCACAGGTTGCAATCAGGAGATGCAAATTGATTGGTAGTCCACTGCTGGTATTCAGAAATGCAAGTACAGAAATAAATTTCAATACTGCCTAAGTAGTCCTTTTTTTCTGGTTTGCTCCTCAATCTGGAGTTGAGGGGGCACACAAATGGGACATGGAGTGCCAGCATTTCTCAGAATGTACTTTTTTTTTTCTTTTTTTGTGCTTAGTTTACAGTTGAAGAGAACCAGATCAGGGAATGGCACTGAGCTCTAGATGCGTCCACTACTGCTCAGGCTCAGAATCACACAGTAGGCAGACAGAGGCCCAGGAGAATCAAACTCTGAATGACAAGAAGCAGCTCATTAACAGTTCATAGCCTTATTCTTTTGCACCAACTTCCAGGTTAACATTTCAACAAAAGACCAGTTTTTCAACAGTAATAACTACAAAGAAGGTCAGTTTACCCCCAAATGACATCAAAACCAAAATTACCTAAAATAAGAGCAGTGGTGTAGAGTGCAGTCTCCTACACTGGCAAGTCTTTGCCTCACCAAAAACATGTCTTTATCCATTGAAATGCACTTGAGATGAAATAGGGGCCCATGGTGGTTATATGGTGCTATAGTTTGCTCCTATTTTAATGTTACATTAATAAGACCGCCACTGCATTTCTGACAATAATACTATTTGGTGGCCAGAAATAGCACAGTAGAATTTTGGAATGTAGAAAATCTAAACGAAGAATGCTATACAAAACATAAGGAGGCATTTACATTTACAACATTAGACATTTGACATTCTTGTACTATGTATAACCAGTCAGAACTAAAAGTGATAAAAAGGCAGTCAAAAGCAGATAAGCAGTGCTTCAAGAAACCACTCTGTTCACTATCTTGTCTACCTGGTGAATTATCGGGCAAAAAAATCCAACATCAAACGTCCTCATATCCCATCTCCAATCAATCAATTCCCCCCACTGTCTCTGAACTCACTACTGCCCCAGCATGAGTGTTCCAGAATTTCATCACCCTTTTTATGAAAACAAGACTTTTTACACTGTCCCAAAGCTGCTTCTGTTTACATCACTACTTCATTCCTGTTTGATTTTTTTGTGTCTTTCTTAAATACTGTATTCATGAGGGCTTTTAAGTTCTGCTGAGATACTTTTCTTACTTAACTGACATACTTAAACCCCAGATCTCCCTTCAAAATATGACAAAGGAAGCAGGTTAAGCTATTCAAGCCCCCATAGTAATCAGTTGCTGTTGATGACTGCACAACAAAAGTTTTCTACTCAAAAGTCTGGTTAGATTAAATCATCTGGTATTGTGCATCACTCCACTTCCTGCTAAAGAAGATAATATGACAAGATTTCATTTAAAGAATGATAACAGGTACTTTTTTGTATCTATTGCTGACATAGGCTGTGTTATTGGTTGAGAAATTAGAATGAATACAGTTATAATTACTTGTAGACTATTCAGTCTCAGCCTGCAAGAAAACAAAGGCTAAGAAGCAAAAACGTACAGTTGTGTACACTTACCATAAATGTAGATGTTTGCATGTATTCACTGTTGCAGTCATTACATTTGGGTAATCTGCTTGTAGGTTGCCCTCAGTCGGCCTGATTAACAAAGTCTTGGGTCCTGCATCGGTTGCTGTCCCTTCTTCCATGACATCAGGTCGTCAGGGGTATAAAACATGCAGCAGACCCCATTACATCAGTTTTTCTTGCCCCAGATGTCAGGTGCCCCCCTAATGGGGAGCAAATAAACATAAAAACACAAAGGTATACCTCCAACAAAAAGCAAATACACCAAAAAGGCTTTTAAACATAGTAAAGGAAAGTTGAGGTATGGCCAGAAGAAGTTAGGGGGCTGGAGGGAGGGTAACTAGGACTGCCAACAGTGAATACACTCGAACATCTACATTTATGGTAAGTGTACACAACTGTACTATGTTCTTCGTGTTTCACTGTTGCAGTCATTACATTTGGGTAGATTCCCAAAGCTATGGTTGGGAGGAGGAGTTTAGATAGCCTTGCGGCCAGCTGTAAGGCCCTGCAAGACAGCAGTGGCAAAGCCAGCTCTGGATTTAGAGAAAATTGGCAAATTATAATGTTTGGTGAAAGTATGTACAGAACTCCAGGTAGCAGCTTCTAGGATGTCCCTGGTAGGGACACCTCTGATAAAGGCTGCAGAAGTAGATGCAGCCCTGGTGGAGTGAGATCTGATCCCCTGGGGGATAGGTTTTCCATGGTGCTTATAGCAGAAATGAATGCAATGGCTTATCCATTTAGAAATGGCTTGTTTTAAAATAGCCTTCCCCTCTGCCCCTGCAGCAAATGCTACCAGCAGTTGTTCAGATTTTCTTCTAGGTTTAGTCCTGTCCAAGTAGAATTTAAGTTGTCTGTGCACATCCAAGGAATGCAGAATTTGTTCCCCTTTGTTATGTGGATTGGGAAAGAAGGTTGGCAAATGAAAGGACTGATTAAGAGCTACATTGGATACCACCTTGCGCATGAAGGATGGATTGGTCCTGACTGACACCCTGTTCGCATGAAAGTTGATGAAAGGCTCCACTGCCATAAGGGCGTGTAATTCAGATATCCTTCTAGCTGAAGTGATTGCTAAAAGGAAAGCTGTTTTCCAAGAAAGAAATTTTAAGTCTGCAGTAGCAGCTGGCTCAAAAGGTGGTATACTGAGTTTCTCCAATACAAAGTTAAGGTCCCAGGGAGGGGTTGGAGCTCTCCTGAGTGGTCTCAAAGTTTTGGCTCCTCTGAGGTACTGCTTGAGCAGAGGATGAGAGAAGAGGGGAGGTTCTGTGTTATAATGTGCTGAAATGGCTGAGGCGTGGATTTTAATGGAGGAAAAAGACAGGCCCTTGGGAAGCATCTCAGTTAAGTATTGCAAAATCTGAAGTAAATTGGGTGCTGCTGTGCTCAACCATTGAGACTGGTTCCAGGCACAGAAACTTTTCCATTTTTCAGCATAAGATTTTCTAGTACTAGGCCTCCTTGCCTCTAAGATGACATCCATCACAGGTTTGCTGAGGGGATGATAAGGGTGAGTTTAAGTAATTAGCCAGGCTGCAAGGTTCAATGTTGGAAGCTGAGGGTGCAGGATCTGGTTCTCCTGCTGAGACAGCAAGGAAGGGGTCTGAGGCAGGTGCCATGAAGATAACTGCAACACACTGCACAGAAAGGGGTACCAGTGTTGGCGTGGCCAGTCTGGAGCAATCAAAATCATCCTTGGTTTGTCCTGTTTGACTTTTAGTAGAACTTTGGAGATCAGAGGCAACGGGGGGAAGGCGTAGACTGATAGTTTTTTCCAGCTGAAGGACAGAGCATCCATTTTCCAGGCTTGTTTGTGGGGAGTCCTTGTGCAGAACTTGTCCAATTGGTAGTTCTGGGGGGAGGCAAATAGATCTATGTCTGGGCTCCCCCATTCACTTGTCAACATGTTGAAAATCCTTGGTTCCAGTTTCCACTAGTGTGGGTCCATGACATTTCTGCTTAGTCGTCTCCCAGTGTATTTAATTTTCCTGGCAGGAATTGAGCTTGTAGATGCACTTAGTAGCTCAAGGCTGTGTTCCACAATGCCATGGATAGTCTGCAGAAGGGGTAGGAATGTGTACCCCCCTGCTTGGTTATGTACCACATAACCGTGGTGTTGTCTGTCTTTACCATTAGTTGTCCTGGAAGAATGTAGTCCTTGAAGGCTGTCAGAGCATTCTGTACAACTAACATTTCTTTTTGATTGATATGTAGGTGCATTTGACTTGGGTTCCATTTGCCCTGAATGCACTTCCCTGCCAGATGAGCCCCCCATGCATAGTCTGATGCATCTGCTGTTAGGGTTTGGGCGGCAGGGGGTAGTGTGAATGTTAGTCCCTTGTTTTGGTGGCAGGCCTCTGCCCACCAGAGGAACTCTAGGTGTGGGTAAGGTATTATAGGAATTTATGGATCCGCATCGATCCCCACCGGCATAGTTTCCAGCTATGGATCCAAGCTCTCAGCTCCTCCTCACTCATAATGCCCTCTGCCTCCCTCATCACCTCTCAGATCGAGTTTGCCAAAAGCACAAACCCCTCAAAAGGGTAACCAGTAGGCCAGGGGATAGGGATGGTTGCAGACAAATGAATACACCTTATGGTGAGTACATAACTTCTAAATCTTTGTCTTGTGCAACCTGGACAGAGTCCCCCCTACCTGAAAATCTTGCTGGCCATCATGGAAGGATATTCAGCACCGCTTGAGCAAAGGATGCTCTACCCCTGGATGCAAGATCAATAAATGTATGAGACTTAAGCATGTAGCTGCTGCACAAATATCATCCAGAGGAAATCCTAGCCTTGAAGGCTGCTGGAGGTATATACTACCGGGTTGAATGGGCATGAACACCTCCTGCGCGGGGCCTTCTGACGCTTGATTTTCACTTAGGGAAGAAAACAGGGAGGTTAATGAATTTGAGGTCCACTGTAGCTGGCTCGAAGGGGGAGCGGTCAAGGCCCCAAAGAGAGGTTAGAAATGGGAGAGGAAGAGGAAGGATTCAGGGCCGCTCCGGCCGCCTAGCACACACAGAGCGATTCATTTGCTGAAATGCGCTTAGTATGGCTGTGGTGGTTTTATGAGCACCCACAAAATAGCCTCTTTACCGTAGAAGATACCGAGTCCTTATCAAAGAGTGAACTGAGCAGCCAGCGGGTCAGCTTCCAGGCCGTCAGGTTCGGAGGAGCAATGAGAATCATTCTGCAACCCACCCGAGAGGCTTTCTGAAGAACTTGATAGGCATACAGAAGACCGGTGGCCAAGCATGCACCAGGCTGCCCTTGGGGGGTCCCGGAGGAGTGTATTAGAGAAAAAACTGTCGCGACTTGTTCCCATGAATATTATGCTCCCGGCGCTTGACACAATTGAGAGACCCACTGAAGGGGTCAGAATGGTGCGACTGAGCTTGTCCGCCAGGATGTTGGACGACCCGAATGTGCGCGTTGTTATGAAAGCGATTGGTGGAGATTGCCGATGTACCAGACAACAGACATATTGTCAGAACATTGATATACGGTAGGTGTGTATCGCTCCACGCTTGGACTGTGCCTTCCCCGGCCGCCCCCCCCCCCCCGGGGGAGGAGGCGTCCGTGGTCCCCGTGGCGAGAGGAGAAGCACAAAAATGGGCACCCTCGTGGAGATCGAAGAAGAGCTATATCAGAAGCCATGGACCCTAGAGCCCTCAGGACCAACTCCGCTGGAACAGAACATGAATGGAGAATGGCCCTGGAGCTGCAGATTCAGAATCCTGTCCGCAGTGAGGAAGGCTCGTAAAACTCCTTGTGTCTAGTCTGGCCCCTATGAAATCTAAGAGCTGGGGGCTGCAAGGAGCCAGTCGGCCAGGTAGGAAAAGACTGCACCCCCTGAAGCCTTTGGTAAACACCCTGGGGGCTGTGGTGAGACCAACCAGCGAGCGGAAAACCTCCTACTCTCTGTCCATTAGGGATGTATGTGGTATGCGTCTGAGATCTATCGAAAGCACATCCAGTGGCATTCTCCGCCAGATTCAGGAGAGAGGAGTCTAGGATTGGTCTTAGTTCCCCCGCCTTTTTGCACTAAAAAGAACCTGGAGTAGAACCCTGATCCGATCTGGTCTGGGGAACGGGCTGGAATTCTGCTAAAGCGGCCTCCCTTTGACCGGGTGGTACGCCTGGGAGGGACTGCATCTTTGGAAGGTGAAGGAAAGTGGATATGATTTGGAGAACCCAGCGGTCCGATGTTATGGACTCCCATGCCGCTGTTCCCCCCCGTCCCCGACTGCCTCTCCAGTAGAGCAGTCGGGCAGCCCTCAGGCGCTGCTGGGCGCTCAGAGAAAAAGGTTCCTGACCCGGGTTTCTGGAGCCCCTCTGCCTCTAGAGGGCGGCCCCTCCTGTCCTCCTCTGCCACGGAAGGACTGGCGTCGCTTCCTGGGTCAATCGCGTCCTCAACGGTCTTCTCAACAGAGGCAGACGGACACATGACGGGAAGGCCAAGACGCGAACAGTTGAAGCCCAGGCGGTATTGCAGGGCGGAGCCAGAAGTGACCAGTCCTGTCCCTCAGCTCGGGCGCGCCCCCGCAGCATGGGAGAGTAGCCCGATAGAAGTATTCTGTCCTCCCTCGAAATGATGCAGTACTCTCTAAAATAAGGTCTCGCATCCTAATAACATGTGCCAAAGCCCAAAAAGGTGGCGAACTGAACATCCTTCCCCCAAGCGGTCCATCATCTGGACTGAGGGACTCTCCTGAGCCAGTTCTCTGTGGCTCGCCGCCATCAACATGGCATCTACAGGAGGCCCCTTACTCCAATGGGTCCTGTCAGAAGAGGTAGACGGGGGGTGACCCGTGGGGAGCCTTCCCTTCCTCCAAGTCCGTGTCTTCAGTGAGAGACTCAGGGGAGCCAATGTGCCTTTTTAGCACGCCTTGCGAGGCCTCCTCTGGGGGCTGTCAGAGGAGTCCTCGCAGCAGCAATTTGCTCCATAGGAGCAACTTGGGAAGGTGAAAGCGGGCTGTCCCGGCCCAGTGCAGAGGAGGCTGGAGACGGAGCCGCAAGTGCGGGGGTCGGAGACCCTCAACAGAGCCCCTCCCCGCTGCTCGACCCGAAGCGGGTCGTTTTTGCTGAACCAACGGAAGGGGTCGGAGAAGGAGCAATAGGCTTGAGGGAGAGCTGTTGAGCCGGGGGGGAGGCAGCACTCCCATCTGCATCTGGGCACAGGTGACCGGAAGCGAAGGAGGAGACCGCCGCAACAAGGGGGCCGGCCGGGGAGAAGCGGGGGGGCGGGGGGGCCACAAGGAGGTCGCCCGCCCTTGTGGTGCTTCTCCCTCCGTCCTTCTTAGATGCATCCAACAGCTCTCCCCGGGCGAGCTGGGGGTCGGAGTGAGTCCCGGGCGGTAAAAAAACCAGGCCAGGACCAGCTTGGACTCCTTCCTCTCAGGCCCTGGGGTTGAACCCTGCACAAATGGAACAGCCAGATGTGAGGTGTTCACCCCAAGACACTTTAACACAATCGAAGTGTGGCCATCGCCGTGAGAGCTTATGGGCACAACTCGAGCATTTAGAAAAAACAATAAACTATAAGGCCTCACACACACCTACACGCACAGCTAGGGGAGGGAATAAAATATACTACTGTAAATAAATTTAAACTAAAAACAGTCAATACACAAGGGAACCTACAACTTTCACACAAAAAAGTTTAAAGAAAGCAAAAAATTTCAATTTTTATACAAGAAAATACCACTTAGCTGAGAGCTATAGAAACCACATCCAGTTACCAGCGCGGCAAACAAGATCTGAGGTCATGAGGGTAGAGCAGGGCATTATGGGTGAGGGGAGGAGCTGAGAGCTTGGATCCATATCGGATCCATAACCCACAGGTTGCAGACAAATGAATATCCTACTTCAGATTCATTGTTTCTAGGCTGCAAGAATGTTGACTCCATAGGCTTTTTAGATACCACTGTAGTTTCCTCATATGCAGTCTTGCATATGGAATTAGAAGAATGCAGGAGGCCATGAACCCCAAGGCTTGCAGTATTTGTCTTGCAGATAGGACGTTTTTTGTGACCACTTGTTTAAAATAGGTTATCAAATAAATTTGCTTTTCTGGCATGAGGTAAGCCATCTGGGAAGTTGTATTCAAGCTTGCTCCCAGGAATGTAAATTGTTGACAGGGTACCAATTGTGATTTCTTTTCGTTTATGGTGTACCCCAGACAAGTTAGAACCCTTTTTACAAACGCCAGATGATTCAAAAGTATGCCCTGGCTTTCTGCCTGAATTAGACAATCATCCAGGTATGGGTATATTTGAATACTTCTTTGCCTGCAAAATGCAATCACTGGAGCCAGGCACTTTGTGAATACCCTGGGCACAGTAGACAAGCCAAAGGGCAGTGCAGAGAACTGATAATGCATGTAAGTCTGCTTTAAAGTGTAGGTATCTTCTGCAAGATTCCCTGATTGGGATATGCAGGTATGCTTCTTTTAAATCTAGTGTTGCCAACCAGGCATCTTTGCCTAGCATAGGTAGTAATTGGTGAAGAGTCAGCATCTTGAATTTTGGAATCTCCAAAAAGGTGTTTAGAGTAGACAGGTCCAGGATTGGACGCCATGATTTGTCTTTTCTGGGTACCAAGAAAAGTCTGGAGTAGAAACCTTGTCCCTTTTCCCCTTCCGGTACCAGCTGAATAGCTCCCATGCTTAAGAGAGAAAGTACTTGATTTTGAGCCTCTGCCCACTGATTTGGGGGCAGGTCCAGCCATCCATTTGGTGTTGGCAACGTGTGGAAATGAAATCTGTATCCCTGGGACACTATATTTAAAACTCATTTGTCCTGGCTTATGAGTTCCCAATTCTTTGCATGAAGAGCAATCTTTCCCCTCAAAGGGGCGGTCAGAAAATAAATGCTTGGAAATTTTAAAAGGAAGTCATTGAGACTGTTTACCATAGGGGGGTGTCTTGTTATTCCCAGATTTGGAGGTGGAGCCCCCCCCCCCCCCCATTGCTTAGTTCTGAGAGTCCCCTGGGACTGAAACCTGGGGTTTTTGCTGTGTCTGGGTTTTGCTTGAGAAGACCTGGAAGGGGCTGGAAAGGACCAATTCTTAGTAGGCCAGTGTCTACTAAATCTAGGAGGTTGCACTTGTAAAAAATCTTTAACAGTTTGCATAGATTTAGCTTTATCTACCACCTTTTTAAGAACTTCTTCAGCCTTGTTGCCAAACAGGTGGTCCTGATTTAAAGGAGCAT
This sequence comes from Protopterus annectens, assembly GCF_019279795.1. Classification (NCBI taxonomy): domain Eukaryota; kingdom Metazoa; phylum Chordata; order Ceratodontiformes; family Protopteridae; genus Protopterus; species Protopterus annectens. The sequence goes on from NC_056728.1 coordinate 1,766,299,194, forward strand.
CCAACAATTTATCTTTAACATGATCAGGCAAAGATTGCTCCTTAAGCCAAGCATGCCTTCTAAGCACAGACCCAGTAACAGCAGCCCTGCAATAGGCCTCTAAAGAATCAAAACCACATTGCAAAGTATGTTTTCTAACTTGTTCAGCAGAATGCATTAAGTCCTGTAAATCTTTATTTTCTACACAGTCAGGAATCGACATCATTTTCTGTTTAAGCAGTCCAATGACATGTTGCTGATATTTTAACATATGAAATTAGCAGTTTAAAGCTCTGATTGCCAAGGTTGCTGAAGTATAAACCTTTTTACCCCATCTATCCAGCGCCCTGGAGTCTCTATCAGAAGGGGTAGGATTTTTAGCAGTAGAAGCCTTAATGCCCTTGGGCCCCTGAGAAATAGTCTCTGGATCTGCAATAGGACTTTTGAAAAGGAACTTATGGGACTCAGGAACCCTGTAGTATCTGTCTGGTGTACTAGGAGCAGGAGGCAGAGAATCAGAGGCCAAACTGGATTCTGAGAAAACATCATCAACAATGTCTAGTACAGGAGGAATAGCCAAAGGCCTATGCTGAGATAGAAGGAAATCCCTAAGCCTCTTTTTTGAATCAGAATATTCCTGGGATTCCCAGTGAAAATGCCCCCTTAAAGTATGTAAGGTTTCCCCAAAAGAAAAATCCTCAGGAGGGGAACCAGAGGGAATAGAATCCTCTGCATCAGAATCCTCATAAGTAGGTAAGGACAAATCCAGGTCATCAGAAGAGTCAGAAGAAACAGAATCCTGATCAGAAGATTCATAATCAAGCTCAGCCCTAGGCCTCTGGGGGGGGGGGGGGGGGTTAGAGTTATTAGATCTTCAGCCATTTTTATCATTTGTTTTTTTAGGCATAAGGACCTGAGCATGTGGCCTGGGCGTCAGTTTTTTAGACATGGATTGAGATTTAGGCCTTAGTAATGAAGGAGGCGTTGATTTAATATGCTAGTCCGCAGGCCTGAATACACCCTCAGAAGCCAGTGCCTGCACAGCGGCCGGACCCATCCAAGGTAGAGACATCCGCGGGTTCCATAGTTGAAGTATCTTGCGGCATACCGGACTCAGTATGGGTCTCAGTAGAGGCCTGAGAATCAGAAGTAGCAGGTATCAGGGGCTGTGAAATAGCCTCACTGAGTATTGGCAAACTGGCGACTAGCTTAGGAAAAGTGTCATCGGCAGTTTTGGACCTCGGCAGTCTGTCGCTGTCTTTATCTTTGCGTTTTTTTTCGGAATCCCGGTAGTCGGATGGCTTACCGATGACATTTCTGGATAATTAAACTGAGAACCGAAATATTTAGAGGCAAAAATATACCGAGGACGGATAGTGCACTGATTAAATAAAGCACAAAACCGACAGCAAGGTACGTTGTGGTCAGGGCCTAGGCAAGGAATACAGAACGAATGAAAATCTTTGAGGTATTTGCTTTCCACAGGCAATGCAATTATTAACTTTTACTGACATCGGTAAGGAGCAAGAAAAAGTTTCCCCAATGGGGTACTTAGCTTTAATTGAAGACTTTGGTTCTAAAACTCGAAAACGAAAATTTCAGGAGTCGGCCGACCGGCACTTGCGAACTGCTTCTGCTTCGGGCACCGCACGGCAAGAAAGACTGATGTAATGGTGTCAGCTGCATGTTTTATACCCCTGATGACCTGATGTCATGGAAGCAGGGACAGCAACTGATGCAGGACCCAAGACTTTGTTAATCAGGCCGACTGAGGGCAACCTGCAAGCAGATTACCCAAATGTAATGACTGCAACAATGAAACACGAAGAGCATCAAAAAAACGAACAGATACTATGAGGCAAAATAACTTCTGATCTCCAAAACATGTGACAAATGTAATCAGCTAGTATGACAGAGACAGCCTTATTTTTAGTCAAAGAATGGGGCAAAACAGACCCAGAGAAGTGAAATGAGAGACAGACAGAGAGACTGTGTGTGTGTGTGTGTGTGTGTGTGTGTGTGTGTGTGTGTGTGTGTGTGTGTGTACGCGCTGAGTGACAGAAAGGTAAGACTGCAAAATTACTCATTTGGCTGAAAGCAGAAAAACAATAACAATTAGTCTGCCTTCTAAATGTACCACCATCTTAAAGCTAACATACAAAATGTCAGGAACAAGAAGAAACTTAAAAGCTAGAAAATGGCTAGACAGGACTGGGGAGAGTTTTTGAGGGAAGTACATTATAGAAATCTGAAAGAAAATGTGTACGTCTTAGATGTTCTCCTCGTATTTATATGGATGTTTTTCCCACCTGTCAAAAATATGATTCTTAGTAACTTCTCCAAATTATGTATGCATATAATCTTTACTGTTGCCCTTGTGGCCTGGGAAGCGGATGGAAAAAAATTAGAAGTTATGTACCTACCATAACGTTCCATGTTAGTTGTCTTCTCTCGCCTTCTTTCTTGCTGGATGGGTTCGGAGCCGATCCTCGGCTCCGACTCGGCACTTGCTTTAGCTTGAGAACTCCTTTTACCAGCTCGAGGCAACCCTATATCCTATGATGCAAGGCGGAACTACCTCAGATCTCGTTTGGTAGCTAACCTACCCTGCTAAGGACTAACCTAACACAACTAGGAAAACCAAGTTCATAATAAGAGTCCTCAAATGAAGGCTCAGGAGGAAACAACCTGATAGGAACTCTTCAAGATCTGTCCAGGCCAGGGGGAAGGAGGGAGGGACGCAAGAAAGAAGGTGAGAGAAGACAACTAACATGGAACGTTATGGTAGGTACATAACTTCTAAATGTTAAGTTGTCAATCTCGCCTTCATTCTTGCTGGATGGGACCGCGTCCCTAGCACCTGTATCCCGGGTGGCTCAATGGAACAGACTCTTGAGAACTGTGGAACCAAAACTGGCCCTGTCTCTGGAGGCCAAGTCTAACTTGTAATGAGAGACAAAGGTATGAGGAGTGGCCCAAGTAGCTGCTGCACAAATGGTATCAATGGGTAGTCTATCCTGAAAAGCTGCAGAAGTGGATAGACTCCTGGTTGAGTGTGCTTTCGGTTTAGAAGGTAGTTGCTTGCCTCAGAGAGTACACATAGGAAATGGTGGAAGACAACCATCTGGATAAGGTCACTTTAGAAACTGGAAGACCTATCCTGTTTTCTGCATAGGAGACAAATAATTGGTCCGATTTCCTGAATTGTTTCGTTCTATGCAAATAGTACCTGAGCTGACGATGGACATCCAAAAAATGAAGCTTTTGTTCAGCTCTGTCAGAATAGTTTGGGAAAAAGACTGGTAGATCTATGGATTGGTTAATGTTGGTTTGAGACACAACCTTGGGGAGAAAGGACGGGTTCGTTCTTAAGGATACCCTGTCCTTATGAAAAACCAAGTAAGGGGAACGAATGCAGAGAGCTTGGATCTCGGAAACCCTTCTTGCTGAAGTGACAGCCAGTAAGAATATAGTTTTCCAGGTTAATAACTTCAAAGAACATGAAGCAGACGGTTCGAAGGGAGGTAGCATCAAGGATGCCAAAATTAAATTTAGATCCCATTGCGGAGGAGGATGCTTTATTGGCGGCTTTAGGAGAAAAACTCCTCTCAGAAAGGCCTTGCATAATCTATGAGACATAATGTTATTATCATGCAAGCCAACATGATACTTGGAAATAGCAGCCAGTTGAACTTTAACTGTAGATGAAGAAGATCCTGAATGAAAAACTTCAGCCAGGAAATCTAAAACAGAATGCACAGGAGCAGTAAAGGGATCAATATTCCTGGAATTTGCCCAAATAGAAAAACGTCGCCACTTGCTAGCATAAACAGTTCTGGTGGATGACTTTAAAGAAGACACTAAGATGTCTCTGACAGAATCAGAGATCATCGGAAGCCTGGCTAGGGAAGGAAGTGGAGCAACCAAGCAGTGAGGTTGAGAGAATGAATGGCCCGGTGCTGCTGACCCGACTGGTGGATCAAGAGATCCGGAACTGGGTCCAGATGCCAGAGCTGCACCAGGAGGTGACGATGCAGAGACGGAAACCAAATTTGTCGAGGCCAGTAAGGGGCAATGAGAATCAACTTGGCCCTCAAAACGGTGGCTTTCTGAATGACTTGTGGAATCAAGGGAAAAGGAGGAAAAGCGTACAGAAGTCCCCGGGGCCAATCCTGGGTTAGGGAGTCTCTCAGGGGTTGGCCTGGTAGGGGAAAGAGAGTGAAAAAATCGTGGCACTTGTTGTTTTGAGGTGTAGCAAAAAGATCGCAACAAGGTGTGCCCCACTTCAGAAAAATCTGATCCACTACAGATTGATTGAGAGACCACTCGTGAGGCATCAGAATGGATCTGCTCAGCCTGTCCGCCAAGAGGTTGGACCTGCCGGGGATGTGCGTTGCTATCAGAAACCGATGAGAGGAGATTGCCCATTGCCAAAGTCTGAGAGCTTCTCGACACAACGGATAGGACCTGGTCCCGCCCTGCTTGTTGATGTACCAGACCACGGACATGTTGTCCGTTTGTACTGCAATAGTCCCCGTGGGAAGAAAGTCGTTGAGGGCTTGCAACGTTAAAAGCACCGCTCTCATCTCCAGGACATTGATGTGCAGATGGTATTCTATGGGTTGCCACGTCCCGTGGACCATCCTGCCCTGATAATGCCCCCACCCGATCAGAGAGGCATCCGTAGTAACTGTGGCAACTGGAGGAGGGAGAACAAAGGGTCGGCCCTGATGAAGAAGAGGGGAAGATATCCACCAGTTCAGGTGAGTTCTGCATGATTGTGTGACTAAGATTTCGTGCCTCATCGGAAGACTGTGGTACGACCACTGAGTGAATAACATCCACTGCAGAAGACGCATGTGGAAGCGAGCCAGCGGTAGAAGAACAATGGCCGCAGCCATAAGACCTAGAACCTTTAGTATCAATCTGGCTTTGACCTTGCTGCTCTGCAATAGAATTCGAACGAATTTTTGGATGTCCCGAATTCTTTGATCTGTTAGTCTGGCTAACATTTTGACGGTGTTTAATTCTGCGCCTATAAAGGTGATAGATTGGCAAGGCCGCAGAGAAGATTTTTCAAAATTTACCGAAATCCCCAAACTCTTGCAAAGCTGCAGAGTGTAGTCTCTGGTCTGAAGAAGTTGACACCTGGTGGTGACGGAGAGGAGCCAGTCATCCAAATAAGGAAACACCTGGAATCCTTGATGTCTCAGATGAGCTGTGACCACTGCCATGCATTTGGTAAACACTCTGGGGGCTGAAGTGAGGCCAAAGGGCAGGGCTCTGAATTGGTAATGACTGGTCCCTAGCCGAAAGCGGAGAAACCTTCTGGAGCGCCTGTGAATCTTTATGTGATAGTACGCGTCCTGAAGGTCTATAGAGCACATCCAGTTGTCCTTGCCCAGAAAGGGCAGAATGGACTGAAGCGTGACCATCCGGAATCTTGCCTTCTTGACAAATCTGTTTAGACTGCTCAGGTCTAATATTGGTCTCCAATCTCCCGTCCTTTTGGGGACCAAAAAGAATCTTGAGTAGACGCCGGATCCTACTTGGTCTGCCGGAACAGTTTGGACGGCTCTTTTTCCTAGGAGCTTTGAAATCTCCTGTTCTGCCAAATCCCTTTGACCGGGTGAGATGTCTGGAAGGGATTGTTGAGGTACGGGATACCTTTCGAAGGGGATTTTGTAACCCTCGGATATGATCGACTGTACCCACACATCTTGTGAAAGGGAATGCCAGGCTACTGGGTACAGCAAAATCCTTCCCCTGACTGCCTCCAAGGGTGGACAGTCGGGCAACACCTCAGGGGTGCTGAAAGGGCTTCTCAGGAAGAGACTCCCTGTTGCCCTGGTTCTGAGGACCCCCCCTGCCTCTAGGGCGGCGTCTGTTATTGTTACCCCCTCTGCCTATGGGGGTAAACTGATCACGTGTGTCCGGTGTAGCTCCTTGGGCTTTGCGGAACCACATCTTCCCTCCCTTCTGACCCTTGGGATATGGTCTAGAAGGGGTGGAAAAATGGACTCCAACGGCAGAAAGAGTTTTACCGTCCTGCTCACACCTGGTCAAGGTATCCTTCACCTGAGGTCCGAACAAAGCCGAACCATCAAAGGGGGTATTGGTGAAGGACACCTTAAAGGGGTCCGCAAAATTACAAAGCCGCATCCAGGCTTGACGTCTAAGAGCCACTCCTGTGCCTGCGGCCCTGCTCGCTCCATCGGCCGCATAGGATATGAGCCGCATGGAGGAGTTGGATAAGGAATTCAGGATTGCTAGCTGTGAGGCAATCTTTTCTTGAGCCCCAGCAGCAGAAGGATCCTGGACCACTTCACCCAGTTCCTTGAGAATATCTCTTTGAAGCCTGGTGAAGTGACAAAGGTAGTTCAGCGAACGCATAGCAAAGGTCGCTGAAGAAAACATCCGCTTTCCATACCTGTCCATGGTCCTAGAATCCTTGTTAGGAGGATGGACAGGTACTGAAGGATCCGCCAGTTCCTTCTTAGTGGCCGCTGCCACCACCATAGCATCCACAGAGACGCCCTTGGAAAGAAACTGTTTGTCCGTAGGGGCCGTAATAAACTTGGATGGCCTCCTGGGGACAGGTTCCACAGAATCTGGAGCTGCCCAAGCCTTCCTAGCCACTACCTGCATAAGTGGGTCGAAAGGCGGAGACACCCAGGAGGTAGAGGGTCGGGATCCAAAAGCCTCCAGGTATACCGACTCATCCTCGGAGGGATCAATGGATGGCCAATTCCCCCTCTGTTTGAGGAGCTCAAGGATGTCTGAAAAGGAGACATCCTCAGAGGGGGATCGTGGGGAACCCTCCGACTCATCTAAGTCGGTATCAGATGTAGTAGACTCAGGGAAGTCTGTGTGTTTCCTCTTACACGTCCTCTTCCGAGGGGGTTCACCTGCAGGATCAGGAGAAACTTCGGAAGAGGAGGAAATTCCCAATGGGGAAACCTGGGGCGATGGATCCCTGGGCCTGAGAGCAAGAGGCTGGCAAGAGGTGTCTACAGGCACCGAAGAGGGAGGAGCTAGAGGGATGGACCGTTGACCTGGCTCAGGAGCCAGGACACTCCTCATCACCTCAAAGGCTCCCCTCCCCGGGAGACCAGAATATCCCCGTTCCGAGGGCACAGGAATTCCCGGCTCCACTGAGAGGGAAGGCTCCGAGGCCGATGTCGGTGCCGAGCTTACCAAAGCCGAAGCCCCGAGAGGGAGAGCGGGGTCGGACAAGGGTCCGATGTCACTAGCCCCCTCGGAGCCGACAAGGGAAACTCGACGACCGGATCCCTCCAAGGAAGGTCTCAAGGAGGAGATCGGAGCCGAAGATGATGGAGCCGAAGGATGTATCGGCTCCGGCGCCGAAACAGTCGCTGTCCTGAGAGGCTCCGGCTCCGAACTCTGGTTGGGAGTTGGAGGAGGAAGTTCAAGGGGTGAAGCAATAGCCGAAGTCTGCTGAGACGGGCTATGGAGCATTTGGGCCAGTGCCTGCGACTTCAACAGCCTGCTTACCACCCTCTCTAAGTCGTGGTCAGACAGCCTGGAAGATCTCGAAGATCGGCTCCGATGGCTCCGCTCCGACAAAAGAGGAGACCCCGGAGCCGAGTGGATACTCTCCAACGAAGGGGACCGAGATCTCTTTCGGGACGAAGTCATGGGAGCCGAAGTCCCCTGAATTCCAGATGGAGCCAAAGGTTTCTCGGCTCCGATGCTGGATAAGGTGTCGGCTCCAGCCGGAGCCGACAAGGCCACAGTGGACCGGGTGTCGGAACCAATCGGTGCCGAACCCACTAACTTGGAAGCAGAAAGATCGGCTCCAGCCGGAGCTGATCTCGGCTCCGACGGAGCCGGAGCCACCGGAGGAGGCTTAGATACTGTAGCCTGAACCTTCGGTGGCTTAGAAGGTTTACTAGACCCTGTTTTAGAGGGAGAACCTTCTGGCTTAAGTAAGCCACGGAGGATCAATTTATTCCTCCTTTCCTGCAGGACTCTCTGGCTAAAAGAGTGACACAAAGCACAGGAGTCCTGCAGGTGCAAAGGCCCCAGGCAATAAACACAAGAAGTGTGACCGTCTGTCAGAGACATTTTCTGACAGCATGAGTCACACTTCTTGAAGCCTGAGACCTTGCCTTCCTTTGACATAGTTCTAAGGAAGAAAGTCACACACACCCCAACAAACACACAATTAATCCCCAAACACACAGACACACAGGTAGGGATTAACCAATGGGGTCTAGGCCTAACTTAACTGTTTTACAATTATAAACAGAATTTAAAAGTTTTTAACTATAAGGGAATAGGGTGGGCTGTAGACACACTACACACTATGAAAGGGGAAAAAAGGGGGAAATAAATCCCTAACTAAGCTTTTTTTGACAAAAAACAACTTACCTCAGCTGGCAAAGGAGACCTCTTTCGCTAAGCGGCAAACGAGATCTGGGGTAGTTCCGCCTTGCATCATGGGATATAGGGTTGCCTCGAGCTGGTAAAAGGAGTTCTCAAGCTAAAGCAAGTGCCGAGTCGGAGCCGAGGATCGGCTCCGAACCCATCCAGCAAGAATGAAGGCGAGATTGACAACTTAACATTTGAATGTTAAACTTGGCATGTGGGTAAAACAAAGAACTAAACAAAAAAATAATATTTGGAAATAATTATAAATAAGGTGATCTGTGTGTAATGCTGCTCTTATGGAGAGGTCCAAGATAATAATTAGAAGTTATGTACTCACCATAACGTTCCATCTGAGTAGGTGTATTCATTTGTCTGCAACCTGTGGGTTATGGATCCGACATCGGATCCGAACCGGCATGGTTTTCCAGCTATGGATCCAAGCTCTCAGCTCCTCCCCTCACCCATAATGCCCTGCTCTACCCTCATGACCTCAGATCGAGTTTGCCAAAGCAACAACACCCTGAAAAGGGTAACATAGAATATGCAGGAAACTGAAAGGCCAGGGGGATAGGAGGGCGGGATGGTTGCAGACAAATGAATACACCTACTCAGATGGAACGTTATGGTGAGTACATAACTTCTAAATCTGAAGTAGGATATTCATTTGTCTGCAACCTGTGGGACAGAGTCCCCAGCTACCTGAATCTTGGGCGGCCATCATGGAAGGATATTCCGGAGCACCGCGGAGCCAAAGGATGCTCTACCCCTAGATGCAAGATCCAACTTATAGTGGGAAATAAAAGTATGAGATGAAGCCCACGTGGCTGCTGCACAAATATCATCTAGAGGAATCCTAGCCTTGAAGGCTGCCGAGGTAGATACTGACCGGGTTGAATGGGCATGAACACCCTTCCTGAAGCTTGATAAGCCAATAAGATGCACTGTGAAATCCAGCGGGACAGAGAAACTTTAGAAATTGGCTTGCCCAAATTGAATTTTGCAAAGGAAATAAACAACTGGTCGGATTGCCTATGACCAGCCGTCCTGTTCAGATAAAATCTAAGTTGCCTGTGAACATCTAATGAGTGTAGCTTATATTCACCTTTGTTTTCATATTTAGGGAAGAAAACAGGGAGGTTAATGGACTGATTGATGTTTGCTTCAGAAGCGACTTTAGGAAGAAAGGACGGGTTGGTCCTGAGGTAGACACGGTCCGGATGAAATACCAAGTAAGGAGGTTTAGCTGATAATGCTTGAAGCTCAGAAACTCTCTTGGCCGATGTAATGGCTACCAAGAAGGCTGTCTTGTAGGACAAGAATTTGAGATCCACCGTAGCCGCTGGCTCGAAAGGAGGGGCGGTCAAGGCCTGTAGGACCAGAGAGAGGTCCCAAGGAGGAACTGCTTGTTTTATAGGGGCCTGAGAAGAAAAGTACCTTTAAGAAAAATTTTACACAATTTGGCTGACATAAGAGGATTAGAGTCATGGCCAATGTGATAATGAGAAATTGCCGCCAGTTGTACTTTGACTGTGGAACTGCTGGCACCATCGTTAAAGAGAGTGGTTAGAAAGTCAAGCACTAAAGGAAGAGGAACCGTGAAGGGATTCAGGCCTTGCCGCTCCGCCCACAAAGAAAAACATTTCCACTTGCTTCGGTAAACCTTTCTAGTGGATGGTTTATGAGCTGCCACCAAAATTGCCTTAACCGGTGACGAAATACCGGGAGTCCTAATCAAGAGTGGAACTGGAGCAGCCAAGCGGATAGCTTCAGGTTGTCCAGATTCGGAGGAGGAATGCAAGATGGATGGGATATCAGATCCGGGATGGGATCTAGAATCCAAGGAGAATTCACCGAGTGAGACCTTAGGAAGGGGAACCAGATCTGTCGAGGCCAAAACGGAGCAATGAGAATCATTCTGCAACCCACCCGAGAGGCTTTCTGAAGAACTTGGAGCATCAGAGGCAAGGGTGGATAAGCATACAGAAGACCGGGTGGCCAAGCATGCACCAGAGCGTCTCTTGGGGTACCTCCGGGAGGAGGTATCAGAGCAAAAAAACTGTCGCACTTGGTGTTTGAGGGAGAGGCAAAAAGATCGCATGAAGGGGTTCCCCACCGTGCGAATATGCGTTCCGCTACTTGACAATTGAGAGACCACTCGTAAGGGGTCAGAATGGTGCGACTGAGCTTGTCCGCTAGGATGTTGGACCGACCCGGAATGTGCATTGCTATTAGAAAGCGGTTGGTGGAGATTGCCCATTCCCAAACTCTCATGGCTTCTCGACAAAGAGGGTAAGACCTTGTTCCCCTTGCTTGTTGATGTACCAGACAACAGACATGTTGTCCGATTGAATCGCAATTGTTCCCAAGGGAAGAAAGTCCTGAAGTGCTAGCAACGCTAAGAGCACTGCTCTCATCTCTAGAACATTGATATGCAGTAAGGTCTCTGAATCGTCCCACGTGCCTTGGACGGTCCGGCCATAAAGTGCCCCCACCCGAGGCGGAGGTGTCCGTGGTCACCGTGGCGAGAGGGGAGAAGCACAAAATGGGCGGCCTTTGTGGAGATCCGGGAGTGGAGCCACCACAAGAGGGACCGCTTGCAAGCCTTGCTGATCGCTATGGGATGATGCATGGGAGAGCAAGGTATGACCACTGTACTAAGAGCGTCCACTGTAGAATGCATATTGAGCCTGGCAAGAGGAAGAAGTGCTATAGCCGATGCCATGGACCCTAGAGCCCTCAGGACCAACTCCGCTGAACAGAACTTGAATGGAGAATGGCCCGCACCTGGAGCTGCAGATTTTGAACTCTGTCCGCAGTGAGGAAGGCTCGTAAACTCCTTGTGTCTAGCCTGGCCCCTATAAAATCTAAGAGCTGTGTGGGCCAGGTTGGATTTCTTTGTATTTATTGTGATGCCCAGAAAAGGAGCAAGATGGAGAAAGGAGTCTCGCCAATAGAAGTAGATGCCTTGTTGGGGCGGTAAGAAGCCAGTCGTCCAGGTAGGGAAAGACCTGCACCCCTGAAGCCTCAGGTGGGCCGCTACCACTGCTAATACTTTGGTGAACACCCTGGGGGCTGTGGTGAGACCAAAGGGAAGGACCCGAACTGGTAGTGACTGGCTCCCAGCCGAGCGGAGAAACCTCCTGGAGCGCCTGTCCATCAGGATGTGGTAGTACGTCCTTGAGGTCTATCGAGCACATCCAGTGATTTTCTCCCAGAAGGGGAGAATAGATTGCAGAGTGACCATTCGAATTTTTCTTTGGGGACTGCCAGATTCAAGAGAGAGAGGTCTAGGATTGGTCTTAGTTCCCCGTCTTCTTTGGCACTAAAAGAATCTGGAGTAGAACCCTGATCCGATCTGGTCTGGGGACGGGCTGGATGGCTCTTTCTTTAGCAGATGGCCAATTTCTGCCAAAGCGGCCTCCCGTTGACCGGGTGGGACGTCTGGGTGGGACTTCAACTTTGGAAGGTGAAGGAAAGGGATGCGATATCCTCTGGATATGATTTGGAGAACCCAGCGGTCCGATGTTATGGACTCCCATGCCGCTAGGTGCCCCGAAAAACGTCCCCGACTGCCTCCAGAGTGGAGCAGTCGGGCAACCCTCAGGGTTGCTGCGCGGGCCGCTCAGAGAAAGGTTCCCTGGACCCGAAGTTTCTGGGAGCCCCTCTGCCTCTAGGGCGGCGTCCTCCCTGTCCTCCTCTGCCACGGAAGGACTGGTTGTCCGGAGCAGGCTGGGACTGCTGCGACTTCCGGAACCACATCTTCTTCTGACCCTTTTGGTTCCTAGAATAGGGCCTCTGGGGTGCAGAGAAGCGGATTCGACGGCAGACAGCGTCTTCCGCCCTTTCGCTCTGGGTCAACGTCGCGAACGGTTTTGCCAAACAGAGCAGAACCATCAAAGGGACGCTCGCAAACGACGCTTTGAAGGGCTCAGAAAAATCGCAGTGACGGAGCCAGGCCTGACGCCCAGTGACTAGTCCTGTCCCGCAGCTCTAGCGGCGCCTTCCGGTGCATGGGAGAGTAGCCGCATAGAAGTATTAGTAACTGACCTAAGAGTGGCCATACGGGTGGAGTGCAGAACCCTGTCCTCCTCCGAAATGGACTCAGGGGGGGATGCAGCGTATTCTTTAATAAGATCTCGCTGCATCCTAATGACATGTGCCAAATAGTTCAGCGCCCTTACTGAGAAGGTCGCTGAACTAAACATCCGCTTCCCCAAGCGGTCCATCATCCGAGACTCCTTGCTCGGGGGGTGGACTGAGGGACTCTCCTGAGCCAGTTCCCTCTTGGTGGCCGCCCGTCAACATGGCATCTACCGGAGGCCCCTTACTCCAATGGGCCCGGTCGGATGGCGGACTAAGGATCCTATCTGGTCTCTTGGGAATTGGCTCCACGGTGTCCGGTTCCTTCCACGCCCTGGTGGTAATAAGGTCCACCAGGGGTCGGCAGGGGACACCCAAGAGGTAGACGGGCCCGCTTCAAATGCCTCCAAGAACACGGACTCGTCCGAGGAAGACTTGGGGCAGACCACCCCCTTATACGGAGCATTTCCATGATGTCTCCAAATGAGACATCCTCGGGGTGACCGTGGGGAGCCTTCCTTCCTCCAAGTCCGTGTCTTCTGTGAGAGACTCGGGAGTCAATGTGCCTCCTTTTGCACGTATGCTTGCGAGGGACATCCTCTGGGGGCTGTCAGAGGAGTCCTCACAAGCAGCAATTTGTTCCATAGGAGCAACTTGGGGCACACAAGCGGGCTGTCCCAGGGGCCGGATGGTGGAAGCCTGGCCCAGTGCACAGGGAGCGGGACGGAGCCGAACAAGTGCCGGGGTCCGGAGACCCTCAACAGAGCCGTCTCCAGTACATAAAAAGCGGAAGGGCAGCCGACCCCGACCAAAGGATCCGACAATCGGCTCCGCGTGGGATCCGAAGAGTGGATCGGAGCCGAGCCGGCGCCGGATCCGAAGGGACAGTGCGCTCCGACACAGACAGCACCGAAGGAGCACTGATCCCCCGGATCCGAGGCTCGGATCCAGGCTCAGAAAGGTCGGATCCGACGCACTCGAGGGCAGGGTCGGATCCGGTACCAAGTACTATCGGCGCCGACCCACCCCGGCTCGGCTGCTCGGCTCCAGCTGCTCGAACCCGGATAGCGGGTCGGAGAAGGAGCAATAGGCTTAAAAAGGGTGTTGAGCTCCCAGAGGGGAGGCAAGAGCACTCCCATCTGCATCTGGGCCTGGATGAATCTTCTCATCATCCGTCCAGATCAGCATCTGAAAGGCTATATGTAGATCTCGACGAGGCTACCGAGGTAGGCCTGGAGTGCCTCCTCGATAGCCTCGACGGAGATCGGGTCTCCTCCTCCTCAGGACCGGTGAAAAGCACACAGGGGACCGGAGCCGAGAAGGAGGAGACCGAGCCGACAACGGAGCCGGGGGAGAAGCCCGCTTGGCTGGCGGGGCCGAAACAGAGGTCTCGGCCCGCCGCTTGTGGTGCTTCTCCCTCCGGTCCTTTTTCCTAGCATCCCTCTCCTCTCCAGAAACGGGAGGTTGAGTCCCAGGAGCAGGAGGGGGTGCCACGGAGGGAATAACCGGAACCACGGTTGCTCCCGAGGGAGCGGAGGCCGGAGCCGAGTCTGGCGGTAAAAGACCCGCCAAGACAAGCTTGGACCTCCGCTCCCTAAGTGCCCTGGGGTTGAACCCTGCACAAATGGAGCATCCAGATGTGAGGTGTTCAACCCCCAGGCATTCACACCGAGTGTGGCCATCAGCCGGGGAGAGCTTATGGCCACACTCGGAGCATTTAGAAAAAACAGATTTGGGCTGATCAGCCATCCAAATCTATAAAGCTACTAAAATAAAGTAACTAAAACTAATACAGACACACAGGCCCAACACACACACTCTACGCCAACAGCGAGGGGAGGGAAAAAAAATACTTAATTTAACTCTAAATAAAACTATCAAAGAGGGAAACCTAAACTTTCACACAAAAATGCACAAAAAACTTTAAATTTTCTGAATTAACAGTTAAGAAACTAGCACTTAGCTGAGAGCTATGAATACCAATCCAGTCACCAGCGCGGCAAACGAGATCTGAGGTCATGAGGGTAGAGCAGGGCATTATGGGTGAGGGGAGGAGCTGAGAGCTTGGATCCATAGCTGGAAAACCATGCCGGTTCGGATCCGATGTCGGATCCATAACCCACAGGTTGCAGACAAATGAATATCCTACTTCAGATTGATTATTTTTACCACTGAACTTTTTGAAAAAGATCAAGAGTTGTGTTTTTTTAACAAGAAACATCTTTATTAAATTATCACATATGACATAGGCAATCATACACTGATAAAACATATAGACTGTAGCAAGGTACGGAAATTAATTGGGCAAGGAACTCCAGTAATTCAGGTGGTACAAGGGGTGAATGGAAGCCCATGGGGGGGGGTGAAGGGAGGAAAAGAGCAGCTACTGCAGCAGTGATCATTTGAATATCTACTGTTATGATAAGCTAAACTTACACAACTGTACTATGTTCTTCACATTGATCAATGCTGCAGTAGCCTTAGCTATATATAGGCAGTTTATCATAACTGACTACATTTGAGAGGTGGAAGAAGGGCTCAGAAGCTCCTGCAGAACGGTCCTAGCAAAGTTTGATCTAGAGACAGAGGACTCAAGCTTATAGTGCTTTGTAAAGGTATGTACAAAGGACTAAGTAGCAGCTTCTAGAATAGCTCTAGAATTAATTTCTTTCCAAAAATCCTTACATGAAGCCAATGAGTTGACTCATCATAAGAGCTTGTAACTCAGATACCCTTCTTGCAGAAGCCACAACAATCAGTAAGACTCTTTTCCATGTTAACCTCAATTCAGCAAGATTAGCTAGTTCAAATGGAGCACACATTAGCTTCTCCATCACAAAATTATGATCCCAAGGACGGGCTACCAGTCTTCCAGAAGAGAAGACCTCTTATACAAAACCCCTTTCAAGAACATTTTTATATGAGACTACATTGAAAGAGAAGGATCTCTGGGCAGACATGCTGAAATGGCCAATAAATTAACCCTGAAAGAAGAATATGAAAGGCCATAGAATAGTAACTCACACAAACATTGTAAAACGAGAGAACTAGCCCTGAATGGGTAGTAGTTATGCTGTTGACACCAACTTGAAAACTTTTTCCATCTGCTAACATATGATTTTCTATTAGCAGGCTTTCTTGCCTCCATTAGTATCTGCTACATGTCCTCAGAACAGGTGCCTAAAAGGAATTAAGATGCTATCATCCATGCAGTCAACTGGAGATGACTGATGTTGGGGTGTATCAAACACCCCTGGGTCTTGTGTGAGTATATCCAGTCTGTGAGGAAGATTGTGGTAATTGCCCATGGCCATTTCCAAATGAATGGAGAACCAATGGGGCAGAAGGGTGCCACCACAATAATCTTGGGAGATTCCTTCAGAATCTTCAGAAGTACCCTGAATATTAGTGGAAAGGCTTACAGGAACATTCCCATCCAAAGAAAAGGCATTTGTCTTTCAGGCCTTCTTACACGGAGTCCTAGAACAGAATTTTGCCAGTTGATTCTGAGAGGAGGTAAAGAGGCCTACATGAGGAATTCCCCACAGATGGATCAAATCTTGGAAGACCCAATGATCTAGCTTCCATTTATAAGGTCTGCCCTGGTCCTGCTCAGTTTGTCTGCCACACAATTTTGCTCTGATGAAATGTAGGATGCTTGTAGAGTGAGATTGTGCTGTGAATCTACACCTCAAGCTAACATGGTTAGTCTGCAAAAGGGGGCATGACCTAGTTTCCCCCTTGATTAATGATGTGCTACATGACTGTGGCATTGTTTGGAATCACCTGAAGAGGTCCAGAGGACCAAAGATGGTTCAGGGAGTTGAGTACTTTGATCAGGATAAGCATCTCCTTAATATTTATGTGTTTGCATCTGTCCTTTGTGTCCCACACCTCCTGCACTTTTATCCCTCCTGAAACTGTTCCCCAAGCAAAGTTTGAAGTGTCTGTGGTGACTGACTGATTTGGAGCAGGAAGGGAGAAGGGCAGACCTGGACTTAAGGATATCTGCTGTCTCTACCAAAATATTTCTCTTCTGACAAACCACAGAACTGGGATGTGAAAAGATAAGGAGTACTGATGTTGGGACCCCAAAAATTGCCCACTGTCTCTTTCTCATGTGAAGCCCTGCCAGGGGTATTATAAAAATCACAGATGCTAGGAGACCCAAAATCCTGAGGTATTCCCTCGCAGTGACTGAAGTTCAAGTGGAAAGCCTTAGAAACAGATCTAAATAAAGATATATATATTTTTTCCTGTGGAAGAAAAGCTGTTGAACTGTGGTGTCTTGTTGACATCACAGGAACACAATTTTGTGTGAGGAAATCAAAAAAGACTTTTGAATGTTCTCATGGAATTTCAGTTTGTGTAAGAGATCTCTCACCCAAGAGAGATTCCTGACACCCTGAAAAAGCCTCTGCAAAGATAAGCAAATTGTCTAAATATGGAAAAAAATGTGGATACCCTGTAGCCCAAAATGACCTATAATCAGAGCTAGACACTTTGGACTATCCAGTGCACCGAGTGTTCACAAAAGATAAGGAAGAGAGCCATTAATGTGATCTAGACACACAAAATCTTAAGAAAAGTCTGAAGTCAGGATAAATAGGAATGTGGTAAGCATCTTTTAAGTCTATTGCTAGCAAGAAACTTGAAACACGAAGAACACGCAACAGGCTGACGTGACAACATTTTGAATTTGGGCACAATCACAAATAGGTTTACGAAAGAAAGATTCAATGCTGGCCTACATGCGTTTTCTTTCTTTATAGGTTCATAGGTTCGTACTAGGCTATCTGCCCTAGGGCATTTATAAGCCTAGCCAGAGTGTGTGTGGCTTTCACCACCCCTTAGGATGAGAATACTACACCCTTTTAGGGTTTAGTTTACTGTGCCTCTGTCTAGTAGTGACACAGAGATGACCCCCGGGGTAAACCTACGATCTCCCATCCACTCGTCGAGATTTCTCTTGAATAGAGTCAGTGAGGGGCTCTGCCTAACATGGACTGGGATTCTGTTCCAGAGTGTAGGGAGCCTCTGGGTTATGAATCTGTCCCTCCAGCATGTCCTATTTATTTCTGTGTTGAGGTTTAAGTCTCTTGTTCTCGTGGCTCTGATGGATTTGGATTTTCTGAGGTGGAGCATGTCCATGAATTCCGGATTGGACATGGCCTTGTACGTCAGGCACAGATCACCTCTGAGTAGGCGGTATGCGACTGAATAGAGCTGGAGTTTTTTCAGTCGGGCAGCATATGACATATGTTTAAGACCCTTTATCCTCTTGGTGAGGAACTTTTGGGGTCTTTCCAACTGCTGCAGGTGTCGGGTGAGATACATCCCAAATGGGGCATTGTACTCAATCATTGGCCTGATAAGAGAAGAGTACAGGGGCACAATGACTCTCTTGCTCTAGATGTGAAACCCTTCATGATAAGGTGGGCAATATAGAAGGTCTTCCTAACCACTTTGGCAATGTGAGTGTCAAATGAGAGATTACTGTCAACCTGGGTCCCTAGGTCCCCGATTACCTCTTCCGTACTTAATGGATTACCACCTATGTGGTAATTTGTCGGTACCTTGTTTTTCCCAAAGGATATGACTATACATTTTTTGGCATTCAGCTTACGGTCATGGCTGTGGCACCAATTATCCGTTTCTATGAGGCCTCTCTGAAGGATGTTTGTGTCCGCTGGAGTATCAATTATGGCGCCCAGTTTGCAGTCATCTGCGAACTTTGTCAGCCACAATCCTCCTATGTTTGCCTGTAGCTCGGAAAAATAAATGCCGAACAAGAGGGGTCCCAGGACTGATCCCTGTGGGACACCGCTTGTGACTGGCTTAGAGTCTGACATAGCTCCAGCAACTCTGACCCTGTGGGTTCTGTCCTTGAGCCAGTTTGCAACCCATCTTGTGACATATGGGTTTACATTTAAGCTGGTGAGTTTGTCTATGATGCCCGAGTGGGGTATTGTGTCAAAGGCTTTTGCAAGGTCAAGGTAGGCTGTGTGAACTGCCTTACCCTCATCAATGGCCTTAGTGACTGTTTCAAAAAAGTCGACCAAGTTCAAAAGGCAGGATCTGCCCTTGACAAAGCCAAATTGGGTAGGATCCAATGTCTGTAGATCCCCAATGTCTTTGTTTATGAGTTCCATAATGATCCTCTCCATAGCTTTGCAGACCAGGCTCGTTAATGGGCTGTATGGCGGTAATTTCCAGGGTCCGTAGAAGCACCACCCTTGTGAAGTGGGACCACTGTTGCCGTACGCCACTCTTTGGGTATGTATCCTGTAATAAGGCTAAGATTAAACAGCAGCCTTATGTGTGGGTTTAGTTCCTCTTGGAGTTCATGTAGCACACAGCCCGGGACACCATCCGGTCCCATTAATGCTGTGTTTTTAGCTTTAGAGAGAGCGGCTCTCACCTGGGCATCTGAGATGTTAGGGAGGCTACACTCTGCTGGGATAGTTATTTCTCCTTTTTGGGGAGGGAGGAGAAATTTGCACTGAACCTGTCTGCCAGAATGTTGGCAATGTCAGTGGGTTCAGTGTATTTTGTGTCATTTTGGACTAACTCTGAGTATATCTGGGAGTTTCCACCCAGGTTTCTAACATAGCTAAAGAAGGCCTTGTGATTGTCTTTTGTGTCTTTGCGATTTTTCTCAAAGTTGGCCTTGGATGATTTTATGAGTGATCGTAGTTTTTTGCTAGTACTGATCAGAGATGCCTTCCCTTTTAGGGATTTTGCTCTGTCATGTAATAGCGTCCTCCTCCTGTTGTAAAGTTTGTTTATGGCTGGGGTCCACCAGACCGGGCGCCTGCCTTTTGGGGAATGGGTCTTGGTTTTATTTGGGATTGCATGATCCATGCATTCTTGAAGGTGCCCATAGAAGGCATTTGCAAAGGATTCAGCAGTGTGGGTTGTGGTTTCCACTGGCCCAGGGGCCTTGAAGGATACCACTTCAGTCTTAAGAAGTGTGAAGTTTGCTTTTGAGAAGTTCTTCACTGTGGTCTTTTGTGCAGGGTGGGGGCGTGGGGGGCTAGATGTGGATTTCCAGTGAGATTAATTTATGGTCTGATCTTACCAAAGAGGGATATACTTCCGGTGTGGAGCATTTTGTCCCCATGTTTGTGATGATCAGGTCAAGTATATTGCCTCCTCTTGTGGGAATGGTGACTAGTTGTTCCACTGCATTTGAGTTTATGAATTCTAGGAACCTTTGGGCTAGGGTGTTGGGGCTTGAGTAATGTTCCCAGTCTATGTTTGGGTAGTTGAAGTCTCCCAAAATGATGGTATTTGGAGAGACATTCATACTCTCCAGTGTCTTCAGGAAGGCTGTGTGGGGTTCCTGAGTTTGAGAGGGTGGTCTGTAGCATGCTACAAACTGTAAGGCAGTTTTGCCTATGGTTAGTTGCACCTGGATAGTCTCCGATGCTTCGTGCGTTGCCACTAACTTGGAGGTGTGGGCATCTTTGATGAAAATGGATACTCCCCCTCCTTTTGTGGTTCGGTCCAAGTTTTGGGGCCGGAAAGCATGATATGAGGTAAAACCTGATAGTGCTGGGGTGCTCTCAGGAGCCTTGAACCAGGTTTCAGTCACTGCACAGACATCGATGTTCTCCATACCGAGGAGGGCTTCGAGGGCATGCATCTTGAGGTTTAGACTTCTGGCATTGAGCAGCATTACCTTTAGTTTTTTTCCACTTGTGTTTTCTAGGGCGGTAGGTTTGTCATTTGAGCCATGCCTAAAAAAGGCACTATGGGGGTGGCAAGAGCCTTGGCCAATATCCAGAAGCCCAGGGGTGACAGGTGCAAGCCATCCATTAAAGCAGCAGCGTGGCTTGTCAAGCATGTCATCCCAAGCAGACAGACATTGGAACCCCTTAGAATGACACCAGTAATTAAGCCAATTGTTAAAACTGATAATTTTGTCTTTGTACTGTGGCATCATTCTTGGTGAGGGTAAGATGCTGCTCAGGGTCAGGGTCATACCGGCCTGGGCTACATAATCAGAGAGCTCCTCTATGTCTCTTTTCATGTAGTCCAGGGAGGTCTCATCGCCTCAGGTCGTTCACACCGGCATGTACAATGACTGAGTCATATTTGTACTTGCTGTGGAGTGACCCGAGTGCTTGTGTTATGTGGCAGATTCTAGCTCCCGACAAGCAGCTTACTGTGACCTTTTCCTTGTTCAGTCTGGTGAGCGGGACGTCAGTGTGTCTGACTATGGAGTTACCTATTACAAGTGTGTCTGGCATGTTGTTTGACCTTAAGGGCTGTGACTGTTTAGCACACTGACTTTGTGAACTATGTGTTGCATGTGCTATGTCTTGAGGTGGTGGTTGCTTGGGTGTCTGCTTTGGAGGCCTCTGTTGTTTTGGTAGATTTTTAATCAGTGCCTCCGAGTATGTTTTTTTGTGTTTATGTGTTTGGTTTGCAGTTGTGATAGTTCTATGTGAGGCTGGGTTTGTGGTGTGCATGGTTACCTTCTCCTCCTGACTGGTCTTGCCAGTACTGAATTGAGAGAGCCCAGCCTCCAGTTTGGCTATATAGTTGCATCTCTCGCATATATTTGTATTTACTGGGAGGAGGAGAGGGTTGTCTGTGTACATGAGGCAATTGTAACATTGCCTCAAGATTCCCAGATTCACCAGCTGAACAGGAGAGGACGCCAGCAACTGACCCTTCGACATGCTAGAAATGGTGAAAAAGATTGCTGTGTAACTGAGTCAGAAAGGACCTATAGGGAAATGGGTACTCAACAGAATTTAGGTGAATGAAGTACTTTCTTTTGTTTAAGAGTGCTTTACCTGTGTAAAAAAATGCTTTAGGAGCAAGTGCTGAGCTTTTCAGATAAAGTATAGGCTGTTTAGATTGCAAGTAGAACAGTTCTAAGGGAAAAATTGAACAGCAGACTTGGCGGAGCCGGAAAAGGTTTAACCTTGTTTAACCAAGTTTAACCTTGTTTAACCGGCGCGCAAAGCCGTGCAAACGCGGATTTTAAGCAGTGAACTACAAAAGAGCTAGGAATGGTCCCAAACAACCAATTACTACAGCTTCTTGTGCTGAGGTCACTTCCCCCAAGGACAGGTAGGCTGCTCAAGGCTCCCCACTCCCACTGGTGAGCAAAGAAACTTCCTTCTATCCAAGTAAGGTAATGGACAACACAGGAACTACACCACAGCCCAGAATACAGCAATGCCTGTATACTGGTCTAAACTAGTCGAGAAAGGTGGGAAAACAAGGATTATTTTTTTGTTTTTTTGTTTTTCTTTGGCACTAGGATCATCCTTGAATAAAACCCCTTCCCTACTTGCAAAGAAGGAACTTGTATTACTCCTTGGGACAGCATGTGATGAAGAACAGGTGGAGACCAACAAGTCTGATCTGCAGGATGAGGAATTACTCCTAGAAAGGAGGAATTTTCTCCCTCTTACATCTGTAACCTTTATAAATGATTTTCAGAACCCATTTGTCTGAGAAAATCTGTTGCCAAAGAGAAAAATGGAGATTTAGACTTTCTGAAGAGAAAATGGGGCAGGGTGGGAGGGGTTCACAAGATCTCTTGAGTAGTCATTCACACTTGTACTATCCTTGGTTTTGGGAGGTTGGAGACTTCTTTTTGGAACCCCCTTGCCATTTCTTAAATGTCTGAATGTCTGTTTACCTAAATTCTGTTGAGCCTGTTTATTCTTTTTTTTTTGCAAAACTGTAGGAGGAGAAAGAAAATCCCATGGACAATTTAGAAAAAGAGGGCTGAAAAAAGAAGTTATGTACTCACCATAACACTCCATCTGTGTTCTCCATTTTCATTCTTCCTCTCCATGTGGGTTCAGATCTGACCCTCAGATCCGACTCAGTCATCTTCTACAGATTCTAGGATGAGAATGTCGAGCTCTTCCCTTACCCACAATGCTCCTGACCACTGCAATACCTCAGATCAAGTTTGCTGCTATTATATGTATTATAACCATAACTACTACAACAACAATGCTATGACAGAAAAGTGATAGCTGAAAAATCAGGAACTCAAACAGGAACTATGGTTCCTATGACAATTCCGTTAGGTCTCTCCCAGAGACGTGGACAGAGGGAAGGGGGAGAGTTGAAGAATGAAAACTGGACAGCACAGATGGAATGTTACAGTGAGTGCATAACTTCATCTGATGATGTCATTTTCATTTGTGACAAAGTGTGGGGCAGAGTCCCCAGCAATGGTAAACTTGGGTGGCCCTCATGGAAGGATGTTTGAGAGAACCGCAGAACTAAAAGCAGCTCCATTTCTGAAGATGATGTCCAATTTGTAATAAGTAATGAAAGTATGGGAATGCCTCTAGGAGATGCAATCTGTTATAATTTTGCCAGTGTGGCTTTAGAAATGTTTTTTTGCTACCTATAAGTGAAGGAGACAAATACTTAATCAGACTTCAGAAAAGTAGAGTTGTGTACACTTACCATAAATGTAGATGTTCAAGTGTATTCACTGTTGCAGTCATTACATTTTGGGTTATCTGCTTGCAGGTAGCCCTCATTCGGCCTGATTAACAAAGTCTTCGGTCCTGCATTGGTTGCTGTCCCTTCATCCATGACGTCAGGTCATCAAGGGTATAAAGCATGCAGCCAATGCCATTTCATCAGTTTTTCTTGCCCCAGATGTCAGGTGCCCTCCCTAATGGGAAGCAATTAACTATAAAAATACAATGATATACCTCTAACAAAAAAGCAAATACACCAAAAAGCTTTTAAGCCTAGTAAAGGAAAGTAGAGGTATAGCCAAAAGAAGTTAGGGGGCTGGAGGGAGGGTAATCAGGAGTGAAACAGTGAATACATGAACATCTACATTTATGGTAAGTGTACACAACTGTACTATGTTCTTCATGTTTCACTGTTGCAGTCATTACATTTGGGTAGATTCCCAAAGCTATGGTTGGGAGGAGGAAATAAGATAGCATTAGGACCAGCTATAAGGCCCTGCAACACTGCAGTGGCAAAGCCAGCTCTGGATTTAGAGAAAATTTAAAAATGACAATGCTTGGTGAAAGTATGTACAGAACTCCAGGTAGCAGCTTCTAGGATGTCCCTGGTAGGGACTCCTCTGAGAAAGGCTGTAGAGGTAGATGCAGCCCTGGTGGAGTGAGATCTGATCCCCTGTGGGATAGGTTTTCCATGGTGATTATAGCAGAAATGAATGCAATGGCCTATCCATTTAGAAATGGCTTGTTTTGAAATAGCCTTCTCCTCTGCCCCTGCAGCAAATGCCACCAGCAGTTGTTCAGATTTCCTTTGAGGTTTAGCGCTGTCCAAGTGGAATCTGAGTTGTTTGTGCACATCTAAGGAATGCAGTATCCATTCCCCTTTGTTCTGTGGATTGGGAAAGAAGGCTGGCAAATGAATGGACTGATTAAGAGCCACACTGGATACCACTTTGGGTATGAAGGATGGATTGGTTCTGAGTGACACCCTGTCCGCATGAAAGGTGATGAAAGGCTCCACCAGCAAGAATTCCCCCATTGTATATGATATTAAGTTTTTTGCCAATTGTAGTTCTGATTGGCTTATTTATTTAGCTACATGTACGTGTGGGGCTTTCTATGTTGGCCAGACGTCTAGGCCCCTCAGATTGAGAATTTCAGAGCATATTAGCAATATCAAAAAAGGTAGAATACATAATGCTTTATTTAAGCATCAACTTAAACATCCAACAGCATCTTTCTTTTTACCATTATTGACATTATCTGTGGCAAAATAACTAACAAAAAGTACAGTTTTGTACCTACCTTAAATGTAGATGTCCGATAGGCATGCATCTGCAGTCCTTACAAATGGGTTGTCCTGTCGTCAGGCAGCCCTTCGGTCGGCCGGATTCCAAAGTCTGGGTCTGGCCTCGGCTGGTGTCGCACTTCACCCGACGTCATAGCTGCAGTTCTTCGGGTATAAAGGCATCAGCAGACGCCATTTTCCTCAGTGTTTCTTGCCCCAGATGCCAGGTGCCCTCTAGGAAGGCTAAATTTGGATAAATGCAAATGGTTCCAAATAGTAGAGAGCAAACAAAAATAAGCATGTATGTACATATATACAAACAAATACACCATAATAGATTCCCCCAGCTAGCTACAAGATGGGCAAATACCCTAGGAGTACCACAGAGGGGAAGGAGGGTGGGTAATCCTGACTGCAGATGCATGCCTATCGGACATCTACATTTATGGTAGGTACAAAACTGTACTATGTCCTTCAAGGATGCATCTGCAGTCCTTACAAATGGGTAGAATACCATAGCCAAACTGGGGGAGGAGGAGAAATAAGATTATGGTGTAGTTAAGATCCCTTGCAAAACAGCAGTGGCAAAACCTGCTGGGGATCTGGATTATAAAGGTAAATTGTAATGCTTGGCAAATGTATGCACGGAGCTCCAAGTAGCAGCCTCTAAAATGTCTTTGGTAGCCACTCCTCGTAGAAAAGCTGTGGTAGTGGCTGTAGCCCTTGTAGAGTGAGGCCTGATGTTTTCTGGAGTTTTCTTCCCATGGTAGGAGTAACAAAATCTAATGCAATTTCCTATCCACTTAGAGATTGTCTGTTTTGAAATTGCTTTTCCTTCCATTCCTGTTGCATATGCTACCAGTAGCTGGTCAGTTTTTCTATTGCTCTTGGTCCTGTCCAGGTAGTAACGTAATTGCCTATGTACATCCAAGGTATGCAACAGTCTTTCTCCCCTGTTCTGTGGGTTGGGGAAGAATGTAGGTAGGTGGATAGCTTGATTTAAAGATACCCTGGAGACCACCTTTGGCATAAAAGTAGGATTAGTTCTCATGGACACTCTATCTTGATGGAAGATCAGGAAGGGCTGTACTGCCATTAATGCCTGTAGCTCAGATACCCTTCTTGCTGAAGTGATTGCAAGCAGGAAAGCAGTTTTCCATGATAAGTATTGTAATTCTGCTGTTGCTGCTGGTTCGAAAGGAGGGAGTGTCAACTTTTCTAGCACAAAGTTCAAGTCCCATGCTGGCAATGGTGGCTTCCTAGGTGATTTTACATTTTTAATTCCTCTCAGAAACTGCCTGAGCAGAGGATGTGAGAAGACTGGAGGATCCAAGTTGTATTCTGCTGAAATAGCTGATGCATGAATCTTAATGGAAGAATAAACCAGGCCGTTGTTGAAGAGCTCTGCCAAGTATTCCAGGATGTTAGCTATGTTTACCAGTGACACATTCTCTCCTTTTGCAGTACTCCAAATGAGATATCTTTTCCATTTTGCTGAATAATTTTTTCTTGTTGAGGGTCTGCGAGCCTCCAAGATAATGTCTTTAACTCTTTGAGATAAATCTGGGTTATTTGGTCTTATGCAATGTTCCAGGCAGCCAGCTGCAGTGTTTTCAGGTTTGGATGCAGGGTTTTGAAGTTGTTCTGTGTTAACAGCAAGGGAACTAGGGGCAGAGGCCATATTTGTTCCTGAGACATACTCCTCAGTAATGGGTACCAATGTTACCTTGGCCAGTCTGGAGCTATCAGGATGATCCTTGGACGGTCTTCTTTGATCTTCAATAGCACCTTGTACATCAAAGGAAGAGGTGGGAATGCATATGCTGTCAGGTTTTTCCAACTGAAAGATAGGGAGTCCACTTTCCAAGCAAGTGGGTGGTACGTCCTTGTGCAGAATTTTTTCAGTTGGTGATTGTGTGGGGATGCAAATAAGTCTATTTCTGGTAGTCCCCATTTCCCTGTAATGGTTTTGAAGATGTCCGGATGCAGCATCCATTCGTGGGCATCCGTGGTAGTTCTGCTTAGGATGTCTGCTAGTATATTTTCTTTTCCTGTCACAAAAATTGCTTGTAAGTGAATGTTGAAGCTCAGTGCCACATTCCAGAGGTCCATTGCCATCCGGCATAGAGGGTACGAATGTGTGCCTCCCTGTTTGTTGATGTACCACATAACTATGGTGTTGTCCGTCCTTATCAGCAGTTGACCCTGTTGAAGAAATGGTCTGAATGCCTGAATTCCCAGTTTTACTGCCAGCATTTCCTTTTGATTTATGTGTAGGTGCAGCTGGACTTGAGTCCATAAGCCTTGTATGCACTTGTCCAGCATGTGTGCCCCCCAACCGAGGTCTGAGGCGTCTGTTGTGATGGTCTGGCTTGGTTGAGTGCTGTGGAAGGGCAGTCCCTTGTTTGATTGACAGGCCTGAGCCCACCATTGGAATTCTTGCTTCAGGCATGGAATTATTGGAATTTGGGTTTCTAGTCTGTGCTTGTGCTGAGACCATAAATTCCTTAGGTACCACTGTAACTTTCTCATATGTAGTCTGGCACGTGGAATCAATATTATGCAGGATGCCATGTAACCGAGAGCTTGCAGGACTTTTCTTGCTGTTAGCTGGTTCTGCTTTGTTAATGCCATGAAGTAGAAAGGGAGTTGCTCCTGTTTTTCTACTGTCAGGAATGCCATTTGTTTTGATGTGTCCAGATCTGCACCCAAGAAGGTTATCCTTTGGGATGGTATCAGCCTTGACTTTTTTATATTGACTTTGTATCCCAGGGCTTGTAGTAGATGAATGACCCTTTGCAAATCTTTTGTTAATTTGTTTTTGTTGTCCGCTTGTAACAGGCAGTCGCCCAGGTAAGGGTAAATTTGAATTCCCTGAAGCCTGCAATGAGCAATTACTGATGCCAGGCATTTTGTGAATACTCTGGGCGCAGTAGATAAGCCAAAGGGCAATGCTGAGAATTGATAATGCTCTGATCCTGCAAGAAATCTGAGGTATCTTCTGCAATTTGGTCGTATGGGGACGTGCAGGTATGCCTCCTTGAGATCTAGAGTTACCAGCCAAGACTCCTTGCCCAGCATGGGAAGAAGCTGCTGTAGGGTCAGCATTTTGAATTTTGGAACAATGAGGTATGTGTTTAAAGCGGACAGGTCGAGAATAGGCCTCCATTGGTCTTCTTTTCTTGGTACCAGGAAGAGTCTGGAATAAAATCCTTGCCCTTGTTCCATAGATGGCACCCTTTCTACAGCTCTCATCCTTAGTGAGTGAGTTATTTGTTCTAGAGCTTCTGTCTTCTGATTTGGAGGTAGGTTTGGCATTCCTCTCTTCCTTGGTAGAGTATGGAAGTGAAACCTGTAACCTTGGTCTATTGTCTGTAAAATCCATTTGTCTCCTGTGATGTAATGCCAGTTTACTGAAAATAAGGCTAGCTTCCCGCCTAAGGGGTCCTCTAGTTGTTCCCTGGTAGGCGGTGCCAGAGCCAAGTCACTGTGATTGTCCTGTGGAAGTGGTGGTGGCTGGATCTGTGGCTGTACCTCGCTGGTTGTTAGCCTGCCACTGACGTCCCCTGTAGGAACCTCTGGATTGACCCCTGCCTCTTGAGCATCTATTCCTGCCTCTCGGAGCTCTGGAGGTGTCTGGAAAGGACCAATTCTTGGAAGGCCAGTTCCTGCTAAACCTTGGAGGCTGGACCTGCAAGAAATCCTTGACTGTCTGGATAGATTTTGCTTTCTCTTCCACCTTCTTCAACACCTGCTGTGCAGGGGAGCCAAACAAATTAAGCTTATCCATGGGAGCATCTAGGAGCTTTGATTTAACATGGTCTGGTAAGGACTGTTCTTTTAACCATGCATGTCTTCTGATCACTGTGCCAGTCATGGCTGATCTAAAGGAAGCCTCCAGTGCATCATAGCCGCATTTTAAGGAATGATTACTGACCTGCTGAATGTTATGTACCATTTCCTGTACAGATTTTTTGTCTAATGGTTCATCCGAGGACAGTTTTTTAGTTAACTGGTCTAACATAAATTCCTGATACTGAATCATATGGAATTGACAGTTCAAGGCCCTAGCTGAAAGAGTAGCAGAAGTGTAAACTTTTTTACCCCATCTCTAAGGCCCTAGATTCCCTTTCAGAGGGAGGGTTTTGGGAGAGGTAGCTGCTACAGCCTTGGGTCCCTGGGAGATAGTTTCGGGATCTGCAAAGGGCCTTATACAAATGATAATGTGTGTCCGAACCCTGTAGTACCTATCGGGCTTAGCAGGGGCCGGAGGAAGAGAATCAGGAGCAGTACAAGCATCATTAAAAGCATCATCCACAACAGTAAGTACTGGAGGAATGGCTAAAGGCCTATGCTGTGGCAAATGCAAAAAGGTTCTAAGCCTTTTCCTAGAGTCTGAAAAATCCTGGCCCTGCCATTGAAATTGTTCCCTCATAGCATGCAAGGTCTCCCCAAAAGAAAATTCCTCAGGCGGAGAGGCAGAAGGAATGGACTCTTCTGCATCAGAGTCCTCATAAGGAGAAAAAGGGGCCTCTGGAGGGTTTGAATTATCTGATTCATCAGAGGAGCCATCTGAAGAAACTGGCTCAGGGGGCTCTACTCTAGTCCTCTTCTCTGGAGGAGGGAGAGAGGCCCTGTCTAGATGTGGTTGGGATCCCCGGATCAAAGAAATGAGATCCTCTGCTAGACTAAGCATTTGTGAACTAGAACTGGGCCTGTGAGAGGGGGTCTTAGCAGGCACAGTTTTGGTAGTTTTTGCTGCTTTAGCCCTGGCAAAGGCCTTAATCGACATGGATGCAGGAGGCCTAGCAGCTCCACGTGCAGGGGTAGAAATATCCAAAGGGATAGTATCGGATAAATCCTGTGAACCTGCAAGAGCAGGTGGGATTTCAGTAGCAGATACAGCCAAGCTGGATGAGGCCTCGGTAAGTGGCAAGCTTTCGGCCGAAGGAAGAACCGTGGACTCGGTTTCAGCCGAAACCGAGACACTCGAGGTTGGCTTAACCGCGGTTTCGGCCGAAACCGTGGACCGCGAGTGTCGGTCCTTTTCCTTGCGTTTTTTAGAAATTTGCGTAGTCGGAGTATCCGACGGCATAATGTAAGCAAAAGCGGAGCCGAAAAACTCTTCAGCAAATTCCGACCGACATCTAAGCGTTCGTCGGTAGAAAGAAGCACAGGCTAGACAAGCTGCTACGTCGTGGTCTGGGCCTAAGCAAGGTAAGCAGTAAGAGTGGAAATCTTTATGAGGTATTTGTTTCCCACAATTTAAACAGTTATTCACTTTTTCTGACATCGGCTGAGGCAAGAAAGAGTACCCAACGGGGTACTTAGCTTTTTAGACGTCTTCGGTACTTGTAGTAGTAATCTCTGGTTCTGACCGACCGGCACTTGCGAACAGCTTCTGCTTCGGGCGCCACGCGGCAAGAAAGACTGAGGAAAATGGCGTCGGCTGATGCCTATATACCCGAAGAACTGCAGCTATGACGTCGGGTGAAGTGCGACACCAGCCGAGGCCAGACCCAGACTTTGGAATCCGGCCGACCGAAGGGCTGCCCGACGACAGGACAACCCATTTGTAAGGACTGCAGATGCATCCTTGAAGGACATCTGGTTGGCACTCTATTAAATTCAAAAGAGAAAAAATGGATTATTAAGTTAGGTGGTCTTTTCCCACCTGGACTGAATGACAAATTGTAGCTTTAACCAATCACTTTTGTGTGCAGTGTATTTAATGACAGCTCTGATTGTGCTTATTTCACACTGAAGAAGGCTGTGTATAGTGTACCAGCCGAAACCTGTGCAGTTTTGCTGTCCTTTTTATAATAAATTATCAGTTTTTCATTGGGTCATGTTATGCTGGCTTTTTGTTTTTTGAAAGGCTCCACTGCCATAAGGGCCTGTAATAATTCAGATATCCTTTCTTGCGGAAGTGCTTGCTAAAAGGAAAGCTGTTTTCCAAGACAGAAATTTTAAGTCTGCAGTAGTAGCTGGCTCGAAAGGAGGTAGAGTGAGTCTCTCCAAAACAAAGTTAAGGTCCCAAGCTGCGGTTGGAGCTCTCCTGGGTGGTCTCAATTTTTTTGCCGCTCTGAGGAACTGCTTGAGCAGTGGATGAGAGAAGAGGGGAGGTTCTGTGTTATAATAAGCTGAAATGGATGAGGCGTGAATTTTGATGGAGGAAAAAGACAGGTCCTTGTGAAGCATCTCAGTTAAGTATTGTAAAATCTGAGGTACATTGGGCGCTGCTGTGCTCATTCCTTGAGATTGTTTCCAGGCACAGAATCTTTTCCATTTTTCAGCATAAGATTTTCTAGTACTAGGCCTTCTTGTCTCTAAAATGATATCCATCACAGGTTTACTGAGGGATGGTACTGAAGAGATTAGGTAATTAGCCAGGCTGATAGGTTCAATGTTAGAAGCTGAGAGTGCAGAATCTGGTTCTCCCGCTGAGACAACAGGGAAGGAGTCTGAGGCAGGTGCCATGGGGATAACCATGACAAACTGTGCAGGAGGGGGTACCAGAGTTGGCGTGGCCAGTCTGGAGCAATCAAATTCATCCTTGGTTTGTCCTGTTTGATTTTCAGTAGTACTTTGGAGGCTTGTTTGTGGGGAGTCCTTGTGCAAAATTTGTCCAATTGGTAGTTCTGGGGAGAGGCAAACAGGTCTATATCTAGGCTCCCCCATTTGCTTGTCAACATGTGGAAAATCCTTTGTTCCAGTCTCCACTCATGGTGATCTTGAAGGAGACATACCGAATATTCTGGAGAAACATGAACTCATGTGGCAATTAAAGCTGAACTCTTTTAGGAAGCCTGGGCTAAACTACTACTGTTCAATTAAAAGTGCACTGGAACTTAGAAAATTGCCACATTGTTTACATGACTAATTGTATTTTATTTTATTCTACCAGTTGGTTTTAAATACAATTTTAAATCAGTTGTTTCCATCATACATACATACATTTTTTCTTTTTTCTTTTTCTGGTTCTTTTTTCCACTTTATTCAAAATGATGTGCAACAACAATACTAACTAATTATAGAATTATATATATTTTTATAGATAGTTTTTAGGGTTCTTGTACACAGACCTGAAGAGGTCTAGAAGGACGAAAGTGATCTTTGTTAACAATAGATTATGAAAATAGAAATTGATTTTTACATGCAGAATGTATATATATATATATATATATATATATATATATTTATATATATATTTTTTGATTGCCAAATGAACTAAGGTTAATATATTTCCAGCCATGTAGTATATTGTCTTGGATAAAATCACAGATTTAATAATCTACTTAATAATCTGGTTAAATAAGAGGTACCATATCATTATAAATTTTATTTAAAGTACATAACGGTGGCCTAATGGTTAAGGTGTTTGCCTTACAAACACAAGGTGCAGGGTTTGAATCTCACAATGGATAATTGGCTAGGCTTAAAATGGCTTGCAAGGGCAGTTAGCCTAGTACTAACCTATGAACCTATGTGGGTCCATGAGGTTTCTGCTTAGTCCGTCTCCCAGTGTATTTAATTTTCCTGGCAGGAATTGAGCTTGTAGGTGCACTTGGTAGCTCAAGGCTGTGTTCCACAATGCCATGGCTAGTCTGCAGAGGGGGTAAGAATGTGTACCCCCCCCTGCTTGTTTATGTACCACATAACAGTGGTGTTGTCCGTTACCATTAGTTGTCCTGGAGGAATGTGGTCCTTGAAGGCTGTCAGAGCATTCTGTACAGCTAACATTTCTTTTTGATTGAAATGCAGGTGCATTTGACTTGGGTTCCATTTGCTCTGAATGCACTTCCCTGCCAGGTGAGCCCCCCATGCATGCGTCTGTTGTTAGGGTTTGGGCGGCAGAGGGTAGTGTGAAAGGTAGTCCCTTGTTTTGGTGGCAGGCCTCAGCCCACCAAAGGAACTCTAGGCGTAGGCAAGGTACGATAGGAATCATTGCTTCTACATCCTGAGAATGTTGACACCATAGGCTTTTTAGATACCACTGTAGTTTCCTCATATGCAGTCTTGCATATGGAATTAGAAGAATGCAGGAGGCCATGAACCCCAGGGCTTGTGGTATTTGTCTTGCAGATAGCAGGGCTTTTGTGGCCACTTGTTTGAAGTAGGTTGTCAAATGAATTTGTTTCCCTGGCGTGAGGTAAGCCATCTGGGAAGTTGTGTTCAAGCTTGCTCCCAGGAATATAATTTGTTGACAGGGTACCAGGTGGGATTTCTTTTCGTTTATGGTGTACCCCAGACAAGTTAGAACCCTTTATACAAAGGCCAGATGATTCAAAAGTATGTCCTGGCTTTCTGCCTGAATTAGACAATCGTCCAATCATGGGTACATTTGAATATTTCTTTGCCTGCAAAATGCAATAACTGGAGCTAGGCACTTTGTGAACACCCTGAGCACAGTAGATAAGCCAAAGGACAGTGCAGAGTACTGATAGTGTGTGTAGCCCGCTTTGAAGTGTAGGTATCTTCTGCAAGATTCCCTGATTGGGATGTACAGGTATGCTTCTTTTAAATCTAGTGTTACTAACCAGGCATCTTTGCCCAGCATAGGAAGTAATTGGTGAAGAGTCAGCATCTTGAATTTTGGAATCTCCAAAAAGGTGTTTAGAGTAAACAGGTCCAGGATAGGATGCCATGAATGGTCTTTTCCGGGTACCAGGAAAAGTCTTGAGTAGAAACCTTGTCCCTTTTCCTCTTCTGGTACCAGTTGAATAGCCCCCATGCTTAAGAGAGACAGCACTTCTTTTTGAGCCTCTGTCCACTGATTTGGGGACAGGGCTGGCCATCCGCTTGGTGTTGGCAACGTGTGGAAGTGAAATCTGTATCCCTGGGACACTATATTTAAAACCCATTTGTCCTGGGTAATGAGTTCCCAGTTCTTTGCATGAAGAGCAATCTTTGCCCCCAAAGGGGTAGTAAGTTGATAAGTGTTTGGAAATTTTAAAAGGAAGTCATTGAGACAGTTTACCATAGGGGGAGTCTTATTACTCCCAGATTTGGAAGTGGAGGCCACCCCCCCCCCCCCCCACAGCTTAATCCTGTGCGTCCTCTGGGACTGAAACCTGGGTTTTTTGCTGTGCCTGGGTTTGGCTTGAGAAGACCTGGAAGGGGCTGGAAAGGACCAATTCTTAGAGGGCCAGTGCCTACTAAATCTAGGAGGCTGAACTTGTAAGAAATCTTTAACAGTTTGCATAGATTTAGCTTTATCTTCCATCTTTTTAAGAACTTCCTCAACCTGGTTGCCAAACAGGCAGTCCTGATTTAAGGGAACATCCAACAATTTAGCTTTAACATAATCAGGCAAAGATTTTTTCTTAAGCCAAGCATGCATTCTGAGCACAGACCCAGTAAAAGCGGCCCTGCAAGATGCCTCTAATGAATCAAAACGACACTGCAAAGTATGTTTTCCAACTTGTTCAGCAGAATACATTAAATCCTGTAATTCTTTACTTTCCACACAGTCGGGAATCAACAACGTTTTCTGTTTAAGCAATCCAATAACATGTTGCTGATACTTTAACATATGAAACTGGCAGTTTAAAGCCCTAATGGCCAAGGTTGCAGAAGTGTAGACCTTCTTACCCCATCTATCCAGCACCCTGGAGTCTCTATCAGAAGGGGTAGGATTTTTAGCAGTAAAAGCCTTAATGCCCTTGGGCCCCTGTGAAATAGTCTCTGGATCCGCAATAGAATTTTTAAAAAGGAACTTGTGTGACTCAGGGACCCTGTAGTATCTGTCTGGTTTTCTGGGAGCAGGAGGCAAGGAATCAGGGGCCGAACTAGATTCTGAAAAAGCATCATCAACAATGTCTAGTACAGGAGGAATAGCTAAGGGACTATGCTGAGGTAGGAGTAAGAAATCCCTAAGCCTC
Organism: Protopterus annectens; assembly: GCF_019279795.1. NCBI lineage: Eukaryota > Metazoa > Chordata > Ceratodontiformes > Protopteridae > Protopterus > Protopterus annectens. The sequence goes on from NC_056728.1 coordinate 1,766,333,288, forward strand.
TTTTTTGAATCAGAAAAATCCTGGCTTTCCCAATGGAAATGCTCCCTCAGAATACGTAGGGTTTCCCCAAAAGAAAAATCTTCTGGAGGTAAAGCAGAGGGAATGGAGTCCTCTGCATCAGAATCCTCATAAGTAGATAAGGGCAAATCCAGATCATCAGAAGAATCAGAAAAAACAGAATCCTGGTCAAAAGATTCATAAACCACTTCAGTCCTAGCCCTCTTAGAAAGGGGGGAGGGGGGTTGGCTACCCCTGATTAGAGTTATTAGATCTTCAGCCATTCTCATCATTTGTTTTTTGGGCATAGAGGCCTGAGCATGTGGCCTGGGCATCAGTTTTTAGGCATGGTTCTAGATTTAGGCCTAAGAGAAGAAGGAGGCACCGGTTTAATATGCAAGTCCGTAGGCCTGAATACACCCTCAGAAGCCGTTGCCTGCACAGCGGCTCCGGACTCATCCAAGGTAGAGACATCCGTGGGTTCCATAGCTGAAGCATTTTGTGGCATACCAGACTCCAAATGGGTCTCAGTAGAGGCCTGAGAATCAGAAGTAGTGGGAATCAGGGGCTGCGAAAGCACCTCACTGAGTATTGGCGAACTGGCGACTGGCTTAGGAGAAGCGTCGTTGGCAGTTTTGGACCTCGGCGGCCTGTCTCTGTCTTTAACTTTGCATTTTTTTGGAATCCCGGAAGTCGGATGGCTAACCGATGACATTTCTGGATAATTAAACTGAGAACCGAAATATTTAGAAGCAAAAACATACTGACAATGGATAGTGCACTGATTAAATAAAGCACAAAACTGACAGCAAGGCACGTCGTGGTCAGGGCCTAGGCAAGGATTACAGTACGAATGAAAATCTTTATGAGGTATTTGCTTTACACAAGTAATGCAATTATTAACTTTTACTGACATCGGTAAGGAGCAAGAAAACATTTCCCCAACGGGGTACTTAGCTTTAGTTGAAGACTTTGGTTCTGAAACTCTAAAATGAAAATTTCAGGAGTCGTCTGACCGGCACTTGCAAACTGCTTCAGGCACTGCACGGCAAGAAAGACTGATGTAATGGCGTCGGCTGCATGTTTTATACCACTGCCGACCTGATGTCATGGAAGAAGGGACAGCAACCGACGCAGGACCCAAGACTTTGTTAATGAGGCCAACTGAGGGCTTCCTGCAAGCAGATAACTCAAATGTAATGACTGCAACAGTGAAACACGAAGAACATCTCCTTGGTCCTGTGAAGGTAGAAACAAAGATCTCCACGTACGTCTAGAAGACGAATGGTATATTCTCCTTTATTTTCCAATTTGGAGAAGAAAACTGGCAAACTGATCACTTGATTGATATTGGATTCAGAGGCAACGTTTGCTAAAAAGGAAAGATTTCTGTGTAAAGTAACTGTCTTTCTGAAAGATCAGATACAGTGGTTTGGAAGATAGTGCTTGCAGTGCAAATACTCGCCTTGCAGAAATAATAGCTTCCAGAAAGACAGTTTACCAGGAAAGTAACTTGACATCTACTTTAGCTGATGGTTCAAAAGGAGACTGTACTAAAGTTTGCAAAACCACTTTGCAAAACCATGGTAAGGTCCCAAGGAGAAGTAGGGTCCTTTATGGGAGGTCTAAGTAGAAAAGTACCCTTAAGAAAAGCCTTGCCAAAGGGGAAGCATCATCGCCGATGTGAAAGTTGGAGATGGCTGCTAATGCTAACTGAACTTTAACAGTGGAAAAACTTGCCCCTCCTTGAAATATTGAGGCAAGAAAATGTAGAATAGTTGAAACTGGACCAGTGAAAGGATCTAACTTTCTCTGATGAGTCCAAATAGAAAACCTTTCCATTTACTTTTGTAAATCTTCCTAGTCAAAGGTTTATGAGATGAGGCTAGGACTTTTTGAACTGCGGAGGAACGCCTGGAAAAAGTCTAGCCATCACTGGAATTGGAGAAACCATGCAGTCAGCTTGGGGCCTGCATTATTCAGGTAAATGTGCCCTAACAGGTGAGATAAGAGGTCTGGACTGGGATCCAGTGTCTAAGGAGGATATATTAGGTAACACCAAAGGAAAAGGAACCACATTTGATGAGTCCAGAAAGGAGCAATAAGGATTATTGAGCTCTTCAACCAAAGTGCTTTCTGAGCAAACTTGGGGATGAGAGGCAGAGGAGGAAAAGAATAAAGGAGACCAGGGGAACAAATATGGACTACACCATTTCTCAGTGACTGCCCCTGAGGTGAGATAAGGGCAAAGAACCTGCTGCATTTGTTGTTGAGGGGAGATGCAAAAAAGTCTCAGCAAAGTTGACCCCATTGTGGAAGATCATGTTTGCCACTGATTTATTTAGAGACCACTGGTGAGGCATAATAATTGTCCTGTTAAGTTTGTCTGCTCTAATTTTGGATTTCCCTGGTATGTATATCACTACAAGAAAGTGGTTGGATGAGACTGCCCATTGCCACACTCTCACTGCTTTTCCACAAAGGGGGTAGGACCTGGTTCCTCCCTGCTTGTTGACATACTAGACTACTGACATGATGTCCATCTGTAGTACAATAGTCCCTAGAGGTAAAAAGCTCTGAAAGTCCTGCAACACTATAAGCATTGCTCTCATTTCTAGGATATTGCTATGCAAATTGGTCTCTTGTGGGGACAACGTGCCTTGAACAGTCCTTCCCAAACAATGACCCCCCCCCCCCCAACTGGGAGGCATCAATAGTCAGTGTGGCATTCAGGGGAAGAAAGATAAATGGATGTCCTAGACCCATCCCCTAGGAAGGAATCCACCAAAGCTGAGACTTTCTGCAAGCTTGAGACAGTTTTACTGAATGTTTTAAGGGGTGCTGATAAAAGGACCACTGAACTGCTGGAGTCCAATGAAGAATTCTAATGTGGAGGCGAGCAGTGGGAATTAGACTAATTGCAGCAGCCACTGACTCTAGAGCTTTGAGGGCTTGTTTTTCTGGGGGAGAAGTAAAAGAAAGCATCTGTCTGACATACATCTTCAATGTTAGAACTCTGTTTTGGGGCAGAAAGGCTAGGGAATTGACTGCATCCAAATGAGCCTCTATAAACTCCAAAACTTGGACTGGTTGGAGTTTTGATAATCTCTGGCCATTAGAAGCAGGTGTCTCGTTGGTGCAGTGAGAAGCCAGTCATCTAAGTATGGAAACACTCTGAATCCGAGCAGTCTCATGTGAGCTGCTACTGTTGACATCCACTTTGTGAACACCCTGGGAGCTGTGGAGAGACCAAATGGCAGAGCTCTGAATTGGTAATGGCTGGCTACCAGCCAGAAGCATAGATACCTTCGAGAGTGCCTGCTCATTTTGATATGATAGTACACATCTTGAAGATCGACTGAGCACATCTAATTGTCCTTCTGTAGGAAAGATAGAATGGGCTGAACCGTGACGATCCAGAATTTGGAATTCTTTACAAATCAATTTAAATAACAGAGATTCAATAAAGGTCTCAGGTCCCCTGTCTTTTTTGGCACTAAATGAACCTTGAGTAAATTCCAAATCCTGTTTGGTCTGGAGGGACCTCTTGGAATACTCTTCTGTCTAGCAGCTTTTGTATCTCTTGAGCTGCTAGCTCCCTCTGATTGGGTGGAACATCATGAAGCCTTTTCCTCTTTTGTATGGGAATTTGTAAAAAGGGAATGCAATAACCTATGGATATGATCCTTTGCACTAAAGTGTCTTTTGTGATGGCTATCCAGCCTTTTTGGTGCAAAGATAAGCATCCCTGACAGTCAGGCAACTTTTCAGAAATGCTGGATCAGTCTGAGAAGGAATCTCCAAGATCCTAGGTTCTGTGGACCCCTCTACTGCATGGGCAATGTCTATCACTGTAGTTATTTTGCCTTCTGGGGGGAAATCCCCGCATGATTCCTAAAAAGGACCTTCAGATTTTCAGAAACACATCATTTTCCCAGAGTGTTGATTATTATAGAAATAACTCCGTAGGTTAGAAAAGTGAATTCCGAAGGCAGACAAGGTCTTTCTGTCCCTTTCACTGTGGAAGAGAGTCTTTAATGGATGGCCCAAACAAAGAAGTTCCATCAAAAGAAGCAAGGACGAATGACATCTTGAAGGGCTCTGCAAAATCACACAACTGCATCCAGGCATGTCTCCTCATGGCTATGCCTGAACTGACTGCCCTATAGGTACCTTCAGCTGTGTGCGAGATTAACCTCATGGATGCATTTGTTACAGATTATAGAGCAGCCATCCATGAAGGAAAAGACTTCTGTTCCCCTGAGGATATGGACCTTGGGGCAGAATTAGAGAGTTCCTTTACTAAGGCCCTCTGTAATCTGGTGAAATGTGTCAGGTAACTCAGCAATCATAGGGCAATTTTTGCTAATGCATACACTCGCTTCCCAAACCTGTCCAATGCCCTAGACTCCCTGTTAGGGGGATGGATATTGGAGTTTTGTTCAGCTAGCTCCTTCTTGGTGGCTGTTGCAACAACCATGGCATTTACAGGAATCCCTTTAGTCCAGCACTATCAGCAGGAGCACTTAAAATTTTGTCCTGGTACTTGGGGATTGGTTCCAGAGAGTCCAGTTCCTTCCATACCCTGCAGGGTGACAAGGTCTTTAAGCTCATCCATGGGGTGGGGGTGGTAACCCAAGACATAGATGGTCCAGACCCAAAGACTTCCAGGAACACAGATTCCTCCTGGGAAGAGCTCGGGGAAGACAAAACACCTTTATGGCAAAGGATTTCTAAGATGTCTCCAAATGAGATATCCTAAGATGAGATCAGGGAAACCCTTCCCCTTCATCAAAATCCGTGTCTTCTCTGAGAGATTCCTGCAGGGAATATATGTGCCTTCTATTGCACGACCTCTTCCAAGGGACCTCCTCAGTGAGGTGTTCTGATGAGGTATCAGAAGAGGAGGGGAGTTTCTGAGTGGGGACAGACCAGAAGCTCATACAGGCTTGGCTGTCCCTGAGGGGAAAGATGAGCAGACTCAGACACAGGATTTGAAGCGGGAACAAAAGATGGATCAGATGGTGGAAGAGTCGAGGTAACTCTTGGATGACAGAAAACCTTTCCACCACTTCAAAGGCAGAAGGAGAAGAAGAATCCAAGGACAATCCCCTCAGAGCAGAAGCTCTCAGAGCAGACAATCCTGGGCCCTCCCAGACCCTCCACTTCAAAGGAGGAGTTACAGCCGGGCTGTCCAGTTACAAAGTTCCGAGTGTAAGCAACTTCTCCGAGAACTTCGGAGTCAAATTCAACATCTCTGATCAGATGCAGACACTTTGGCTCAGAGAACCATCACTCTCCAAGGGGATCAGAGACAACCACATCATGGATATTGCTGGAGTGGAAGACAAAGGAATCTTCAGATACTACACCTTGATTCTCGGGGATCTCAGACCCAAGGGCTCCAAAACCGAAGGCCGGATCAAAGAAGAAGCAACAACAGGCTGACAAGAGGTTTTATGGCTCATGGAGCCGATGAGAGATGTTGACGGTAAGACCCCCATCTGGATCTGATCTGGATCTGTGTTCTGAGGAATTTTCTCATCATTCTGTCCACCTCCACCTCAGACAGACTTTGGTATGACCTAATGGAGGAGGATGTGGATGGTGGCCTTGAAATCTTTTATGTCTCCTACAGAAAGGGAAACCTCAATATGGGTGACACCAGTTCAGGAGAAAACCTCAGACTACGGAGCTGAGGGGATGGAGATGCAATGTGTTTCAAATCTGCAGGCTTAGGATCTGAGATCTTAGGAATCTTCCTGGGTGGCTCCAAAGGAAGAGAAGTCTTTGGAGACTGGACAGGAGAGTGTCTGTGGTGCTTCCTGGGCTGCTTAGACTTTTGTATGGGGGGCTGAAGATGCAGATGTTGGTAAAAGACCTTTCAAGACAAGTTTATTTCACCTGTCACTAACAGCCCTAGAGTTAAAGGCCACACAGATGGAAAGGGAGAGTCCAAATTTGATGGGCCTAAGCAATAGATGCACTCTCCGTGGGCATCAGAATTGAGAATCTTAATGCCCACAGGAAGTGCACTTCTTAAAACCAGTAGGCTTGTCAGCCATACTGGAAGTAAAACAGGATCACACAACTACAAACAACAAAACCATTTAAACACAAGAATAAACTAGCTTGTAACTACTTATTTTCTTTTATTCTTTTTTTATAAAAGGGGAGAGAAAAAAGAAAGGAAAGAGAATATACCAACAATGATAATAGTAGACTACCTCAAAGTGAGATAAAGACAAAAAGACTACCAATTATGGTAGAAAGGATACCAAGACAAAAAACTTGTTAAACAGTAGGGAGACCTATAAAGGAGAAACTTAATAAAACTGAGAAGGATTAATAAAGTGGAAAATTTTAGCAAAATAAGCTTATAAATTCACTCATGAAACCATTAGAGCTCAAGAGAATGCAATCCCACCTTAGCCTGAAGAGTGGCAAATGAGATCTGAGGTACTGCAGTGGTCAGGGACATTATGGGTAAGGGAGGAGCTCAAGAGCTGGATCCTAAAATCTACAGAAGATGGCAGTCTCGGATCCAAACCCACACGTTGAGGAACGAATGAAAATGACATCAGATTCTTAGTTTCCCTGGATAGCTTGCCCTTTCATCACACTTTTTGATCACCTATCCCAATCCCAATCCAAGGAAGAATTTAAAATCACATTTTTTTACATCATCTGGGAGGTTCTGAAAATCCAGCCAAGCAAACGTCCATAAAACAGTATCAGTGGCCATAGCCCGTATCAACAGTCTTACACACATTGCAAACAATGACTAGTGACCTGTGCAACAGAAGAAACCAAATTATTTAAAGCAGCTATTTCTTCACAAGAAGAAACTGTAAACATTTCTCATGCTTTCACAATTTGTCAGAATAAACTAACACGAACCTGATAATGCTAAATTCTGAAAATTAAAGTAGCAGAAGTATACACTTTTTCCTCATACCTATCAATAATTTTCCTCTCCTTATAAGAAAAAATAGGATTAATTAAGTGCTTAGCAGAAATGTTATCAAGTATGTCTGTAGCTGCTGGGTCAGGTGTATAAAAGTTTAAAATACTGAGGAAAGTTCAGCTGTGTAAAATATTACCATAATAGTAGATGTAATGAATACTGCAACAGTGAAGAGAAGGACAATAGGGATCCCCCTGCCAAGGGCAGTCCGATGTCCGGCCATTATAGCAAAGTCTTTAGATTGTAATGGGTATGTCATATGTCACACATATACTCCCAGCGCAGAGCATAGGGCATAAAGGTGACATTGGGACGCACCATCCTCAGAAGTGAAAAGTCCCAGTAGGAATGACAGTCCAAGGATATAAGTAGGTAGCAAGCACATCCAGAAGGAAAGAATCAGGGGGAGGAAGGACAGTGCAAACACTGTAACAGCAAAGAGAAGGACATCTACTGTTATGGTAATTACACAACTGTACTATGCCCTTCCATATCACTGTTGCAGTAAGTTTTACAATAGGGAGAGATCAAAAGCTCAGAAAAAAAGAAAAAGACTGGGAGGAAAAAGGGCCAGCAGACCCCTTAAGAAAGCCATGAAGAATACCCCTCGCAAAACCAGCTCTGGCCCTACAAATCACATCCAACATATAGTGCTTGGTAAAAGTATGCACAGAAGTCCAGGTAGCTGCCTGCAGAATAGAATTAGTATCCAAACCATTGAAAAAAGCACCAGAAAAAGCCACAGCCCTAGTAGAATGAGCCTTAATAAAAGAAGGAAGGCTCTTCCAATGAAAAGAATAGCAAAAAGAAATGGCTTTAGATATCCAAGAAGAAATAGTTTGATGAATACATTGATTAAGAGACAACTCATTAATCACCTTGGCCATAAAAGAAGGATTAGTACGAAGGGGAACCCTGTCCTTATGGAAAACTAAAAAAGGAGGAACAGCCATAAGGGCTTACAGCTCAGATACCAGTCTGGCAGAGGTAAGGGCCATAAGAACAGTCTTCCAAGAACAATGCTGTAAGGAAGAAGAAGCAGTAGGCTCAAAAGAAGCCTTAGTCAATTTTTCTAAACAAAATAAAGGTCCCAGGAAGCAGGGACAGGGTTCCTGGGAGGCCTAATGTGAAGGCTGCCTTCAAGAAACCATTTGGCCTCAAAACTAGAGGCTAAAGGGGAGACTCAAAGGCAGACAAGCAGAGATAGGTGACGTGTGATAGGTGGGCCTTAACAGAAGAACATGCCAATCTAGCACTGAGCAATTCACACAAGCAAGATAGAATCAAAGGAACATCCATAGTAAGTGGATCCAGGTTACGAAAAAGACACCAAACAGAAAACCTCTTCCATTTGGATAAATAACATTTCCTAGTATTGGGTTTCCAGGCCTCCTGCAAGACCTTAAGCATATCCTCAGAAAAAAGGTGTCTGTAGGAGATCAAAACCCTATCACCCACAGTCGGTTGAACAGTGGACAGGTGGGGATGGATGAGAGATCCCTTATCTTGTGTGAGTAGGTCCACCCTGGGAGGTGATGATTGTCCTTGACTAGATGCAGGAGAAGAGGGAACCAATGCTGTTTGGGCCAAAATGGAGTCACCAGCAAGATTTTTGGAGCATCCTGTTTTATCTTGAACAGGACTTTAGGAATGAGAGAAAGGTAAGGGAAGGCATAAAGAAAAAGAAGTTATGTACTTACCATAACAGTCTATCTGTACTGTCGATTTTTTCATTTCTCCTCACATATGGGTTTGGATCTGACTCAGCCGTTACTAAGCTTGTGGCACCAAAAAGCTCTTGGATATCTCCCCTTTACCCACAATGCACCTCTCCCTGTTGCTGCAGATCTTGTTTGCTAGGATTACTCCCAGAAGGAAGGAATATAGAAAGAAATTATTATACGAGATGATAGTAATTGTAAAGAGACCATTTCTGGTGTATGGGGAAGCTACAAAGAACCATAAGGGGGATTGGAAGGAGGGGTTGTGAGGAGAAATAAAATAATCAAAAATACAGATGGAACATTACGGTAAGTGCATAACTTCTCTATCTGACATTGTCAGTTTTTCATTTCATCCTCACATATGGGACAGAGTCCCTGGGTACCTTTATCCTGGGTGACTTCATGGAAGAATATTCCTCAGAACCCTCAAACCAAAGGAGGCTCTTCCCCTGGAGACCAAATCCAACTTGTAATGAGTGATATAGGTATGGTGATTTGGCCAAAATGGCCACTGCACAAATTTCATCGATGGATGCATGACTCTGAAAAACTGAAAAAGTTGCCATGGCCCTAGTTGAATGAGCCCGAACAGGTCTAGGAAGAGCTACACCTTGTCTGTTGCAGATGAACGTAATTCAATCAAATAGCCATTTCGCTAGAGTAACCTTGGACACTGGTCATCCTTTTCTAGGACAGGAAAAAGAAATGAACAATTAATCTGCCTTCCTAAATTCTTTCATCCTGTGCAGATAAATCCTAACTGTCTATGCATGTCCAATAAATGCAGTAAGTATTATCCTTTATTAGTGAAGTTAGGAAAGAAGACAGGCAAGTTAATGGTTCGACTGATATTGGTCTCAGAAACAACTTTAGGTGAAAAGGAAGGGTTGGTACGCAAGAAAACCCTGTCTTTATGAACAATCGGGTATGGGGCAGGCAGGATAAAGCCTGAATTTTGGATATTCTTCTAGTGAAATAATGGCTACTAGGAAAATGGTTTTCCAGGACAAAAAATTTATCCTACATGTCACTGCAGGTTCAAATGGGGGTTGAACTATAAAACGTAGCACCAAGTTAAGGTCACAAGGAGGAGAGGGATCTTTGTGTGGTGGCCTTAATAATAAAATCCCTTTCAAGAAGGTTTTGCAAAGCTTGTTTGAAATTAGTGACAAGTTATCATTCCCAACATGAAAAACAGAGATAGCTGCTAATTGTACTTTGATAGTAGAGGCTGCTGTTCCATTGTCAAAAAGATGAGTTTAAAATTCTAGAACGGAAGGAGAAGCTGTTGTAAGGATCTGCATCACGCCGAGTCCAGATTACAAACCTGCTCCATTTGCTCCTATGCAGCTTTTGAGTGGATTGCTTATGGGATGATAGCAAAATCTGATGGCTTGGGGAGGACAGCATAGGTTGTCTGGCTATAACTAGAATTTGAGGAACCAAGCCATCAGCTTGAGGTTGGACAGATTGGGATGAATCATTCCTGTCAAGTGTGACAGAAGATCTGGAGTGGGTTCTAGAATCCAGAGTTTTTCCCGTAAGTGAGGCCAAAGGAAGGGAAAACAGATTTCTCAAGGACAAAATGGCGCAATGAGGATTACTGCTCTCTTCAACCTGTTTGTTTTCTGGAGAAATTTGGGAATCAGTGGGGTGGGAGAAAGGTGTACAGGAGACCAGGAGGCCAATTAAGTGTGAGAGCATCCCTCAGGGATTCCTCTGTTGGGGGGAATTAGGGCAAAGTAGCTGCTGCATTTTTTGTTTAGAGGGGGATGCAAAAAGGTTGGAGCAGGGTTGGCCCCATCTGTGGAAAATTTCTCGGTCTAATTTCTGGTTGAGGGACCACTCATGAGGCATGAGAATGAATCTGCTCTACTTGTCCACAATCATGTTGGACTTTCCCCAGAATGTGCATTGCTGTTAGAAAACAACTGGATGAAATCGCCCACTGCCACACTCAGTGCTTCTTGACACAGGGATATGATCTGATTCCTCCTTGCTTTTTATGTATCAGACCACAGACACGTTTGATTCCCAAAGGAAGACCAGCCTGAAAGGCCTGCAACACTAGGAGCACTGCCCTCATCTCTGGAACATTTATGTGTAAATTGGCCTCATCGGGAGACCAGGTGCCTTGAACAGTCTTCCCTAGATAATTCTCCTCCACCCTATCCGGGAAAAGTCCATGGTCACCATGGCCTGAGGATGACAGGGAACAAAGGGTAGGCCTTGCGTTACCTGATCAGAATGAATCTACCATGATAAAGCTGTCCTGTAGGTGTCCATAATGAGTATCTGATAAGACATTGGTTGATGTATAATTGACCACTGTGCAGCTAGAAGCCACTGAAGTATGCGCAAGTGGAATCTCGCCAGCAGTACCAAGACTATAGCGGCTGCCATTGAGCCTAAATCCTGTAAGACATGATGTGCCGTTACCTTCCTGTTCTGAAGTAACTTGTGTGTTTGGCATCTGATTGTTAGCACTCTGGATTGTGGAAGTCTTGCAACCATCTGATTTGTGTCCAAAATTGCTCCTATGAACTCCAGTGTCTGAGAAGATGCCAAGTGTGACTTTTCATAATTTACTGTTATGCCTAGTTCTGTACAAATTTGGATAACAGAGCCTGTTGCCCAAATAAGTAGATGCCTGATTGGGGTGGAAATGAGCCAGTTGTCCAAATAGGGAAACACCCAGAATCCTTGTCATCTCAAGTGAGCCACTACCACTGCCATGTACTTGGTGAACACCCCGGGGGCTGTGGTGTGACCAAAGGGCAACATTCTGAACTGGAAAAGACTGGCTCCCAGCTGGAAGTGTAAATACCTTCTGGATCGCCTGTCCATTTTTATGTGGTAGTACGCATCCTGAAGGTCTATGGAGCATATCCAGTTATTCTGTTCCAAGAAAGGAAGTATGGACTGTACAGTAACATTTTGGAACTTGTGGGATTGAACTGACTTTTTTTTAACCGGTGAGATCCAGAATTGGTCTCCAGTCCCCTATTTTCTTTGGAACTAAAAAGAACCTTGAGTAAGCTCTGAATCCTCTTTGATCAGGGGGGACCTCTTCGATTACTCTTTTGCCCAGCAGTTTCTGAATTTGGATAACTGCCTGATCCCTTTGACTGGGTGGAACAACCAGAATTTTTCTGTTGGGGGGTGGATCTTGGGAGAATGGAATTAGGTATCCTCTGCACCCATAAATCATTGGTTATTTTTAACTAGGCTCTTCAGTACAGGGACAGTTGACCCCCTGATTGCCAAACAATGTATTAACCCTGGAAGAAGATGGAAACAACCCAGGAATTTGGGGTAGAGAAAAGAGGACTGTGACTGAAAAGATCATCATCATGAGGATGGCATAATGGTTAAGGTGTTTACTTTACAGACATAAGGTGCAGGGTTTGATTCTCACAATGGGTAACTGGCTAGGGTTAAAATGCCCCACAAGCACACTTAGCCTAGTACTAATCTATGAACCTATGAATAAAGAAGTTATGTACTCACCATAACGTTCCATCTTTGTTGTTCTTGAGCTCGCCTTCCTTCTTGCTGTTTGGGTTCGGAGCCAATCGTCGGCTCCGACTCGGCTGTATACTATAGCTCGAGAGATTTTATTGGCTCGAGGGTAGCCCCTATCCCAGCATACCCATTGGTAGTTACCCAGATCTTGTTTGTGATAACCCAACACTAGACCATATAAATAAATAAGAGATATATATACTCTACATATCCGATGACACCTGCATATGAAGGTGTGATCCCTCCACCAAACTAAAAATAGTAGACTGAGACTAACCATAAGGAATGATATAAAGAAAACCCAGCCAGTATAGCCAATAAAGTAAGGTATTCCTCTCAATCCTCCAGGAAGGGGGAAGGAGGGAGGGATGCAAGAAGGAAAGCGAGATCAAGGACAACAAACACAGAACATTATGGTGAGTACATAGCTTCTTTATGTAATGTCCATATTTCGCCTTCATTCTTGCTGTTTGGGACAGTGTCCCCAGCACCCAATTCTTGGGTGGCTCACTGGAAAAAACTCTTCAGGACCGTGGAACCAAAGAATGCCCTGTTCCGGGAGGCCACATCTACTTTGTAATGAGTGATAAAGGTATGACAATTAGCCCATGTAGCTGCTGCACAGATCAATTTCAAAGGCAATCTGGCTTGAAAGGTAATAGAGGTAGATAAGGCCCTTGTTTTGTGCCCTTTAATTTTTCCTGGAAGTGTTTGTTTACGCAACTCGTAGACATGCCTTATAGCATCTGAAAGCCACTTTGATAAAGACACCTTTGAGACCGCACAACCTCTTTTATTGTCTGCAAAGGATATGAACAATTGATCAGATTTTCTAAATTCCTTGGTCCTGTGTAAATAGAAACGTAACTGTCTATGAACATCCAATTGATGAAGCTTACACTCTGCCTTGTTGCCATGATTGGGGAAGAACACAGGAAGCTCTATGGATTGACTCAGTTTGTATTCAGAACATACCTTGGGTAAGGAAGAGGGCTTGGTTCTAAGAGAAACCCAATCTTTATGGAAAATCAAGGGGGATGAATAGATAAGGCCTGTAATTCTGAGACCCTTCTAGCGGAGCTAATTGGAAAGAACAGTTGTGTACACTTACCATAAATGTAGATGTTCAAGTGTATTCACTGTTGCAGTCATTACATTTGGGTAATCTGCTGGCAGGTTGCCCTCAGTCGGCCTGATTAACAAAGTCTTGGGTCCTGCGTCGGTTGCTGTCCCTTCTTCCATGATGTCAGGTCATCAGGGGTATAAAACATGTAGCCGACACCATTTTCATCAGTTTTTCTTGCCCCAGATGTCAGATGCCCCCCAAATGGGGAGTAAAATATATATATATAAATATATACGCATGTAATTTAGAACACAACAAACATACATGCAAATAAAAGCAAACACACCAAAAAGGCTTTTGAGCATAGTAAAAGAAGGAAGAGGTATAGTAAGAGAAAAACAGGGGGCTGACGGGTGGGTAACCCGGACTGCAACAGTGAATACACTCGAACATCTACATTTATGGTAAGTGTACACAACTGTACTATGTTCTTCCTGTTTCACTGTTGCAGTCATTACATGTGGGTAGAATCCCAAAGTTATGGTTGGAAGGATGGAATTATACAGCAGTAGGAGCAGCTATAAGGCCCTGCAGGGCAGCAGTGACAAAGCCTGCTCTGGATTTAGAGAAGAGAGGCAAATGGTAATGTTTGGTGAATGTATGAACTGAACTCCAGGTAGCAGCTTCTAGAATGTCTCTGGTAGGAACCCCTCTGAGAAAGGCTGCAGAAGTAGATGCAGCCCTGGTGGAATGGGATCTGATCCCCTTGGAAACAGGTTTACCATGGTGCATGTAGTTTGTAGCAGAAATGAATACAATGGCTTATCCATTTTGAAATAGTCTGCTTTTAAATAGCCTTTCCCTCTGCCCCTGCAGCAAATGCCATCAGTAATTGCTCAGATTTTCTTAGAGATTTTGTCCTGCTTAAGAAGAATCTTAGTTGTCTGTGTACATGCAATGAATGCAGAATCTGCTCACCCTTTTTCTGTGGATTGGGGAAAAAAGTTGGCAGATGAATGGACTGATTAAGAGCCACACTAGATACCACTTTAGGCATAAAGGATGGATTTGGTCCTGAGCGCCACTCTGTCTGGGTAAAAGATAATAAAAGGCTCCACTGTCATGAGAACCTGTAGTTCTGAAATCCTTCTAGCTGAAGTGACTGCTAAAAGAAAAGCTGTCTTCCAAGAGAGAAATTTTATGTCTGCAGTAGCAGCTGGCTCAAAAGGAGGTAGGTGAGCTTTTCCAACACAAAATTGAGGTCCCATGCAGGAGTTGGTGCTCTCCTGGGAGGTCTTAAATTTTTGGCTCCTCTGAGGTATTGCTTTAGCAGGGGATGAGGAAAGAGGGGAGGGCTATGTGTTGTAATGAGCTGAAATGGCAGAGGCATGTATTTTTATGGAAGAGAAATACAGGCCCTTGTGAAGCATCTCAGTTAAATATTGCAGAATCTGAGGAATATTGGGCATTGCTGTGCTTATTCCTTGTGCTTGGTTCCAGGCAAAGAATCTTTTCCAGTTATCAGCATAAGATTTTCTAGTACTAGGCCTTCTAGACTCCAAAATGACATCCATCACAGGTTTGCCGAGAGATGCAACCGATGAAATTAGTTGATTAGCCATGCTGTAAGATTTAGAGTTTGGAGATGAGTGTGCAGAATGTGATAGTTCTGCTGAGACAGTAGATAAGGTGTCTGAGGCAGGTACCATGAAGGAAGGTGTGACATATTGTGTAGGAGCGGGTACCAGTGTTGGCGAGGCCAGTCTGGAGCAATCAGAATCATTTTTAGTTTTTCCTGTCTGACTTTTAGTAAGACCTTGGAGAAGAAGGGGAAAGGCATAGATTGATAGGTTTTTCCAGCTGAAGGATACAGCATCCACTTTCCAAGCTTTTTTGTAATTAATTCTTGTGCAGAATTTGTCCAACTGATAGTTCTAGGGTGAGGCAAAAAGATCTATGTCTGGGCTCCCCCATTTGCGTGTCAACAAGCTGAAGATTTGTGGGTCCAGTTTCCATTCGTGTGGGTCCATAAGATTTCTGCTTAGTTTGTCTGCCAGAGTATTTTGCTTTCCTGGCAGGAATTAAGCTTGCAGATGTATTTGATAAGTCAAGGCCATGTTCCACAAAGTCAAGGCCATGTTCCACAAAGCCATGGCTACTCTGTAAAGGGGGTAGGAATGGGTACCAACCCTGCTTGTTTATGGACTTTGGTGCTGTCTGTCTTTATCAGTAGCTGTCCTGGATGAAGATAGTCCTTGAAGGCTGTCAGAGCATTCTGTACAGCTAACATCTCTTTCTGGTTGATATGTAGACGCATTTGATTTGGGCTCCATTGGCCCTGAATGCATCTCCCTGCCATATGCGCCCCCAAGCATAATCTGATGTGTCCGTAGTCAGGATTTGGGTGGCAGGGGGTCGGATGAATGACAGTCCCTTGTTTTGGTGACAGGTCTATGCCCACAATAGGAACTCTTGCTGCAGGCAAGGAATGAAAGGAATCATTGTTTCCAGGCTGTGACAATGTTGACTCCATAAGCTTTTTAGGTATCATTGAAGTTTCCTCATATGCAGTCTTGCATATGAAATTATTAGAAAGGAGGAAGCCATGAACCCCAAGGCCTGCAGAATTTGTCTTGCAGACAGCTGGGTTTTTGTGGCCTCTTGTTTGAAGTAAGTCATCAATTGAATTTGTTTTTCTGGCTAAGGTAAGTCATCTGGGCAGTTGTACTCAAGCTTGCACCCAGAAATGTAATTATTTGAGAGGGTACCAGTTGTGATTTCTTTTTGTTTATGGTGTACCCTAGACAAGTTAGAAGCCTTTTTACAAACGCCAGATGTTTCAGAAGAGTGTCCTTGTTTTCTGCTTGAATTAGACAATCGTCCAGGTAAGGATAAATTTTAATGTTTCTTTGTCTGCAAAATGCAATTACTGATGCCAGGCACTTTGTGAAGACCCTGGGCGCAGTAGATAAGCCAAAGAGCAGTGCAGAGAACTGGTAATGCAAATAGCCTGCTTTGAAGCGGAGGTATCTTCTGCAAGATTCCCTGATTGGGATAGGCAGGTAAGCCTCTTTTAAGTCTAGAGTTACCAGCCAGGCATCCTTGCCTAGTATAGGCAGTAACTCTTGTAGAGTCAGCATCTTGCATTTTGGAATGTCCAGGAATGTATTTAGAATGGATAAATCCAGAACTGGACGCCATGATTTGTCTTTTCTGCGTACCAGGAAAAGTCTTGAATAAAAACCTTGTCCCTTTTCCTTTTCTAGTACAGGTTGAATAACCCCCATATTCACGAGGGACATAACTTGTTTCTGGGCCTCTGCCCACTGATTTGGAGGCAGATATGGCCATCCGTTTGAGACTGGCAACGTGTGGAAATGAAATCTGTATCCCTGGGATACTATATTTAAAACCCACTTGTCCTGGGTAATTAGATGCCAATTTTGTGCATGAAGTGTCAGTTTAACCCCCAAAGTGGCTGCCAAAAGATATGTGCTTGGTGATGGCAGAGGAAAGTCACTGAGACTGTTTACCGTAGGGAGGTGCCTTGCTACTTCCAGATTTGGAGGTGGAGGCATCCCATTGTTTTGTTCTGTAAGTTCCTTGTGACTGAAACCTGGAGCCTTTGGAGTGTCTGGGTTTGACCTGAGCGGCTCTGGTGGGTACTGGAAAGGACCAATTCTTAGTAGGCCAGTGCCTTCTGAACCTGGGCAGCTGCACTTGCAGGAAATCTTTTACAGTTCGCATAGATTTAGCTTTGTCTTCCATCTTTTTCAAAACTTCTTCTTCCTTATTACCAACTAGACTGTTCTGTTGTAAAGGAGCATCCAACAATTTTGCTTTAACATGATCAGGCAGATTTTGTTCCTTGAGCCAAGCATGCCTTCTTATCACAGATCAAGTTATAGCGGCCCTGCAAGAGGCCTCCAAGGAATCAAATCCACACTGCAAAGTATGCTTTCCAACTTGTTCAGCTGAATGCAATAAATCCTGTAACTCTATTTTCCACACAGTCAGAAATCAACATAATTTTCTGTTTAAGTCAGCCTATGACATGCTGCAGATATTTAAGCATATGAAATTGACAGTTTAAAGCCCTGATTGCCAAGGTTGCAGACGTATAAACCTTCTTACCCCATCTATCCAGCGCCCTGGAGTCTCTATCAGAAGGGGTAGGATTTTTAGCAGTAGAAGCCTGAACACCCTTGGGACCCTGAAAAATGGTTTCAGGGTCAGCAGTAAGGTTTTTAAAAAGGATTTTGTGGAAGTCAGGAACCCTGGAATATCTGTCTGGTTTTTAAAAAGGAATTTGTGGGAGTCAGGAACCTTGTAATATCTGTCTGGCTTACTAGGAGCCGGAGGCAGGGAATCAGGAGCCATGCTGGATTTTGAGAAAACATCATCAACAATGTCTAGAACAGGAGGTATAGCAAAAGGCCTATGCTGAGGAAGAAGAAGGAAATCCCTAAGCCTCTTTTTAGATTCTCAGAAATCCTGACTCTCCCAGTAAAAATGGTCCCTTAAGGTACGCAAAGTCTCTCCAAAAGAAAAATCCTCAGGAGGAGAAGCAGAAGGGATGGATTCTTCTGCATCAGAGTCCTCATAAGGTGGAATAGATAATTCCTGATCAGAAGAGGAATCAGAAGAAATGGAAACCTGATCTGATGATTCATAATCAGTGCCTTGCCTAGGCCTCTTAGCAGGAGGGGGATGGGAACCCCTGATCAAGGTAATTAAATCCTCAGCCATTTTGATCATTTGGTTTTTAGGCATAGGGGCCTGTGCACATGGCCCAAGCATCATTTTTTTAGACAGAGAAGTTGATTCTGGCCTAGGTTTTGAAGATGACATTGGTCTTTAGGCCTGAAAACATCCTCAGAAGCTGGTGCTTGCTCAGCAGCTCCGGACCCATCTAAGGTAGAGACATCCGCGGGTTCAATACTTAAAGTGTCTCATGGCATACCAGACTCCGAATGGGTCTCAATAGAGGCTTGCGAATCAAAAGTAGCGGGCATCAGGGGCTGCGAAAGCGCCTCACTGAGTACCGGCGAACCGGCGACTGGCTTAGGAGAAGCTTCGTCATTTGTTTTGGACCTTGACGGTCTGCCTCTGTCTTTTTCTTTGCGTTTTTTGTGTATTCTGGTAGTTGGATTGCTAACCGACAACATTTCTGGATAGTTAAATCTTAAGCCAAAATATTTAGATGCAAAAATATACCGAGGCTTAACAGTGCTTGATTAAATTTAGCTCAAAACCAACAGCAAGGCACGTTGTGGTCAGGGCCTAGGCAAGGAATACAGTACAAATGAAAATCCTTATGAGGTATTTGCTTCCCACAAGTAATACAATTATTAACTTTTACTGACATCGGTAAGGAGCAAGAAAAAGTTTCCCCAACGGGGTACTTAGCTTTAGGTTGAAGACTTCGGTTCTGAAACTCGAAAATGAAAATTTCAGGAGTCGGCCGACTGGCACTTGCGAACTGCTTCTGCTTCGTGCACCGCACGGCAAGAAAGACTGATGAAAATGGCATCGGCTGCATGTTTTATACCCCTGATGACCTGACGTCATGGAAGAAGGGACAGCAACCGACGCAAGACCCAAGACTTTGTTAATCAGGCTGACTGAGGGCAACCTGCCAGCAGATTACCCAAATGTAATGACTGCAAGAGTGAAACACGAACATCCAAGAAAAGGGTCTTCCAAGTCAGAAATCTGAGAAGACAAGAAGCACAAGGTTCGAAGGGAGGAAAAATCAGAGCGTCTAAAACTAAATTTAGACTCCAGGGGGGAAAAGGTTCTCTTACTGGCAAGTCTTAATAGGGTAGTACCTCTTAGGAAAGCCTTGCATAACCTATGGGACATACTTGAAACCATTTCTCCCATATGACAATTTGAAATGGCAGCTAACTGAACTCAAGATAGTAGCTGCAGCTGCTCCTTGGTCAAATGTTTCAACGAGAAATTCAAGAATCTTTGAAATGGGATCAACCTGATTTTTGCCTGCCAAACATAAGAACCTCTTCCATTTACTAGCATAAAGTCTCCTAGTAGTGGGCTTATGGGATATAATCAAAATGTGCTGAACTGCTTGGGAAACATCGGGAAGCCTGGCTAAGACCGGAAGTGGAGAAACTAAGCTATGAGCTAGAGAGTTTGAATGGAAGGATGGAGAGCCCCTGATTGATGTCTCAAAAGATCTGGCACTGGGTCCAGGATCCAAGGCTCCCCTTGCAGGTGAGGCCATAGGAATGGGAACCATATCTGACGAGGCCAGTAAGGGGCAATAAGGATTAACTTGCAACCCAACAACTGTGCTTTCTGAAGAACCTTGGGGATCAGGGGAAAAGGTGGAAATGCGTAAAGCAGTCCCAGGGGCCACTCATGAATGAGTGCGTCCCTGGGTGACTTCTCGGTGGTAGGACCAGGGCAAAGTAGCTGCTGCATTTCTTGTTGAGGGGGTGGCAAATAGATCGCAGCATGGCTGGCCCCATCTCCGAAAAATCAAATCCACAACCTCCTGCTTCAGGGACCACTCGTGGGGCATCAGGATAGCCTGGCTGAGCTTGTCCGCTATCACATTTGATTTCCCCAGGATGTGCATTACAATCAGAAAGTGCTGGGAAGACATCGCCCATTGCCAAACTCGTAGAGCCTCTCGACACAAGGGGTAACACCTGGTTCCACCCTGTTTGCTGATGTACCATACTACTGACATATTTTCCATTTGAATTGCTATAGGCCCTATAGGTAGAGAGTCCTGAAGTGCTTGCAATGCCAGGGGCACTGGTCTCATCTCCAGGACATTGATGTACCAGTGGTACTCATGTTCCCGCCAAGTCCCTTGAACAGTCTGGACCAGATAATGCCACCCAATCTGGGAAGCGTCCATGGTCACTGTGGCTATAGGTTGGGGGCAAGAAATGGCCTGGCTATTGTCACCATAGGGCAGTGAAGCCACCACTCCAAATCCCTTTTGCAGGATTCCGTGATCAGAATCTGATGTGGCATGGGTAATGGGTAAATCCTGGAATGACCATTGCGCAAATAGAAGCCATTGAAGAATTCACATGTGGAAGCGAGCCATAGGGACCAGAGTGACTGCTGCCGCCATAGAACCCAGTACCTTGAGAACAAATAGGTTCATACTAGGCTATCTGCCCTAGGGCATTTATAAGCCTAGCCAGAATGTGTTTGGCTTTCGCCACCCATTTTAAATTTATTTTGCTATGCCCTTTTCGAGAAAGTTAGTATACTGTGCCTCTGTCTAACAGTGACACAGAAGTGATACCCGGGGTAAACCTACGATCTCCCATCCACTCATCAAGATTCCTCTTGAAGAGAGTCAATGAGGGACTCTGCCTAACCTGGACTGGGATTTTATTCCAGAGTGAAGGGAGCCTCTGGGTTATGAATCTGTCCCTCCAGCATGTCCTATTTATTTCAGTGATGAGGTTCAAGTCTCTCGAGCATGTAGCTCTATTGGATTTGGATTTTCTGAGGTGCAGCATGTCCATTAATTCCAGGTTGGACATGGCTTTATACATCAGGCACAGATCGCCTCTGAACAGGCGGTATGCCACTGAGTAGAGCTGGAGTTTCTTTAACCAGGCAGCATATGGCATCTGTTTGAGCCCTTTCATCCTCTTGGTGAGGTACTTTTGGGGTCTTTCCAGTTGCTGCAGGTGTCTGGTAAGGTACATCCCAAAAGGGGCATTGTACTCAATTATGGGCCTGATGAAGGATGAGTAAAGAGGCACGATGACCTCCCCTGATCTAGATGTGAATCCCTTCATGATTAGGTGGGCTATATAAAATGTTTTTCTAACCACTTTGGCCATGTGGTTGTCAGATGAGAGATTGCTATCAACTTGGGTCCCCAGGTCCCTAATTACTTCTTCTGTACTTAATGGATTACCACCTATGTGGTAATTTGTGGGCACTTTCTTTTTGACAAAGGGGATGACTATACACTTTTTGGCATTTAGCTTGAGGCCATGGCTCTGGCACCAGTTGTCTGTTTCTATGAGGCCCTTTTGGAGGATGCTTGTGTCGGCTGGAGAGTCGATTATTGGGGCCCGTTTGCAGTCATCTGCGAACTTGGTCAGCCACAGTCCTTCCGTGTTGGCCTGTACCTCCAAGAAATATATACCGAACAAGAGAGGTCCCAGGACTGAGCCTTGTGGGACACCACTTGTAACTGGTTTGGAGTCTGACATGGCTCCAGCAATTCTAACCATGTGGGTTCAGTCCTTGAGCCAGTTTGCAATCCATCTAGTGACATAGGGGTTTATATTTAAGCTGGTGAGCTTATCTATAATGCCCGAGTGGGGTATTGTATCGAAGGCTTTTGCGAGGTCCAGGTAGGCTGTGTGGACCACCTACCCCTCATCAATGGCTTTGGTGACTATTTCAAAGAAATCAACCAGGTTTAAGAGGCAGGATCTGCCCTTAACAAAGCCGAACTGGGTAGGATCCAGTGTCTGTAGGCCCCCAATATCTTTATTTATGAGGTCCATGATGATCCTTTCCATAGCTTTGCAGACCAAGCTAGTCAGGCTTATGGGGCAATAGTTTCTAGGATCCGTTGAGGCACCACCTTTATGGAGAGGGACCACTGTTGCTGTACGCCACTCTTTGGGCACATATCCTATAGTAAGGCTGAGATTGAACTGTAGTTTTATGTTTGGGTTTAGCTCTTCTTGGAGTTCATGTAGGACGCAGCCCGGGACACCGTCTGGTCCCAACCCTCTCCTCCTCCCAACAAATTCCAACACATGTGAGAGATGCAACCATATTAGCCAAACTGGAGGCTAAGCTCTCTCAACTCAGTACTGGCATAACCAGTCAGGAGGAGAAGGAACCCACACTCACTACAATTCCAGTCTCACATAGACCTACCACGACAGCAAACCAAACACAATCACACAAAAACATACTCGGAGGCTCTAAATAAAGATCTGCCTAAGCAGCAGAGACCTCCAAAGCAGACACCCAAGCAACCACTACCCCAAAACAAAACACGTGCAACACATATCTCACAAAGCCAGTGTGCCGAACAGTCACAGCCCTTAAGACTAAACAACACACCTGATACACTTGTAATAGGTGGCTCTATCGTCAGGCACACTGACGTCCCGCTCACCAGGCTGAACAAGGAGAGGGTCACGGTGAGCAGCCTGTCGGGCGCTAGGATCCACCACATAACACAAGCACTCAGGTCACTCCAAGGAAAGTACAAATATGACTCAGTCATTGTTCATGCTGGTGTGAATGACCTGAGACGTACCTCCCTGGACTACATGAAAAGAGACATAAAGGAGCTCTCTGAGCATGTAGCCCAGGCCGGTATGACCCTGACCTTGAGTAGCATCTTACCCTCACCAAGAATGATGCCACAATATGAAGACAAGATGATCAATTTCAACAATTGGCTTTAGTACTGGTGTCATTCAAAGGGGATCCAATGCCTGTCAGCTTGGGATGATATGCTCAACAAGCCACGATGCATTGCCAGGGACGGCTTGCACCTGTCACCCCTGGGCTTTCGGATATTGGCAAAGGCTCTTGCTACCCCCATAGTGCCTTTTTTAGGCAAGGCTCAAAAGACAAACCCACCTCCATAGGTATCACAAGGGATAAGAAACTAAGAGTAATGCTACTCAACGCCAGAAGTCTAAACCTCAAGATGCATGCACTCGAAACTCTCCTTAGCATGGAGAACATCGATATCGGTGCAGTAACAGAAACCTGGTTCAGGGCTCCCGAGAGCACCCCAGCACTACCAGGTTATACCTCATACCATGCTTTTCGGCCACAAAACTTGGACCGAACCACAAAAGGAGGGGGAGTATCGATATTCATCAAAGATACCCACACCTCCAGGTTGGTGGCAAAGCACGAAGCATCAGAGACTATCCATGTGCAACTAACAGTGGGTAAAACTGCCTTCCAGTTTATAGCCTGCTACAGACCACCCTCCCAAACCCAGGAACCTTGAATCCTCATTTGTGTGAACAGTATGACAACTTGGTGATGGATCGTTAATACTCTTTCTTGAGGCAGCTTTGCTATTATGGCCCTTGTGTCTAAATCTGCCCCTATAAAGGTAATATACTGACAAGGCAACAAGGTAGATTTTTAGTAGTTTATGGTGATCCCAAGTTGAGAACAAGAGCAGATTGTGTATTCCCTTGCCCTGAATAGTTGATGCTCGGTGGTGGCAGTAAGGAGCCAGTCATCTAGATATGGAAACACCCGGAATCCTTGATGCCTCAGGTGAGGCGCAACTACTGCCATGCATTTGGTGAACATCCTGGGGGCTGTGGTGAGACCAAAGGGCAGAGATCTGAACTGATAGTGACTGGCTCCCAGCCAGAAGTGTAGATATCTCATTGACCGTCTGTCCATTTTTATATGGTAGTACACATCCTGGAGATCGATAGAGCACATCCAGTTGTCCTGTCCCAGAAAGAGAAGAATGGACTGCAGTGTTACCATCCGGGACATTGTTTTCTTGATTGATTTGTTCAGCCTGCTTGAGATCCAAAGAAGGTCTCCAGTCCCCTGTTTTTTTTCCGGAACTAAAAAGAACCTTGAGTAAGTTCCAGATCCGATTTGGTCTGCAGGGACTTCCTAGATGACTCTTTTTTTTTTTTTTTTTTAGCAACCTTTGAACTTCCAGGTAACCTTTGAACTTCCAGGTTTGCTTGATCCCGAAGACTGGGTGGAACATCTGGGATAAAGTAAAGTATTGTCTTTTTGATAGGGGAACTAGTGAGATGGGGATATTGTAACCTCCGGATATTATGGATAATACCCATGTATCTTCTGTGATTGTCTGCCAGGCTTTTGGGTACAAGGATAATCTCCCCCCCACGACTGTCTCCGGAATTGGACAGTCAGGCCTCCCTTCAGGAGCACTGGAAGGGCCTACCAGAGAAGGTATCTCTGTCGCCCTGCTTCTGCGGACCCCCCCCCCGCCGTGTGGTCAGCATCTTCCATTATTTCCCCCTCTGCCCCTGGGGGAAAATTCTCCATGTGTACCAGGCGTAGCTCCCTTGGATTTCCAGAATCACATTTTTCCGCTCTCCTGGCCTTTAGGATAGGGCCTAGATGGAGCAGAAAAATGCACTCCCATGGCAGAGGGAGTTTTGCTATCCTGTTCACACCTGGTAAGAGTCTCTTATCTGAGGCCCGAACAAGGCTAAGCTGTCAAAGGGGGCATTGGTAAAGAAAGACTTGAAGGGATCCGCAAAATGACAAATGCACATCCAGGAGTGTCTGCGTAAGGCTACCCCTGTGTCTGCCACCCTGCTCACCCCATCAGCTGCATAAGAAATGAGCCGCATGGAAAAGTTAACCACTAAAGTCAAGGTCACAAGCTGAGAAGCCACCTTGTCCAGGGCTCCTGCAGCTGTAGGTTACTGTAAGGTATCTCCTAAGTCCTTGAGGAGATCCCTTTGAAGCCTTGTAAAGTGGGACAAATAGTTCAGTGACCTGAGTGTAAAGGTCGCTGAAGAAAACATACGCTTCCTGTATCTGTCCATTGTACAAGACTCTTTATTCGGCGGATGGACAGATGAAGTTTCTGCTAATTCCTTCTTGGTGGCTGCTGCCACCACCATAGCATCAATGGGAACACCTGTAGATATGAAGAGCCTGTCTTCAGGGGCTGTAATGAATTTATTGGGCCTCAGTGGAACTGGTTCCATCATATCTGGAAAGCTCCAAGCCTTCCGACTCACTATGTGCAATAGTAGGTCAAAAGGAGGAGATACCCAAGAGGTGGTGGGTTGAGAACCGAATGCATCTAGGTACACAGACTCATCTTCAGAAGGTGCAAGGAACTTCCAGTCACCCCTCTAAGGATTTCTAAGATGTCTGAAAAAGAGACATCTTCAGAGGGGAACAGCGGGGACCCTTATGAGTCATCCAAGTCTGTGTCTGATGTCAAGGACTCAGGGGAGCCCACATGCTTCCTCTTGCAATTCCTCTTTCGAGGGACCTCTTCAGAGGGATGCTCAGGGGAGGTTTAGGATGAGGGCATCCAGGAACATGGGCTGCCTACGCTTGGGGCGGAGGGGAGGTTCAAAAGCAGACACCAGCACCGAGGGCAAAGGAGCCAATGGAGCCGAGGGTGGAGCTG
This sequence comes from Protopterus annectens, assembly GCF_019279795.1. NCBI lineage: Eukaryota > Metazoa > Chordata > Ceratodontiformes > Protopteridae > Protopterus > Protopterus annectens. The sequence continues at coordinate 1,766,358,715 of NC_056728.1, forward strand.
TCTCAGCAGAGAGCACGCTCATCACCTCGAAGGCATCGAGGTCCCGACCCGAAAGAATCTCTGGCTCAGAAGAAGCAGGAGACTTCCTCTAAACTGAGGGCGATGGCTCAGAGGCCGATGTAGGAGCCGAGCTGACCTGCGCTGAAACTCCAAGACGGAGAGTAGGGTCAGACAAGGGTCCAGTGCCACTCCCCCCCTCGGAGCCGACGAGGGAACGTCAGCCCCCAGATCCCTCAATTGAAGGAAGTATCGAGGAGATTGGAGTACTAGTCAGAAACGAAAGACCAGAGAAGGTTACTGGAATCGATGGTTCCACCACTACGACTTCCATACACTCTGGTTCCGAACTCAGAAAAGTCGGAAGAGGAATCAAGACAGGTGTTGTTTGGGCTGTCGGCACTATTTCCATCTGGGATGGGCCCGAAAGTATTTTGGCTACTGCTGGTGTCTTAAGAAGCCTCTTTACTACCCTCTCCACATCATCATCCAAAAGGCTCCTGGGTGACAGAGAGGAGTGTGTCGAAGACCGGTGACTGCCTGCCACAGATTGCAATAATGGAGACTGTGAAGCACACGGCACCAGTTCCAAGGCAGGAGACCTGGAACACTTATGGGATCTTACAGGCTCCGAAAACACAGATGGAGCTGTAGGTGCAGATGTCTTGTCAGAACCAAAAGTCAGGTTCGACTTAGCTTGTGGTTTATCCTTGTCCTTAGACGGGTCTGAACTCAGAGCCAAAGAGGAAGAAGGCTTGACTTTATCCGATTTTTTAGCTGGCTGAGTCCCCTTCATGGCATCATCAAAGGGGCTCTTCAGCAAACCTCTCAAGATTAGTTTGTTTCTTGTGTCCTGCAGGACTCGTGAACTAAAGGCATGGCAGATAGAGCACGAGTCCTGCAGGTGAAGAGGTCCTAAACAATATACTCATCTCATGTGCCCATCCTTAAGGGACATCTTTTGGCAACACGAGTCGCATTTTTTGAAACCAAAATGCTTTGAATCCTTGGCATCATCCTTGGACATAATAGGAAACAGCACTATGTCTAAGGCTATATACTGCTAGTAAGAAGACTACAAAGCACTCTGTATATCTAGACAAAGAGAAAAAGATATTGGCAACAACAGACAAACAATATCCTATATACGTATTTTTTTTAAACAGACAGGGAAAAAAGAGAAGGGGGAGAGCCTCTAAGTTAAACAGCAAACTTCCACTTAAGGACAGCCTCTAACTTAAATGGCAACTCATTAAAAGCTAAAGGTAAGAAGGGGAAGAAGAACCCTCTAATTTAAATGGGTTTGAAAGAGGGGAAAAGCCAAAGAGATAAAGCGATTAATTTAAACAAAAACAAGTCACTCAGATGGGATAGGCATGGATAGAACTGCTAAGGACAACTACTGTTAACAAATTAGCTTAGCTAAACTTGAAAATTTTTACTCAAAAATATTAAAAGAGAAAAAAACACTTAGCCTGAGCCAGTATCCGCAATCTCGATGCTGCAAGTGGCAAACGAGATCTGGGTAACTACCGCTACGCATGCTGGGATAGGGACTAGCCTCGAGCCAGTAAAAGCTCTCAAGCTATAGTATACAGCCGAGTAAGACTTAAACCTTGCCTGTGACATAAATAGGACCTGCTGGACAGATAGGTATGTACCCCAGAGACTGTCCCATCCATGTGAAGAAGAGTTTCTCCCTAACCCAATTCAAGTGCAACTTGGACAACTGGATGGGAAACCGGAAATTCATCCCTGGTTTGGTACCTATGTCTCTAATGGACACAGGTAACTTGTAAATGGTTCATCTCCCATGCCCATGCTTACACTTAGCAAGGGTATCAGAACTTGTCAGAGATTTGGGATGCATGACTAGGCTTAAAAAGGCCCTTGTGGTCTTTAGCCTAGTAAACATCTATGCACCTATGAACAGGGCAAGGATAGACAGGACCTGGTTTGTCAGGAAAAGGAGACTTCTGAGAAAAAGGGTGTGATGATGTGAAGTACTGCCAGCTATGCCAACAAAAGTAGGGCGGTGGATGTGTAACATATGCCAGCATAGCTAGCTGGAGTTCTGTAAAGAATTATGTGTCATTTGTATATCAAACTGATTTGTACAGGTGCTTGTGTTGAAAATGTATTTGTAAAGCTGCTTGGGTTAAACATGTACCAACAGTGGATACTGTTGGATAGAAAAGAAATACAACTGTATGTCAGACTGTATTGTAACTGTTGAAATGCATATTTTGTAACAGAGGATACTGGAAGAGAAGGGGTTAATTGTAACTGTTGAAATGCATATTTTGTAACAGAGGATATTGGAAGAGAAGAGGTTAATCTCAGTCCGGCTAACTTTGAAAGTCTGAAATTAAATTACCTGGTTTAGGCCATAAATATTACATCTTACAGTTAAACTTGCAGCCAGAGACAAAATGTCTATGAAAACCAGGACTTATACTCCTACAGTATTGTCCTTAGGGGTGAACTAATTGCTACCCTGGAAGGGTAGAAGTGTTTGAAATGGTTTTATAGTTTCCAGATGCTATAACACATCTTAGCAAAGCTGTGTGTGCGTGTGTGTGTGTGTGTGTGTGTGTGTGTGTGTGTGTGTGTGTATTATGACACATATGTGCTAGATTCTGGTTCAGTTTCTAGTAAAGGGGTAGTGTGGGAACTACAGTCAGATGACCAGATGTATGTGATGTCATTCTGTAATCCAGCACTGAAATGGTGTTTTAATACTAGATGAGACAGAAGTCTCAGGGCAGTCTGTTTGTGAAACCTGACAAAGAAAGATCATTCACCCACATCATCTAGCCTTGCTCTAGTAAGTGAACTTATTGTGTTTCTGCATTTGTGTGAACCTTTCCATGGATGTTATGTTTAATATTTCCTGTGACTGAAACTCTGGGATTTATTGTAAATAGATAATTAGTATTATCATGTTCTTTGATTATCGGTTATTAAATATATTTAAACCTTTCATTGTGGCTGGTCTTTTAGAGAATATTTCAACCTTTGAGAGTACTTATATTTATTTGGTGACACTGTGACCACTCCTGAAAGCTTTGCTGCATTGGTCAAACACTACCATTTGTATTAGTATCAGTTTTCCTCCGTATAATTGGATACCCTGGCAAGGGCATTAAGTAGCTGGCTTTGGAGTGTTCTGGTGGCATTACCTGCCTTATAGTCTGAGCAGAGGGGTCATATCTGGCAAGTCTGTGGCAGACTTTCCCAGGTGTGTGTGTGTGTGTGTGTGTGTGTGTGTGTGTGTGTGTGTGTGTATCTGTGTGAAAATCAAATTTCAAAGGATGTATGTGTCAGCTACTTGGAGCATGGACACAGAGCACTGGTTTCACAGAGAGGGTGGTGGAAGAGGGCAGGGTTGGAACACTCGGCTGAGGACTCAACTCTACAGCTGTGGTCATTATGGGGTCTTACTTAGGGCCTGGTAAGACAGAGGGAAACCCAAACCCAGGATTGGAGTGTATTCCCTGTGTGCTATTAAAGGAAACTGTGCTTGGTTCAGAGAGCTACCTCTGGAAATACTGTGTGAAGCTATTTTTGTTCCAAATGAACATCCCTCACCAGTGTCAGTGGTGAGGATTGAGGATCCTTGATTACTGGGCCAGAGCAGGGATGTCACAAAGGGGTCTAAACAGCCTTAGCAAGGGAGCCCTTCTACTGGCCTTTTTACCCTTTGGGTGAGGGCAAGACTGCCTAGGGACAAAGGCATGCCTGTTAGGAACAGGTGAAACAAAACATGCTTTAATTCCTGTAAGGCCTTACCCCTTTATTGAATGGACTTAACTCTGCAGCAGCAGCACCAAACACATGGTTATTATCTGGAGGAATATCCATAATTTGAGCCTTGATATCATCTGGCAAAGGCTGAAGTCTGAGCCAGGAATAACTCCGCAAAACAGATCCAAAAGCAGTAGCCATAGATGAAGCATCAGCTGCATCAACAACTGCGTTTAATGGAATAGCAAGCAACTTGGGAGGACCATCCCTTCAGAAACAGCTAATTCTACAATGGCTTGAAAGGCCTGAGAGAGAAGAGCCAAGACATACCTGCTCATAGGTGGTATACTTTTCAGCTCTTAAGGCTAAAGTAACAGAAGTATACACCTTTTACCTAGCCTCTCCATGTTTCTGCTGTTCTTATCAGAGGGAAGCAACTTAGTTGAAGGCAACAATTTGTTGGGCTTATCAGAAGCCACTGACACCACAGAAGGGTCAGCAGAGGGACACAAAGAAACTTGCAGTCATCAGGCACTTAATAAAACTAGTCAGGTTTCCTGGGAGCAGGAGGTTGGAAATCAAGAGCCTGAAAAGCAGTGGAAAAAGCATCCAGGAAGGCAGCAAGAACAGGAGGAAAAGCAGAGGGCTTAGGAGACTCCATCTGCAGAAGCTAATAGCACCTCTTCTGAACATCAGACACTCGAGTACAGTCCCATTTAAAAATGTCTTCATTCTAGAAATAGTATCACCAAACGAAATCTCCTTAAAAAGAGTGTCAGGATTAACAGACTCCTCTTCTTATAGGTTCATAGGTGTGTACTAGGCTAATGGCCCTGGAGCCTTTACAAGCCTAGCCCATAAGATTACCCAGGCATCGTGCCACCCGACCTTAGTTCACAGTGCCTCTGTTAAGTACAGCCACTACAGTCATCCCCGGGATGAATTTTCTATTTCCCATCCACTCATCAAGATTTCTCTTGAAGAGGGTCAGTGAGGTGCTCTGTTTGACATGTATGAGAAGTCTATTCCATAGCATGGGCAGTCTCTGGCTTATGAACCTGCCCCTCCAGCATGTTCTGTTGATTGTGGTAATGAGGTTGAGGTCTCTGGAGCATGTGGTGTGGAGGGATTGGGATTTCTTTAGATGTAGCATTTCTAATAGAGCTGGGTCAGATATGGCTTTGTAAGTCAAGCAGAGATTGCCTCTAAGTAGGCGATATGAGACAGAGAATAGTTGGAGTTTTTTGAGGATGTCCATATAGGACAAGTGTTTAAGACCTAGGATCCTCTCTGTGACATACTTTTGCAGCCTCTCCAGTTGTTGCAGGTGTTTAGTTTCCCCTTCTGCTTTCCATTTGACAGTGTTACCCGCTTACATCTTTTTTCCACTACTTTGCTGATCTCCCCCTCCAGTCTCCATTTTTTAACGATAAATAAATATATATATATATATATATATATATATATATATATATATACACACATACACACACATATATATATATATATATATATATATATATATATATATATATAAATATATATACTCACATACACACACACCCACACATTTTACTTCCATGTTCAGAACTATACCATCTCTGATTGCCATGTAGCACCAGCCTTATACTCTCTCTCTCACACACACACACACACACATACACACACACATTTTACTTCCATGTTCAGAACTATAGAAAAACACTTATAGGAAAAACCAGTTTAATACAAAGCAAAGGTTTCGGGCAGAACCCTTCTTCAATACTAATACATTCAAATCTAAAAACTGAAAGCTTATATACAGGTCTAAAATCACATGACCAGCAGCCAAATGAAATCATGTGATAACAAAACATAATAAAATGCATAAAATACAAATGAACACATAAAAATAAGAAATACAATGACAAAATCAGCCTATTTTAGTATTACGTAATTTAACTAATATAGGTTTTAAACTAACCATGCTGTTGAGACCAGGAGGTGAATCAGCAGCCAATCTCAGGATCCAATCAAATTCCTTAGTTTCTAGATAATTATTAGTATCACCACCCCTAGCATTAGGACAGACTATGTCAATAACTCTAAACTTAAAAGTATGCTCATGACCACAAGTACTGATATGCTTAAATAATGCATTCTTATCGCAAAATCTCCTAATTTCGGAGTTATGGTCAATAATACGTTCTTTTAACTTACGTGTAGTTTTACCCATGTAAAATGAAGTACATGAATTACACGTGGCCAAATAAACAACAAACGGAGTATTGCACGTAGCTGAGATTTTGAAGTTAAAAGTTTTGCCATTAGTGGGGTGTGTGAATACATCACTGCCATTGCCAAAAATCTGCGTACAAACAACACAGTTAAAACACTGGAAAGTACCATGCTTAACAGCTGTTGTCATGTATCTAGGTTTATAAAAATCCTTATAACATAATAGACTCTTAATCGTCTTCATGTTTCTATATGTAAAATGTAGTTTGTCACCCAATATTACCTTCAGTTCATCCAAAGCCATTAAAATTAACCAATTCCTGGAAATAATTTGTTTTACTGAGTTAGACCTTCTGTTATAAGTTGTAATATACCTGATCAAAGACGGTTCTTTATTCATATTATTACTCAGAGGAACTAAGGGGCTAGCTATATCTTCAAGGAGGGTAGGTTTCAAGGAAGTCTGTCTGGCTTCCATTATGTCCAATTTGAGTTTAGAAAGTAGTTGAACATTATAGCCGCTAGAAATAAAATCATCTACCATTTCATCAAGCTGTGACACAAATATTGCGTCGTCCGTATTCAATCTACTAACTCTAGTGAATTGAGATTTTACCACACCTTTAAAAATTTGTGGTGCGTGCATACTACTATAGTGTAGATATCTACAACAACTAACATCCTTCCTATAAACACTAGTATTCAGTAATCCATCTTGTAGTTGAAGCTTAACATCTAAAAAGCAAATCATACTATCAGACACTTCCATTTTAAATTTCAAAAAATTGGTTGTAGAATTTAAATAATCAACGAAAGCATCCGGGTCATGCAATGTACCATTCCATATAAGGAAACAATCATCCACAAATCGTTGGTAAAAACTGATATTGTGGGCAAACATATTCCTATCATTAAAAAGATAATTCCGTTCCCATTGATAGAGAAAGTACAGTTTTGTACCTACCATAAATGTAGATGTCCGAATTGGATAGCATCTGCAGTCATAACAACTGGGTTGTCCTGTCGTCAGGCAGCCCTTCAGTTGGCCGGATTCCAAAGTCCGGGTCCGGCTTCGGCTGATGTCGCACTTCACCCGACGTCATCTCTGTTGGACTTCGGGTATAAAAGCATCAGCCGACGCCATTTTCTTCAGTGTTTCTTGCCCCAGATGCCAGAAGCCCTACAGAAGGCTAAAAAATTTTGGATAGATGCCAATGTTTCCAAAAGATAGAGGTAAACACAAAAATAAGCATGTATGTACATAAATACAAACAAATACACCATGAAAGAAATCCCCCCACTAGCTAGCTATTAGAAGGGTAAACACCCTAGGAGTACCACAGAGGGAAGGAGGGAGGTAATCCTGACTGCAGATGCTATCCAATTCGGACATCTACATTTATGGTAGGTACAAAACTGTACTATGTCCTTCATGGATGCATCTGCAGTCATAACAACTGGGTAGAATACCATAGCCAACTAGGGAGGAGGATAAAAGTAAATTATGGTGTGTTTAGGATCCCTTGCAGAACAGCAGTGGCAAACCCTGCTCGGGATCTGGAATATAGAGGTAAATTATAATGCTTGGCAAATGTATGCACGGAGGTCCAAGTAGCCGCCTCAATAATGTCTTTGGTAGCCACTCCTCGTAAGAAGGCTGTGGTAGTGGCTGTTGCCCTTGTAGAATGAGGTCTTATGTTCTGTGGAATTGGCTTTCCATGGAAGGAGTAACAGAATCGTATGCAATTTCCTATCCATTTGGAGATTGTCTGCTTGGAAATAGCTTTTCCTTCCCTTCCTGTTGCATAGGCTACGAAAAGTTGGTCAGTCTTTCTGCTATTTTTGTTCTGTCCAAGTAGTAGCGTAGCTGTCTGTGTACATCCAAGGTATGCAGTATTCTTTCCCCTCTGTTTTGTGGGTTGGGAAAGAAGGTAGGCAGGTGGATTGCCTGGTTTAAAGACACTCTGGATACCACCTTAGGCATAAATGTAGGATTAGTCCTCATGGACACTCTATCTTGGTGGAAGATTAGAAAGGGTTGCACTGCCATTAAGGCCTGTAGTTCTGAAACCCTCCTTGCTGAAGTAATTGCCAGTAGGAAAGCAGTTTTCCATGACAGGTGTTGTAGGTCTGCTGTTGCTGCTGGTTCAAAAGGTGATGGTGTCAATTTTTCTAGCACAAAGTTCAAGTCCCAAGCTGGCAATGGTGGTTTCCTTGGAGGTTTTACATTCTTGATTCCTCTGAGGAACTGCCTGAGCAAAGGGTGTGAAAAAACAGGTGGATCAAAGCTGTATTCTGCTGAAATAGCTGATGCATGAATCTTGATGGAGGAGTAGGACAGGCCTGAATGAAGCAGTTCGCCAGATACTCCAGAATGTTAGGCATATCTATGTTTGATACATCTTTTCCTCTTTCAGAACTCCAAATGACAAACCTTTTCCATTTCCCAGCATAATTCCTTCTAGTTGAAGGCCTGCGTGCTTCAAGAATAATGTCTTTAACTCTTTGTGAAAGTTCTGTATTAGCAGCTGCTATGTGATGTTCCATGCAGTCAGTTGCAGCGTTTTAGGTTTGGATGCATGGTGCTGAAGTTGTTCTGAGTTAGCATCAAAGGCATCAGGGAATTGGCCACATATTGTTCGAGACATGCTCCTCAGTAGTGGGTACCAATGCTGTCTTGGCCAGTTTGGAGCTATCAGGATTATCCTTGGACGTTCCTCCTTGATTTTTAGAAGTACTTTGTGTATCAAGGGAAGAGGTGGGAATGCATATGCTGTTAGGCCTTTCCAGCTGAAGGAGAGCGAGTCCACTTTCCATGCTAGTGGGTGGAATGTCCTTGTGCAGAATTTTTTGAGCTGGTGATTGAGAGGTGATGCGAATAGATCTATCTGAGGCATTCCCCATTTCTTCGAGACGGTCTTGAAGATATCCGGTGCAGCTGCCATTCGTGGGCATCCGATGTGGTCCTGCTTAACATATCTGCTAGAGAGTTTTCTTTTCCTGGCACAAATATTGCCTGTAACTGGATGTTGTAGCTGAGTGCCAGGGTCCACAGCTCCAAAGTCATTCTGCATAGAGGGTAAGAATGAGTGCCTCCCTGTTTGTTGATGTACCACATGACTGTGGTGTTGTCTGTCCTTATCATCAAGTGGTCCTCCTTGAGAAATGGTCTGAACTTTTGGATTGCCAGTTTTACTGCCAGCATTTCTTTTAGGTTGATGTGCAGGTGAAGTTGGTCCTGTGTCCACAATCCTTGTACGCATTTGTCCAGCATATGCCCCCATCCTAGGTCTGAAGCATCTGTTGTGATGGTCTGGCTTGCTTGACCCTGCGAAAGGGCAGGCCTGGGTTTGACTGGCATGCCTGAGCCCACCATAGGAACTCCTGTTTTAAGCATGGTATTAGTGGGATTTCCGTTTCTAGGCTGTGTCTGTGTTGGGACCATAAATTCTTTAGGTACCACTGTAGTTTTCTCATATGTAGTCTGGCAAATGGAACCAAGATTATGCATGATGCCATGAAACCCAAGGCCTGCAGTACCTTTCTTGCTGTTAACTTGTTCAGTTTTGTTAGTGCCAAGAAGTAAAGAGGGAGTTCTTTTTGTTTTTCTGTAGTTAGGAATGCCATTTGTCTTACTGTGTCCAATTCTGCTCCCAGGAAAGTCCTTGTCTGGGATGGTATCAGTCTTGACTTTTGTAAATTGACTGTGTATCCCAGTGCTTGAAGCAAGTAAATGACCCTTTGTAAATCTGTTGTCAGCTTGCTTTTGTTGTCTCCTTGTATCAGGCAGTCGTCCAGGTATGGATAAATTTGAATTCCCTGTAGTCTGCAATGGGCGATTACTGATGCCAGGCATTTTGTGAATACTCTGGGCAGTAGATAAGCCAAAGGGCAATGCTGAGAATTGATAGTGCTCTGATCCTGCAAGAAATCTGAGGTATCTTCTGCAGATTGGTCGAATGGGGACGTGCAGGTATGCCTCCTTGAGATCTAGAGTTACCAGCCAACACTCCTTGCCCAGCATGGGAAGAAGTTGCTGTAGGGTCAGCATTTTGAATTTTGGGACAATGATGTAAGTATTCAGGGTGGACAGGTCTAGAATTGGTCTCCAACTTTTTCCTTTCTTGGAACTAGGAATAGTCTGGAGTAGAACCCTTTCCTTGCTCTGCTGTTGGCACTTTCTCCACAGCTCTCATGTTTTCTAACTCCATTATCTGTTGTAGAGCCTCTCTTTTGATTTGGAGGTAGATTTGGCATTCCTCTTTTGTCTGGTAAAGTGTGGAAGTGGAACCGTAACCTTGATCTATGGTTCGTAAAATCCACTTGTCCTTTGTTATGTGGTGCCAGTTTTTGAAAATAAAGTTAGCTTTCCGCCTAGAGGAGCTGCTATTTGTTCCCTGGCAGGCGGGTTTAGGATTAAGTCACTGTGGCTGTGTTGATGTAGTGGCAGGTGTGGAGTCTGTGCCTCTGTTGTTACCTTGCCACTGTCGCCCTCTGTAGGCACCTCCTCTGGATTGATTTCTGCCTCTGGAACGCCTATTCCTGCCCCTTTGAGGTCTTGTGGAGTCAGGAAAGGACCAATTTTGGCAGGCCAGTTCCTGCTAAACCTTGGGGTTGAACCTGCAAGAAATCTTTAACTGTCTGGACTGATTTTGCCTTTTCTTCCATTTTCTTCATAACCTGCTGGGCAGGTGTACCAAACAAACTTGTTTTATCCATAGGAGCATCTAGCAATTTAGATTTAACATGATCCGGTAAAGCTTGCTCCTTTAGCCATGCATGCCTTCTAATTACAGTGCCAGTCATGGCTGATCTAAATGAAGCCTCCAGTGCATCATAGCCACATTTTAAAGAATGGTTACTAACTTGCTGTATGTTATTTACCATTTCTAATACATATTTCTTATCAAGAGATTCATCAGTGGTTAGCTTTTTAGTTAACTGATCAAGCATAAACTCTTGGTATTGTATCATGTGAAACTGACAGTTTAAAGCTCTAGCTGAGAGAGTGGCTGAAGTGTAAACCTTTTACCCCATCTGTCTAATGACCTTGCTTCCCTTTCAGAAGGAACAGGGTTTTTAGCTATGGTCGCTACTGCCTTGGGACCCTGGGAAATAGTTTCGGGTCTGCAAGAGGGGCCTTGTAAAGGTGGTGATGAGTATCTGGCACCCTGTAAAATCTGTCTGGTTTGCCAGGGGCTGGGGTAAAGAATCTGGAGCGGAGCAGACATCATTGAAAGCATCATCCACCACAGAGAGAACAGGAGGTATAGCTAAGGGCCTGTGCTGTGGAAGGTGCAAAAAGGTCCTAAGTCTTTCCTGGAGTCTGAAAAATCCTGTTGCTGCCATTGAACTGTTCTCGCATGGCATGCAAGGTTTCCCCAAAGGAGAATTCTTCTGGTGGGGAAGCAGCTGGAATGGATTCTTCAGCATCAGAATCTTCAAAATTGGAGAAAGGAGCCTCTGGCTGGTCAGTTATGTCTGATTCATCAGCAGAATCATCAGAGGACACTGGCTCATGGGGCTCTGCCCTAGGTCTCTTCTCTGGGGGCTGAGAGGCCCTGTCTGGGTGAGACTGAGATCCTCTAATTAATGAAATTAAATCTTCTGCCAAAGAAAGCATTTGGGAACTGGAAGAGGGCCTGGTTGAGGGGGGTTTAACAGGCACTGTTTTAGTAGTCTTGGCTGCTTTAGCCCTGGCGAAGGCCTTAATGGACATGGCTGCTGGAGGCCTAGCAGCACCACGTGCTGGGGTAGAGACATCCAAGGGAATAGTGTCTGATAAGTCAGTGGTAAGCACCGTAGTGGGTAAAATTTCTGAGGCCGATTCAAGAGTGTTAGCAGGGACCTCAGTTGTAGAGATAGATTCAGCTGTATTTTGATCAGTTTTCTCGGTTTCGCCGAAACCGAGACACTCGCGTTTGCTTAACCATGGTTTCGCCGAAACCGCGGACCGCGAGTGTCGGTCTTTTCTTTGCGCTTTTGGCAGAATGCGAGTCGGAGGATCCGACGGCATAATGTACGCAAAATCAGAACCGAAAAACTGTTCTGCAAACTCCGACCGACGTCTAAGCGTTCGTCGGTTGAAAGAAGCACAGGACGAACAGGCTGCTACGTCGTGGGCTGGGCCTAAGCAAGGCAGGCAGTAAGAGTGGAAATCTTTATGAGGTATTTGTTTCCCACAGGTTAAACAATTATTAACTTTTTCTGACATCGGCTGAGGCAAGAAAGAGTCCCCAACGGGGTACTTAGCTTTAGAAGTCTTCGAAGTAGTATTCGGTAGAAGTAATCTCTGGATCCGACCAACCGGCACTTGCGAACAGCTTCTGCTTCGGGCGCCACGCGGCAAGAAAGACTGAAGAAAATGGCGTTGGCTGATGCTTTATACCCGAAGTCCAACAGAGATGACGTCGGGTGAAGTGCGACATCAGCCGAAGCCGGACCCGGACTTTGGAATCCGGCCGACTGAAGGGCTGCCTGACGACAGGACAACCCAGTTGTTATGACTGCAGATGCATCCATGAAGGACATCTAGGTTGGCATACGTATTTGCCACAGAAGTACCCATAGCTACCCCTGTGAGTTGAAGGAACAGGGAGTCATTAAACAAAGACATTGTTGTTTAATACAACGTCCATAAGGCAGCAGATGTTACCAATAAATTTATGATCAGGGTTAGGTTGAGATGATAAAAATTCTCTCAAAAGCTCTAATCCAACGTCATTAGGGATGACTATAAATAGGGATACAATATCAAGAGTAACCAAATAATGTACCTTGGTTTTTATCTCAGTTTCCACACCACTATACCATCGATGTAGCTTGGATAACAAATCATAGGTATCTTTCAGGATGGTATTGCATTTAAACAAATAAGGCTGCAGTTGTTTGTGCAGGTATACAGAAATCGGCTCTGTAACCCAACCTCCACCGGATACAATGGGTCTCATCGGTGGATTCTCTAAAGATTTATGTACTTTAGGAATACCATATAGGTGGGGTATCAAAGGACATGGTACAGTTAAAAAGTGAAAGAGGTCTAAATCAATATCACCATTGAGCTGAAGATCATATATTACCATGTTAACATAGCTCACACATTTTTTTACATCTAAAAAGGTAACAGCTTTAAAGGCAATCTTGTCATCAAGTAACAAAGAAACAGCCGATAAATACTTATCACGATCCATTATAACAGGAATACCCCCTTTGTCCGCTTGCTTAATTACAATATCATTAGAGTCCTGCAAACTTTTAAGTGCTTTGTACTCAAAAAAGTTCAAATTATAATTCTTATTCTTTAAAGGTCGTGAGTAAAGTTCTCTAATCTGTAGCTCACATATATCATGGAAAGCACTTAACACTGGAACACTAACAGGAATAAAAATGCTACGCCGTTTATATCTGTCCCCAAGGATACTGGAGTTACCAAAAGGAAGTCTCAAGTTCAAATTACAGACAAATAACTTTAGATCAGTCAAAGCAGAGACAACATCGTCGCTGCAAGAAGGTACATATTTAAAACCCTTACTAAGAAGGGAGAAATGAGCAGGTTGTAGCTCAAAAGCGGATAAATTCAATGCCACATTTATTTGCGACTTACTTTGTTGAGTCTTAAAGGGCTGTCGTTCTTACGTTTGTTTACTTGCGAAGCCTGTGTGGTTGACGATCCTCTGGACTTCGGCGATCTGTTCACTACAGTTTCAGGATGTTCCAATTGGAAACGCTTATGCGTTAAACTTAAAGTAAGCTGCTGCGTTTTCTTTGTACCTACAGCAGTAGCACAATCACCGCCATCATGCTTATTCCTGGCTCCGTTAGACGCGCATGCGCTCTTAGCTGAAGAATCTGACATCAGCTGGTGTGACTCACTCACTGCCAAGATTGGGGGAGCCTTATTCACTAACGGTATCAATGGAGGGTTCCTTGTTGGTGTTTCATTATTAAAAGTGTCCAGGGTATCTAATGCCTCTCTCTCAGGATTTTTACGATGTTTAACATTGCAGAAATTCTCTGATTTGGGCCATGAGAAGATATGCCCTCTCTGGAAGTCGCCAATGTTGCGTTGAAGCTTCCGTTTTTTAGTAGCCTCCATTCTTGCATCAAACGCTTGTAGTCTGTCAAGCATTTGCTGGTAGATGGAGATAACTTTAGGAAACACATCCATTTCCATAATGGTACTCTCCAAAGCAAAGATTTCACTTTTGTAATCCTCTTCTACTTTGACGAAGAAATCATTCATTAGGCACATATAATCCAGGGATAACTTAATATTAAGTTGTTGCCATGATTTAAGCAGTTCAGGAAAGGTATTGCCATATGAAGGCATTTTAAGAATTCTGAGTCCACGTGGAGCGATTCCTTTCTCCACATAGGCTAAAAAACTGAAACGTTGCCATTGCAACCGCTTAAAAGCAGTTACTTTTCTTTCTAATAGTTGTAGAACTGTATGGAACTCATCAATATTCTCAGAGTCAGTAGCTGTTTCAGTCACAGAATTTACTGTTCCAGTATAATTCAACAATGGGTTAGTCTCAATGTTGATAAGAGATCTGAGAGAACCCAAATCCATTTGTACTGCCATAAAAAGGCTAAAGGCTGTGAGGTAGACCTAAATAGGTATTCCCAATAACAGCAACAAAAGTAGATGAACAAACTAGCTGCAAAACGTTGAACAATAGAAAAACACTTATAGGAAAAACCAGTTTAATACAAAGCAAAGCTTTCGGGCAGAACCCTTCTTCAATACTAATACATTCAAATCTAAAAACTGAAAGCTTATATATACAGGTCTAAAAATCACATGACCAGCAGCCAAATGAAATCATGTGATAACAAAACTTTTGAGCTACAACCTGCTCATTTCTCCCTTCTTAGTAAGGGTTTTAAATATGTACCTTCTTGCAGCGACGATGTTGTCTCTGCTTTGACGGATCTAAAGTTATTTGTCCGTAATTTGAACTTGAGACTTCTTTTTGGTAACTCCAGTATCCTTGGGGACAGATATAAACGGCGTAGCATTTTTATTCCTGTTAGTGTTCCAGTGTTAAGTGCTTTCCATGATATATGTGAGCTACAGATTAGAGAACTTTACTCACGACCTTTAAAGAATAAGAATTATAATTTGAACTTTTTTGAGTACAAAGCACTTAAAAGTTTGCAGGACTCTAATGATATTGTAATTAAGCAAGCGGACAAAGGGGGTATTCCTGTTATAATGGATCATGATAAGTATTTATCAGCTGTTTCTTTGTTACTCGATGACAAGATTGCCTTTAAAGCTGTTACCTTTTTAGATGTAAAAAAAATGTGTGAGCTATGTTAACATGGTAATATATGATTTTCAGCTCAATGGTGATATTGATTTAGACCTCTTTCACTTTTTAACTGTACCATGCCCTTTGATACCCCACCTATATGGTATTCCTAAAGTACATAAATCTTTAGAGAATCCACCGATGAGACCCATTGTATCCGGTGGAGGTTGGGTTACAGAGCCGATTTCTGTATACCTGCACAAACAACTGCAGCCTTATTTGTTTAAATGCAATACCATCCTGAAAGATACCTATGATTTGTTATCCAAGCTACATCAATGGTATAGTGGTGTGGAAACTGAGATAAAAACCAAGGTACATTATTTGGTTACTCTTGATATTGTATCCCTATTTACAGTCATCCCTAATGACGTTGGATTAGAGCTTTTGAGAGAATTTTTATCATCTCAACCTAACCCTGATCATAAATTTATTGGTAACCTCTGCTGCCTTATGGACGCTGTATTAAACAACAATGTATTTATGTTTAATGACTCCCTGTTCCTTCAACTCACAGGGGTAGCTATGGGTACTTCTGTGGCAAATACGTATGACAACCTAGTTCTCTATCAATAGGAACGGAATTATCTTTTTAATGATAGGAATATGTTTGCCCACAATATCAGTTTTTACCAACGATTTGTGGATGATTGTTTCCTTATATGGAATGGTACATTGCATGACCTGGATGCTTTCGTTGATTATTTAAATTCTACAACCAACTTTTTGAAATTTAAAATGGAAGTGTCTGATAGTATGATTTGCTTTTTAGATGTTAAGCTTTAACTACAAGATGGATTACTGAATACTAGTGTTTATAGGAAGGATGTTAGTTGTTGTAGATATCTACACTATAGTAGTATGCACGCACCACATATTTTTAAAGGTGTGGTAAAATCTCAATTCACTAGAGTTAGTAGATTGAATACGGAAGACGCAATATTTGTGTCACAGCTTGATGAAATGGTAGATGACTTTATTTCTAGCGGCTATAATGTTCAACTACTTTCTAAACTCAAATTGGACATAATGGAAGCCAGACAGACTTCCTTGAAACCTACCCTCCTTGAAGATATAGCTAGCCCCTTAGTTCCTCTGAGTAATAATATGAATAAAGAACCATCTTTGATCAGGTATATTACAACTTATAACAGAAGGTCTAACTCAGTAAAACAAATTATTTCCAGGAATTGGTTAATTTTAATGGCTTTGGATGAACTGAAGGTAATATTGGGTGACAAACCACATTTTACATATAGAAACATGAAGACGATTAAGAGTCTATTATGTTATAAGGATTTTTATAAACCTAGATACATGACAACATCTGTTAAGCATGGTACTTTCCAGTGTTTTAACTGTGTTGTTTGTACGCAGATTTTTGGCAATGGTAGTGATGTATTCACACACCCCACTAATGGCAAAACTTTTAACTTCAAAATCTCAGCTACGTGCAATACTCTGTTTGTTGTTTATTTGGCCACGTGTAATTCATGTACTTCATTTTACGTGGGTAAAACTACACGTAAGTTAAAAGAACGTATTATTGACCATAACTCTGAATTTAGGAGATTGTGCGATAAGAATGCACTATTTAAGCATATCAGTACTTGTGGTCATGAGCATACTTTTAAGTTTAGAGTTATTGACATAGTCTGTCCTAATGCTAGGGGTGGTGATACTAATAATTATCTAGAAACTAAAGAATTTGAATGGATCCTGAGATTGGCTGCTGATTCACCTCCTGGTCTCAACAGCATGGTTAGTTTAAAACCTATATTAGTTAAATTACGTAATACTAAAATAGGCTGATTTTGTCATTGTATTTCTTATTTTTATGTGTTCATTTGTATTTTATGCATTTTATTATGTTTTGTTATCACAGGATTTCATTTGGCTGCTGGTCATGTGATTTTAGACCTGTATATAAGCTTTCAGTTTTTAGATTTGAATGTATTAGTATTGAAGAAGGGTTCTGCCCGAAAGCTTTGCTTTGTATTAAACTGGTTTTTCCTATAAGTGTTTTTCTATTGTTCAACGTTTTGCAGTTAGTTTGTTCATCATGTTCAGAACTATACTATCTCTGATTGCCATGTAGCACCAGCCTTCCCATAAATTTGCTATCTCCACAGCCCTCTGATTACCTTATTAATTAAGTCTCCTCCTGCTTACTTAGATTCATCTACTATATTCCCTATTCTCTTTTTAGCCTCCTTTTTTAAAACACTTCCATTTTTCTTTACTGTATCCCCTTTATGCATATTCTCCCATCTTAATGACATCAGCTGCACCAATTCCTCCTATGATTTCCATGCGTTAGCTGTTTGTTTTACTTTCCCTTTCTCCTTACCAATTTTATATCATTTTGTTTGGCATCCCCCAGATCTTTCTTCCCCACTCTTACTCTCTGTGTGGTTTTACTTTTCTTCCTCTTTTTAATTTCCAGACCACAACTCTCCTACTTATTTTCTTTGCTGCTATTTGACTCCATTAATAGCTTTTTGAGAAGGAATCTGAGAGGAATAAGTATGTGACTCCATCAGAATCCACATCATCATCATCTTCAGAGAAATCCTGCTCCCTAGGCCTCTTAAGAGGGGTAGAAGACCAAGGAGGGGCAGGAAAAGAAATCCCCTGTGGAGGCTTCAGAGCCATAAGGGCATTAAACAGGCCTTGAGTGAAGTTTTGCCATTCACTTTGAGGATCTTTAGGAACAGGCAAAATGTGTTTAGTCTTCTGCTTCTTTATAAGTGGGACATCAGTCTTAAACAATTTAGGAAGCTCTAACCCCTGACGACACTCTATAATGTTAGTTAGAACCTCTTCCCTCACTAATATTTGAGGAACACCCCTAGTCCCTTTGATAATTATCAGCAACAGTTCTCCCTGTATATCCAAAATGGACATCTGCAAGGTCTCCATGGACGTGCGTGGAGCCAAATCTATGCCAGCTTCCAAAGCAGTCATGGCAGTGGAATCCAAGAAGGAAACTGGAAGATCCTCTGGCTTTTACCAGCTTAAAGAGAGACGTCTGGTGGAAGCAGTACAGCCAAAGAACCTGACCAAGTTTTCTTGGTCTGTTTCCTCACAGACGGCTGACCCTTGTGATGGGAAGAGCCTTCCATAGTGTTGCTTGGCAAAATCTGAATTTACTGGCTCTCTAAGTAAATCTCAAAGTAAGAAAACCAACTACGCAATGCCTTGGAGATGAAAGCTTGACAAATCTCACAAGATGTATTTTCGTGGGAAGCTCCTAAGCAGAATAAATACTGCGCATTCATAGGTAGGTACTAGGCTATCTGCCCGAGGGCATTTATAAGCCTAGCCAGTGTGTCAGCTTTCACCGCCCCATTGATTAATTAACTGAGCCTCTGTCAAGGAGAGCCAATGAAGTGTTCCCAGGGGTGTATTTTCTGTTACCCATCCACTCGTCAAGGTTTCTCTTGAAGAGTGTTAGTGAGGGGCTCTGCCTAATGTAGTTAGGAACTTTGTTCCAAAGCATGAGGAGTCCCTGTGACAGGAATCTATCTCTCCGGCATGTTCTATTTATTGTTGTGGCGAGGTTTAGCTCACTAGAGCGAGTGGCTCGCAGTGACTTGGATTTCTTTAGGTGGAGCATGTCCATCAATTCTGAGTTGGACATGGCTTTGTAAGCCAGCCAGAGATCATCTCTGAGTAAGCAATATGCGACTGAGTACAGCTGGAGTTTCCCCAGTCAGGCTGCATAGGAGATAGGACACATGTTTGAGGCCAGTAATCCTCTTGGTGAGGTACTTTTGTGGTCTTTCCAGCTGTTGGAAGTGTCTTGTGAGGTACATCCCAAATGGGGCATTGTACTATATGATGGGTCTGATGAGTGACGAGTAGAGGGGCACTATAACCTCTTTATTTCTAGATGTGAACCCTTTAGTAATTAGATGGGCTACATAGAAGGATTTCCTAACTACTTTGGCAATATGATTGTCAAAGGAGAGATTACTATCTACATGGGTCCACAGATCTCTTATTACCTCTTCTGTATTAAGGGGACTGCCACCTATGTGGTAATTCATGGGTGTTTTGTTTTTTCCCCAAACGGGATGACTATGCATTTTTTGACATTTAGCTTGAGACCATGACTTTGACACCAGGTGTCCATCTTAGTAAGGCCCTTTTGGAGAATGTCCGTGTCAGCTGGAGAGTCAATTATGGCTCCCAGTTTGCAGTCATCAGTGAACTTGGTTAGCCATAGTCCTCCTGTGTTTGTCTGTACTTCTGAGAAGTATATGCCGAACAGTAAGGGTCCCAGGACCAAGCCTTGTGGGACACCACTTGTGACTGGTTTAGAGTCTGTCCTGCAGCCCTCTATTCTTACCGTGTGAGTTCTGTCTGTAAAACAGTTAGCAACCCTTCTCGTGACGTAGGTGTTTACGTTCAGGCTGGTGAGTTTTTCTATAATTCCCAAGTGGGGAATGGTGTCAAAAGCTTTCGCGAAGTCAAGGTAGGCGGTGTGAACTACCTTCCCCTCATCTATGGCCTTGGTGACTTTCTCAAACTCGTGACTATCTTTTTCGGGAAAATATTTCCTGCACTGACATTTCCCCTATCTGGATGGCATGAAACCAACACCAGAACAAGGCAAAACAAAGATAAGAAAATCAAAAAACTCCAATAGGGCACTTTTCTGAAAATGGTTTGGCAACCAGCAGACAAATGAGCATTCAGACCAATGATGAAAGATAGCATTCTGACTGGCAGCAAAGAAGTTCTGAGGATGGTACAGCTATATATCACCTTTATGCCCTATTCCATGTGCATGGAGCACACATGTGAAGTACAGCATACCCATTATAACCTAAAGGCTTTGGTACACTGGCTGGACAACGGGCTGCCCCTTGCAAGGAATCCCTATTGCAAAGAATACTGCAACAGTGATATAGAAGGACATCTTTATATATCTTACCTGCCTTTTTAGGAACAGCAGGTTGACTATCAGTAAAACTGCAGGCAGTAAGACACATTGTCTAAAGCATACAAAACAGGAGAAATGGGTGTAGGTTAAGGAAAATCCTTCTGTAAAGAACTCACGAGTATTTTATGAGGACTTGAGAAACCTCAGTGTTCTCCCACTGAAAATACTAGCTCATTCTAGCAATAGTCCCGGAGAAAGAGAAACCCCTACAGGAAAAATCAGAAACCAAGCTCTCCTCTTGAGTTTGAATCAGAAGTCTGAAGACAAAAACCCAGAATCCATCCCTGTATCTTCCTGTTCAGAATAGGAATCTTCAAACTCTTCAGGAAAAGAGGAATCCCTCTCTATTTTACCAGAAACTAATTTGCAAGAAAGATTGATAGCCTGAATTAAACCCTGAGCCAATCCCAGTAAACTACTCCAACCCAAAGAAATTTAACAAGCAGTAGATACATGCTTGGCTTTCTGTTTTTTTTTTTTTTTTGATAAGAAAAAATGGGGCCAATCATGTTACTAATGGCAACAGCTGTATCCCCAGGGATGGGTACAGCATTCTGACACAACAAGGAAATCTTCCCTGTTCCTTCTCCCAGTACTAGAAACAGAGGCTCTCCCTTGTCCATGGAGGGGGGGCTCCAACAGCCACAGAGGACATAGCTAACCCCCAGTCCAGACTGGCTGTTGGTGTTACACCAGAGGGTTCTGGGGTAAAAGATGAGTAGTGTGTGGTATAACAAATGGCCACATCAGAGTCACCCACCTGTGGCCGAGGTAAATTACTAGCCTGCTGTTGTCACAAAGACTGTTTGCTTAACTTTTTCTTTTTGTGGTTGAAGAAAGACAGACTGTGGAACCAGTAGTGTTTCACAGTCAAGACAAAAATGGTGCCCCTTACTGAAGAAGACAAGCAGTAAATTCCAGTAAAACTACCAGTCTACAACAGTTCTTTTTTGGATGTAAAAAATACAGTAAAATGCACTTTAAAACACTATGCAGCCCCACAACAGAAAAAAATAATTATATTTATGTTTCCCACCATAACTCTGCATCTGTGTTGTCTGTTTTCATCCTTCCTCAGCTGATGGGTCTTGGATCTAACCTCTGATCAGTCCTCGACCACACGATAGACTTTAGGCTCCATAGCTCAAGGTCCCCGTCCTTACCCATAAATCCCCTGTCTATTCCTGAGATACCTCAGATCGAGTTTGCCCTCTATTTAACTAATCACAACATAAACAGGGAGATCAGTCAACAATAATCCCCGAGGTAAACCACATAAATAATACAAAGGTATGAAACAAGAGGAGAATCCGAGAAGGAGAACTCTGGAGCCCACACAGCAAAAACTAACACGGACTATCCCTCAGGACATACCAGGAGACAGTCAATAAGAAGGGGAATGGTGGGTTGGAAGTTGATGAAGGATGAAAACAAACAACACGGATGAGTCCCCAGCTAGAGTAATCTTGGGTGGTCCTCAAGGAAAGGTATTCCAGAGTACAGTGGAGCCAAAAGCTGCTCTAATTCTGGATAAAATATCTAATTTGTAAAGAGCTATGATTGTATGGACATTGGACTATGTAGCCACTGCAGAGATGTCATCTATATATGCCATGGAGCAAAAAAGTGGATGATGTAGCTATAGATCTGGTGGAGTGATGATAAAAGGTAATGTAATCACCAAGCCATCTGGATAGGGGTTACTTTTGTCACTGCTGTGCCTTATTTGGTATAAAAAAAAAGGATACAAATGGTTGTTCTGATTTCTTAGGTATTTCGTTCTGTGAATGCAAAATCTGAACTGTGTATAAACATCCAATAAATGAAGTGTGCAAATAAAGCATGTACTCTCCCTTGGTAGAAAATTTGGAAAAGACGACTGGTAGGGTAACTGACTGGTTGAGGTTTGCTTCTGAGACAAATTTAGGCAGAAAGAAAGAGTTAGTCTGAAAATATACTCTGCCCTTGTAAAAAATCAGGTAAGGTGACTGAGAAGAAACTGCCTAGAGTTCAGATACCTGCAGCTGAAGTAATGATGACTAGAAACAGTTTTCCACGACAAAAATGTTTAGCTCTGTCCTTGCTGAAGGTTCAAAGCGGGGCTGAGTAAAAGCCTGAAGGATAAGCATAAGGTCTCACAGAGGAACAAGGTCCTTAATTGGAGGCCAAAGTAGCAAGGTACCCTTAAGGAAAGTTTTGCACACCTTTAAGGAAGCTAGAGATGAATGATCCACACCCAGGTAAAAATATGAGATGGCAGCCTTTTTCACCTTGATAGTGAAATAACTAGCCCCATTGTTGAAGACGGAAGCCAAGAAATCGAGAATCGCTGGAACTGGATGGAAAGGGATCTAAATATCTCTGATGGGCTCAGACAGAAAATCTTTTCCACTTGTTTTTATAAATCTTTCTAGCAGAGGCTTTTTGGGATAATATAAAAACATGGCAATCAGGAGAAGAAAGCCTGGAACACCTAGCCATCACTGGAACTGGAGAAACTATGTGGTCAATTTGAGAGATTGCATGTCCCTGTGAGGCAATCCAGATGGGTGAAAACAGAAGGCCCTGAACAGGATCCAGGTCACAGGATGGGGAACTATACTTGGTGAGGCTAGAATGGGGCAAGAAGGATAACCTTGTTCTTTCACTGTAATGCTTTCTGAATAAACTTGGGAATGAAAGCTGGAGGTAAGGCGTACAACAGACCACTGGGCCAATCAAGAGCTACAGATTCTCTCAGTGACTCCCCCTCTGGGAGGATCAGGTCAAGGAACTTGCTACACTTGGTATTATCAGGAGAAGCAAGAGGTTGCAGCACTGCTGATCTCATCAGTGAAATATAATTTCTGCCACTAATTGATTGAGAGACCACTCCTGAGCGATGAAGCTGGATCTGTTCAAGTTTGTCTGCTAGCACACTAGTTTTCCCCAGAATATGCACTGCCAAAACGAAGTGGAGAGAAGACATCACTCATTGCCAAGCTTTCATTGCCACCCAGCAAAGTGGGTAAGACCTGGGTACCCCCTGTTTCTTCATGTACCAGACCACAGACATGTTGCCAGTCTCAGCTGCAATCATCCCTAGAGGGACAACATATTGAAATACCTGCAATGCCAAATCAGACCGGTCTCATTTCTAGGACACTGATGTGAAGACTGGCCTTGGTTGGGGACCACATGCTTTGGACTGTCCTTCCCAAATAATGCCCCCCAACCTCAGCTGGGAGGTATCTTTAGTCACTGTGCCATTGAGAAAGGGGAGAGTGAAAGGATGGCCCTGAGAAACTTAATCTGCATAAATATGCCATGCTATGTGATGTTTGCAAACACTTGTGATACAAATGGCAGTCATCAGTGGCTTAAGTCTTAATGACCACTGTACCACTACAGTTCAGTGTAGTACTCTCATGTGAAAGCATGCCAAAGAATCCGGTACTATGGAGGCTGCCACCAAACCCAGTAGCTGTAGGATTAACTTAGCTAAAAGTGAATGAAGAGTAAAGATGTATAATGCCTGTTTCCTTAAATTCTCCAATCTTGTTTGGGGTCAATTTTTCACGTGTGCTTGAGTATCTAGACAGGCTCTAATGAACTCCAGAGTTTGTGTGGGGTAGAGTTGAGACCTGGATAGAATTATAGTAATGCCCAGCTGGAGAAAGAGATGGAGCAAGCACTTCCTGGCTTGAATAAGTAGAGGCCTCATGGAATCAGATAGGAGTCAGTCATCTATATACGGAAACACCCGGAATCCTTGCAGTCTCAGGTGAGCTGCAACCACTGTCATGCATTTGGTGAACACCTTCGGGGCTAAGGTGAAAACAAAGGCAAGTGCTCTGACATGGTGGTGACTGGATCCCACCTGGAAGTGTAGATATCTCCTGGAGCAGCTGTCTATTTTGATATACTACACACCTGGAAAATCTATAGCGTACATTCAATCATATTTCATTAGAAGGGTCAGGATGAGCTGAACTATGACCATCCGGAACTTTGACTGTTGCACAAATTGATTTAGATTGCTGAGATCCAAAACTGTCTTAGGTCCCAGGTCTTTTTTGCCACTAAGAAGAATCTCAAGTAACTTCCTAATTTAGTCGTACTGGCTGGATGACTTCTCCAGCAGCTTTAGTATTTCTGTAGCTGCTACTTTACTCTGATTGGGTGGAACATCAGGAATTTCTTTGTTGTGTTTTGGAGGAAAAATGTATAAATTACATGTAATAACCACTGGATATAATATTCTGCATCCAAGAATCTTTGGTAATGACTATCCAGGCTTTTGTATGCAGACATGAGCTTCCCCAAACTGCCTCCAGAGTGCAGCAGTTGGGTAAAACTTCAGGGACGTTGGTAGGGCTCCCCTGAAAAAGGAGCTCTAAAGCCCTGGTATTGCAGGTCACCACTGTGGCAAGGACTGTGTCTCCCATTAGAATTCCCCCCTCTGCCATGAGGGATTTTTTTCCCCATAAGAGTCTTGGGAAGAACCTTGCAACTTTCTGAAGCATAATTTTCATTATGTACCACATTACATACGTGTTCAGGTCACTGGACCACAAGTACCAGTATGACTCGTTCATAGTCCATGCGGGTGTAAATGACCTCGGATATAACCTGCTAGACTATATGAAGAGAGACATCTTGGAGCTCTCAGAACATGTGTCCCAGGCTGGTATGAGCCTAACATTGATCAGCATTTTACCTTCTCCAAGGATGATGCCACCATATGAACAAAAGATGACTGACTTTAATAAATGGCTTAATTTCTGGTGTCATTCTAAGGAGGTGCAATATTTGTCAGCATGGAAGGAGATGGTGAACAGCCCACACTGCTTTGCCAGGAATGGTCTGCAACTCTCCCCTCTAGGCTTTCAAATATTATTTAAAACATTACCCTCTTCCATAGTGCCTTTTAGCCAATGTCAAACTGAAAGTGCTTCCAACATAGAAAATCAAAACCCAGAAAATTTAAGGGTGTTACTGTTCAATGCTAGGAGTCTAAGCAAAAAACTCCAGTCCCTAAAAGCTCTCTTCATCCTAGAGAATGCCGACATCTGTGCAGTCACTGAGACATGGTTTAAAGCCGTGGAAATCACACTGACAGTGCAAGGTTATAATGCCTTCCACACATTTACACCAGCTACTATATGAACAGGGGTTAAAGGTGGAGGCGTCTCGATTTACATCAAAAATAAACATACCTCAAGGCTGGTCAAACAGGACAATGCACTTGAGCTTCTCCATTTTCAAATCACCAATTGCAAAATCAAATACCACTTCCTTGCAAGCTACAGATCCCCCTCTATAATCCAAGAAACCCATACCATGTATTTAAACTTATTGGAAATGCCCTCTATCCAACCCAATACCATATTTATGGGCGACTTTATTTACCCCAATATTAATCGGGAATCATATACAACACCAAACAATACATAAACAGAGATTCCTGGAGTTTATAAACACAAAGTCCCGGGTCCAGATTCTCAACACACTAACAAGGGGTGCAATCGTACTGATTTGGTCTTCACTAATATGGGAGAGTGCTGCACGCCCCCTAGTGTAATGTCTTCTCTGGAAAGGCCAGACCACAAAATGGTCTCCTTTGAAGTAAAAATAAAACCTGGAACCCCAGCAAACCCTGGAATATTCAGGAACTACTCTAAGGCAAACAGTTAACTTCCTACTATTAAGTGATAACCTGGCAAAATTTAAGTCCACATAAACCTTGAGAACACTGCTGCCTATGCAGAACTATTCACAGAATCCCTATACAAGCATGTTAACAGCTGCAAAGAAGCAGCTGTACCCCCCAGGAAGAAGTACAGAACTAACTCAAAAAACAAACCACCCTGGTGGAATCAGGTCCCTATTAGTTCATCGAATATTCAGTTCAGCGAACAGCATTTTTGGTGCACTGTTCATACTGAGATCACAGTACAGTGAAGATAGGAAAGCTTGCCCTTTCCTCACTGTAGTGCGATCTCAGAGTTAGTATATATAATTAGCGGGGGGGTGAGGGGGCAGCCCGCAACAAAACCGGAATTTGAAGAATGGTATTTCTGATGAAATGCCATTCATTGAAGTGAGTTTTCACTGATTTAATATAGACCCGTGGAATCGCAACATAGATATGCTGTATAACGGAAGGAAGAAAATCATGGCAAAAATTAGGAGTTGCAGCAACTTGCAGAATAAAAGCACTCTCATTAAACTAAACAAACAACTCTGAGAACAAATAAAGTCTACCAAAGCCAAACTTGAGGTAAATTTGGCCTCCAAGGGCAGCCACAAGGCATTTTTTGGCTATGTCTGCAACCTCAAAAGGCAATACACAATTGTGTGCAGAGCTCATTGTAAATTAAGCCACCTATACTAAGCCAGAAGATATAGCAAACCTACTGGCTGAAAAATTCAGTTCCAACTTTACCCATCCCTCCCAATCAACCTTCCCTCAGGAAATACCATCAAATACAACTCTCACTGCTATCACTAGGGAACAGGTCCTTAAGGCTCTCTCTAAGGCCAAGAACATTGCATCAATAGGCCCAGACAATATCCCAGGATACCCTTCTAAATAGCATGAAAGATGATCTATCAAGCCCTCTGGAATTGCTGTATAACTGTAGTTTCCAAACAGGCTTCATGTCTCACGAATGGAGAACAGCAACAGTCAACCTTTTGCACAAAGGTGGGCCATCTGCAGACCCTGGAAACTACCACCCAAAAGTCTTGCTAGTCTCATATGCAAAGCCATGGAGACAATTATTGATCAATAATGATGCAGGAAACCTCCAGACATTGGACCCAACCCAATTTGGTTTCATCAAAGGCAGGTCATGCCTACTCAACCTGATGGCCTTTTTTACGAAGGTCACCAAAGCAATAGATTGACCTGGCCAAGGCATATGACTCAACCCCTGACTCAGGAATTGTTGACAAACTTAAGAGGTTAGGTACAAACCTTATGTCACCCAATGGACAGCCAGCTGGCTCACAGACAGGACCCAGAAAGTTAGAATTGGGGAGTCCACCTCTGCAGAGAGGCCAGTCACAAGCAGAGTCCCTTCAAGGATCAGTCCTGGGACCGCTCCTTTTTGGCATTTACTTCTCTGAGGTCAAGATCAATGTCAATGGCCTCTGGCTGACTAAATTTGCAGATGATTGCAAATTAGGAGCTGTCGGTGAATCGCCCACTGACACAAATGTTCTCTAGGAAGGCCTGACATGAACTAACAACTGCTGCCAGAGCCATGAAAAAGAAGTTATGTTCTTACCATAACGTTCCATGTGAGTTGTTCATCTCGCCTTTGTTCTTTACACGTGGGTTCGGAGCCGATCCATCGGCTCCGAGTCGGCCGCTTTTCAAGCTCAAGATCTTTGAGTTAGCTCGAGGCACAGTCCCTATCCCATGATGCTCTCCTACCAACCCCAGATCTAGTTTGCTAAGCCAGCAATAAAAAACACACTAAGCAACCAATTATAAACAATGTACAAAGTACATAACTATTTACAATAGCTAAACAATAATCTGGCTGGAAAGAAGGACATGAGCAAGACCAACCAGACCACCAGTCATACCTGTTCTTCCATAACCTGAAGGGGGAAGGTGGGAGGGAGTGTAAGAACAAAGGTAAGATGAACAACTTACATGGAACGTTATGGTAAGAACATAACTTCTTTATGTGAAGTTGTTCAACCTCACCGTTTGTTCTTTACACGTGGGTAGTGTCCCAAGCACCCTAATCCTGGGCGGTTCATGTGAGTATATTCCTGAGAACAGTGGAACCAAAGGAAGCCCTGTCCACTTCGTAATGAGTGATAAACGTATGAGGTTTGGACCAGGTAGCAGCTGCACAAATGGTGTCCAAAGGTAGACGGGCTGCGTGGGCTAAAGATGTAGAAACAGCCCTGGTAGAATGAGCTTTCACCTCATGTTCTAAAGGTTGTTTAGCTGAAGAATATTCAAGTTTTATGCAGTCAGCAATCCATTTGGACAATGTAACTTTTGATACCGATAAACCTTTCTTATTGTCTGCATAGGAGACGAATAGTTGATCAGATTTCCTAAATTCTTTTGTTCTGTCTAAGTAAAACCTCAACTGTCTGTGAACGTCAAGCTTATGTAACATATACTCCATTCTACTAGTATGATGTCTGAAAAAAGTAGGAAGGTCAACAGACTGGTTCAAATTTGCCTCGGAGCAGACCTTAGGAAGAAAGGTAGGATTCGTTCTTAAAGACACTCTGTCAGGGTGAAAGACTAGATATGGGGGCCTGATAGAAAGTGCTTGCAGTTCAGAAACTGTACGAGCCGAAGTAATAGCCACTAGGAAAATTGTCTTCCAAGAAAGGAACTTCAAAGGACAAGATGATGCAGGCTCAAAAGATGGAAGAATGAGTTGAGATAGCACCAAATTCAGATTCCAGGAAGTAACAGGATGTCTGATAGGTGGCCTAAGATGATGAGTCCCTTTCAAAAAGGCTTTATATAATCTGTGTGACATAATGTTTGAGCCACTGGATCCCACATGGAAGCTAGATATGGCAGCTAATTGAACCCTTATTGTAGAAGCTGCAGCACCATCGTGAAAGAGAGAAGTCAAGAATTCCAGAGTACTATGAATAGGGGCGACATAGGGATCAATACCATGCTGAAAAGCCCAATGAGCAAATCACCTCCATTTGCTATTATAAAGTTTCCTGGTGGAGACTGTGTGAGGAAACTAAAATATGTTGAACTGCTGGAGACAAACCATGTGACCTGGCTATGTTGGGAAGTGGAGCAGACAAGCTGTCAGTTTGAGGGAGACAAGAGAGGGATGAAGAACTCCCGACGAATGAGTCAGAAGGTCTGGCACTGGGTCCAGGACCCAAGGTTCTTCCACCTGGTACTGCTGTAGGAAGGGGAACCATATGTGCTGAGGCCAAAACGGGGCTATTAGAACAACAGTCCTTCTCAGGCTTTTGGCTTTCTGTAAGAATCTGGGAATTGGAGGGAAGGCATATAGGAGACCCGAGGGCCAATCATGTACAAGTGAGTCCCTTGGACTATCCCCCGGTGGGGGGTACAGGGCGAAGTAGCTTCTGCATTTTGCATTCAACGGGGATGCAAAAAGGTCACAGCAAGGGTGGCCCCATCTGCAGAATATCCTTTCCGCCACTCGTTCTTTGAGGGACCACTAGTGGGGCAACAGAATGGCTCTGCTCAGTTTGTCCGCTATCACGTTGGATGACCCGGGTATGTGCATTGCTATCAGAAAGTGGCCGATGGATACAGCCCACTGCCAAAGTCTCAGGGCCTCTCGGCATAAGGGGTAAGACTTGGTTCCCCCTTGCTTCTTGATGTACCAGACTACAGACATGTTGTCTATCTGTATTGTAATTGTCTCTCGAGGTAGAGAGTTGTGAAAGCGTTGCAACGCTAGAAACACCGCTCTCAACTCTAAGACATTGATGTGCAAATGAGATTCCATGTCTGACCAAGTGCCTTGGACAGTTCTTCCCTGAAATAGCCCCCCACCCCATCAGGGAAGCATCCGTGGTCACTGTGGCTGTGGGAGGGGGGGGTATAAATGGGTGACCTACAGTAACTTGGTGGCTGTTCAGCCACCAAAGAAGGTCCTTTTTGCAAGCATTTGTCAAAATAATCTTGTATGACATTGGAAGCTGTTGATAAGACCACTGTGTGAATAGTAGCCATTGGAGTATCCTCATGTGCATTCGTCCCAGAGGAACCGCTATAAGTGTAGCTGCCATGGTGCCTAGCAGCTTCAGAACCTATAATGCCGGAACTCTCCTTTCCATTAACAACTGGGACACTTGACTTTGCAAAGATATTACTCCTTCTAGAGACAATCTGACCAGGGAGGTGGTGGTGTCTAGATCTGCTCCTATAAAGGAAATATGCTGTGACGGCAATAAAGCAGATTTCTCAAAATTTAAGGTTATGCCCAACCTGGAACACAGGTTGATAGTGTAAACACTGGCACAAATTAGTTGATGTCTGGTGGTGGCGGTGAGGAGCCAGTCATCGAGATATGGAAACACCCAGAATCCTAAACATCTCAGGTGAGCCGTGACAACTGCCATAAATTTGGCGAACACTCTGGGGGCTGTGGTGAGACCAAAGGGCAGAGCTCGGAATTGGTAGTGACTGACCCCCAGTCGGAAATGCAAGTGATCTCTGGATGGCCTGGCCATTTTGATGTGGTAGTATGCATCCTTGAGATCTATAGAGCACATCCAATCGCCCATTTTGAGAAACGGAAGTATCGATTGAAGCGTGACCATCCAGAACTTTTCCTTTTTGACAAAGGTATCTAGCTTGCTGAGTTCTAAAATGGGCCTCCAGTCCCCTGTTTTCTTTGGAACTACAAAGAACCTGGAGTAAGTTCCGGATCCTATCTGGTCCGCCGGGACTGGCTGGATGACTCTTTTTTCTAGCAGCCTTTGAATTTCTATGGTCGCTAGATTCCACAGACTGGGTTGAATGTCTGGGATTCTTGTACGAATGGAAGGGGATTCTGAAAAGGGAATGATGTAACCTCTGGTAATTATACTTTTTACCTAAGAATCTGATGTAATTCCTAGCCAGGCATCTGAGTATAAAGCTAAGTGACCCCCGACTGCCTTCAGAGCAGGACGGTCCGGCCTCCTCTCAGGGGCACTGATAGGGCTTGCCAAGGAACTGCTCCCTGTCACCCTGGTTCTGTGGACCCTCTCTGCCACCTGGGTGGCATCTACCATTATACCCCCTCCTCTGCCCCTGGAAGGAGGTTCACTACGTGTGTTCTGGAAAGCTCCTTGGGACTTTCGGAACCACATTTTTCTACCTTTTTGCCCTTCAGGGTATGGTCTAGTGGGGGTAGAAAAACGGACTCCTACGGCAGACAGAGTCTTTTCTTTCTGCTCACACCTAGTGAGTGTCTCCTTGACATTAGGCCCAAACAAGGAAGAGCCATCAAATGGGGTATTCACAAAGGAAGACTTGAAGACTTCCGCAAAGGAGCATAAGTGCATCCAGGATTGTCTCCGCAGAGCTATCGCTGAACCTGCTGCTCGGCTTGATCCACTGGCTGCATAAGAAATAAGCCACATGGACGAGTTCACAATAGAATTAAGGGTGTTAAGCTGAGCCATTACTTTGTCTGAAACAGCATCATCTGTTTTGCCCTGTAGAGCATCTCCAAGCTCTTTGAGGAGATCTCACTTGAAGACGAGTAAAGTGGGTCAAATAGTTGGGCAATCTCATTGCAAATGTTGCAGAACTAAAGATGTGTTTCTCATATCTGTCCATAGTCCTAGAGTCCTTATTAGGAGGATGAAAAGAAGAAGAGGTTTCCAACATCTCTTTCTTGTTGGCCGCCACCACCACCATGGCATCAACAGGGACTCCCTTTGTAAGAAAAGACCTATCTTTAGGGGAAGTGATAAATTTGTTGGGCCTCCGAGGGACTGGTTCCATGGAATGAAGAGACTCCCACGTCCTTCGAGCGACCAAGTCTATTAATTCATCAAAGGGCGGAGTAACCCAGGAGGTGGAAGGTTGAGACCCAAAGGCCTTCAGGAGCATCGACTCATCCTCAGTAGGGGTAAGGGACTGCCAGTCACCTCTCTGCCTTAATATTTCCAGGATGTCTGCAAATGAGACATCCTCAGAGGAGGACTGTGGGGACCCTTCTGATTTCTCTAAGTCGGTGTCTGATGTTAAGGATTCCTGAGGGGAATCTAAATGCCTCCTCTAGCACAGTCTTTTTCTGGGGCCTTCATCAGTGGGGGCGTCTGGTGAAGTCTCAGTCAAGCAGGGGTCACCCAATGGGGTTACCTGAGGCTCTGAGTCTCGACGCTTGGTGGGAACCTCAGGTGTAGGGACAGAACGCGGCCCTTTAGGGGTGGAAGAGGAAAGATCCGAAGAGGTAAGGGTCTTAGCAGACATGACCCTCCTCATGGATTCGAAGGCACCGGTTTCCAGACCCAAGGAGTCCGCCAGTTCCGAAGAAAACGGCAACCTCCCAGGGGCCCAGATCACAGGCTCCGAACCAGAAGTCGGAACCAAACTCATCTGCGCCGAAGCCCAGAGAGGGAGAGTCAGAACCGAAGCAACTGCTCAACTCTCTCCACCGGAACCAGCGAGAGAGAGACTCTTCGATCGGAACCGAAGAAGTCAAGGTCGACGGAGCCAAGGGCACTGGAACAGGCCTTGGCTCCAAGGGTTTCACCACTATCGGATCCTCTCTTTCTGGCTCCGAAGGCTCAACTGGCCTTGGAGGAGGAGCAGAAATCGTAGTAGTTGGTGTCATAGGCTTCGAAGCCAACTGGGTCGAAGTTGAAAGCAATTTGGCCATGGCCGGATTCACCAAAAGTCTCTGCACCACACAGTCTACATCGATATTGGAAAAGGTACTGGAAGAACAGGTCGAAGGAGCCAAAGAAGCCACCGACGTAAGGATCAGGGACTTTAAAATCTCCGACACCGGCTCCAACACAATGACTTTGCTCCGAGGTAAGATCTCAGTGCACGGCTCCGAAGGCTGTGGAGCCGGCAACAGAGACTTCCCAG
Organism: Protopterus annectens; assembly: GCF_019279795.1. Classification (NCBI taxonomy): domain Eukaryota; kingdom Metazoa; phylum Chordata; order Ceratodontiformes; family Protopteridae; genus Protopterus; species Protopterus annectens. Next base: position 1,766,391,503 of record NC_056728.1, read on the forward strand.
AGGTGCTCGGAACAGAAGACTTATGCTCCGATGACACCTTAGAAGACTTCGACCCCTTTGAGGACTTGGAGGTCTGGTCAGTCTTGTCTAAAGCTTCTTGGAAATCTGGATTCAACAGCCCTCTATCAACCAATTTCCTTCGGCTCTCTAATAAAACCCTGCCACTGAAGGAATGGCAGATAGAACAATTTTCTTATAAATGTAGTGGACACAAGCAGTACACACAAGAAACATGATTATCAGTGATGGACATTTTTTGCCCACAGTCACATCTTTTAAAATCAGATTTTTGTTTCTCCATTATAACAATTACAACAAATATCAGATCCCTGATAACAATCAAAAAATTGAAGCCACGGACTCCTAGAAAGTTCAGATCGCTGAACTGTAATGACTATACGAAGAATGTTACACAAAAAGTTGAAATACACTAATTCTAAGGGGATAGGGAATTAAATTTGACAGAGCCCTGTCAAGAAAAAGTAACTCAAGAAAGGCTAAAGGCCTAGGAGCAACCGCTCCGAATTAGAAGACAAAAAATAAATTTCAATCCACTCACTAAACAACAAATAAAAAAAATATGTGAAATCTCACTCAATCCGCTAACTAATTATAGTCTAATAAGAAATTTTAAATTCTTTAAATATAGTAAAGAAGGTTACTGGCCTGAGCTTCCTCTGAAAATCGTGCGAGCCGTTGCAGCAGCAAACTAGATCTGGGGTTGGTAGGAGAGCATCATGGGATAGGGGACTGTGCCTCGAGCTAACTCAAAGATCTTGAGCTTGGAAAGTGGCTGACTCGCCACATGTAAAGAACAAACTGCGAGACTGAACAACTTCAAATCTAAAACTAAATGCCAAGAAATGCATAATAGTATTCTTCAAGAAGTTATTCACCCCTGGAAACTACAACATTGACAACCCACCCCTAAGAGTTGACCCACTAGTCAGGCACTTGTGGACATACACAGATAGTAATCTAGCCTTTGGCCATCACTTGTCTACAGTAGTCAGGAAATCATTCTATGTTGTGCAACTTATAAACAAAGGTATGTCATCTAGGTCCAAAGAAGTCATTGTTCCACGATTTTCAGCATTCATAAGACTTATCCATGAGTACAATGTCCCATTTGCTATGTACCTATCCAGGCATATCCAACAACTGAAATGTCCATAGAGGTTCCTCAGTAAAATATAAGACTGTAAGTAACATGTCCTATGCAGAACTCCTCAAGGCCCTTTCCCTGTATTGTCTCCTACAGACCGTTAAGTGGAGATCTAAGCCTGGCATACAAGGCACTGTCAGACCCCACTCTGATGGGCCTCCTACATATCTGCAAAACAAACAGCACCAGAATTACCTGTTCTAAAGACTTAAACATTGCCTGTGATATAAATAGGACCTGCTGGAGAGACAGGTATGTATCCCAGAGACTACCCAATCTCTGAAACAGGCACCCTATCCATGTGAAATAGAGTTCCTCCATAACCCAATTCAAGTGTAACTTGGACAATTGGATGGGTAACAAGAAACTCAACCCTGGTTTGGCATCTACATCTCTAATGGCCACAGGCAACTTTTAAATGGCTCATCCCCCAGGCCCCTGCTTGTACATGTTTTGCCTCCCAAGCCCCTGCTTATGCTCATCAAGGGTACCAGAACTGGTCAGAGATTTGGGATGCATGGATTGGCTTAAAA